>NC_071545.1:14207500-14507500 GCF_026979565.1 Vidua chalybeata
TCTTGGGTTTGTGTCTGTAGGTGACAATTGTGACCCCACCTTTGTCTCCCCTCTGCCAGGAGTACCCAACCCTCACCACGTTCTTCGAGGGCGAGATAATCAGTAAGAAACACCCGTTCCTAACGCGCAAGTGGGACGCCGACGAAGACGTGGATCGTAAACACTGGGTAAATAAATCTGGGAGCAGAGGGTGGGTCTGGGCTGCTGGTTTGGAGGAGAGGTGCAGTGTGTGCCAATGCAAGAGCTGGCAGAAAGGCCTGGAGTCCTCTCCTTGTTGCTGTTTCCCTCCTCCCACTGGGATCTTTGCAAATAGAGGTCTCTTCAGCAAGCTGTGAGCTGTGATGAGGGAGGGGATGTTTTGTTTTCCACTTGTTTGCCTCGGGGTTGGAAGGGAGCAGGAGCAATCCCTATCTCTTGACCCCCTAAGAGAGCACACTCCGTATTTTTGGAGACTTATTGCAAAATGGAGTGGAGAAGGGGAAAGCACAGGTAGGGTAGTTGGTACCTGTGTCCCTGCTCAGGGCAGGGTGCACCTGCTGCTGTGTTGTGAGGCCACAGCAGCCACCTGATCACCCCCCCCCACCATTGACCTTGGCTGTTGTCTGCCAAGCTTTGATGTTTGTTGTATTTCTGTCAAAATATCTTCCTCTGAAAGTGCAGGAGCTTCTCCAGCCAGGCTGGATATTGCTGTGAGTGTCAGTAGATAGATTTCCCTCCTAAACAGCAGCTGGTATTAGAAGTTCTATTCCTGGAATAAACATCCTGGGTTTTTTTTTTTTTTTTTTTTTCTTGTTTTTTTTTTTTTTTTTTTTTGTTTCAGGGAAAGTTCCAGGCTTTTTACCAGTATGCAAAAACATTTAACTCTGATGACTTTGATTATGAAGATCTAAAAAATGGGGACTATGTCTTCATGAGATGGAAGGTAAACCCTGCCTGTCTCCTTCTCTGCTGAGCTGCTTGCAAGGCACTGACAGAGACATGAGATGTCTCAGAGCTTTTCCAGCTATGATGGTTTAATGAAATATCTCATCCTGCCAACCCCAAAACCCACTGTACTTGCAAGTTCCAGTATGACTCTTGTCTAGCCAGCTAATTGTGTCCTTAAGGGCTGCAGTCATGGCTAAAAACACAACAGGAAAATCTTGCTTGGTGATGCTGCAGAGAGTTGATGTCTCCAGTCCCTGTGTGGGGCCTGTGTTTGATGCTCTGGCCAGTTTGCAGCTCTGTTCTTCAGCTGGGATCATCACAGAGTCACCATAGACTGGTTTGGGTTGGAAGAAACCTTAAAGCTCATCTTGTTCCCTTCTCCTGCCTAGGGCAGGGACACCTCCCACTATTCCAGGTTGCTCCAAGCCCTGTCCTTGGACACTTCCAGGGGTCCAGGGGCACCCACAGCTTCTCTGGGTACTGTGTGCCAGGGCCTCCCCACCTTCACAGGGAAAAATGTCATCCCAATATCCCATCTAACCCTGCCCTCTGGCAGTGGGTAGCCATGCCCTCTCTTCCTGTCACTTAGCAAAGTTCCTCTCCACCTTTCCCATATGCTCCCATAAGTGTTGAAAAGCTGCAGTGAGAACTCCCTGGAGCCTTCTCTTCATTCTCAGGCTCTGACTCCCAGTTTTGCAATGGGCTTCTGGCTTGCAAGAGATGGGTGTTTAAATTGATCTCTTGCACTCTTAAAACTCATTCTGTTCTCAGTTATCTGCTTCCCTGTGAGGTCCCTGCAGTGGCAGGTGGTGAAGGGACACTCTGGTCTCTGCTCTGGGCTGCTGAGAGTGCAGGGAGTGCTCAGCCAGGAATGTCTTCATGTTAGTGGGTACCAATATTTGGTTTGGGAGGGCAGATTGGGGTGGGGTGGGGCTGTATTTGACCAACATTTTAAGATGCAGCCTATGTTTTGAATACAGGAGCAGTTCCTAGTCCCAGATCACACCATCAAGGACATCAGTGGTGCTTCCTTTGCTGGCTTCTATTACATCTGCTTCCAGAAGTCAGCAGCATCTATAGAGGGCTATTACTACCATAGGAGTTCAGAATGGTAAGGAAGCTTCCTACCTCCTGAAGACTTAAACCAAGCTGTGACTCCTCTCCTGCTTGTCCACAACCTTGGGAGAGTCCAGGCAGGAGATTCAGGCTGGTGGTTGGACCTTGGGGCTGAAAGGGAGGATGTGGCCACGGCTGGCCTGAGCAGGCTGGTGTAGTCCATTGGTGTGGTATAAAGTGCTGCCCTTATGGAAAAGGGGAGGAAATTTGGGATGGCAGGATGGAGGAGGGAAGATGATGCAGGGTCTGAAGAAGTGCTGTGAGGGACCTCAGTTCTCTCTCCTAAGGAACAGCTTGGCTGTTGCTCCCTTCAGGCAGAAATCTTGTCAGGCCAGTGTTTTGTATTCTGAGGTCCTTGGGGTGTTGCTGTTAAGACAAGAGAACAGTCAAAGCTAATTGGTGGGTTTTTTGTTGGAGACAAGTAGCTGTGGAGAGCTCTTTTCTTTTGCATCATTGTCATGAGCAGCAGGTGGAGGATGGCTGGAAGCTCTCAGGGGGAGGGAAGGAACCAGGAGGCTTTCAGACACATTCCCTCTAGCTGAGCTTTGAAAGAGTCATGTGTAATTTGCACTTGTAGCAAACACTGTTTGAACTTGAAAGTTGTTGAACTTCAAAGGGAGTCCAAAAAACCACCACAGTCAGCCCACCTGGAATGCTGCCTTGCTGCAGGTGGCTCAGAGGAACCAGAGTGGGAATTACAGGATCATTAAGGTTGGAAAAAACCTCCAAAATAATCAAGTCCAACCTTTGACCGAATACCGCCATTTCCTCTAAACCCTAAATGGAATGTCTGTTTGATTTCTGAGCACTTCTAGGGATGGTAACTCCTCCACTTCCCTGGGCAGGCCATTCCAGGTCTAAACCACTCTTTCAGTGAGGAACTTTTTCCTCATATCCAACCTGAACCTCTCCTGGCACAACTTGAGGCTGTTTCCCCTTGTCCTATCACTACTTTTGTGGGAAAAGAGCCTGACCCCCACGTGGCTGCACCCTCCTGTCAGGGAGTTGTAGAGTGATGAGGAACGATGCCAGGATTTTGGCACGGTGGGGAGTGGCTGTTGGATGCCTGAACACTCTGGGTGTGTAAAGGGGGAGAGAAGAGCAGCCAGCAGAGTGTCTGCTCTGTGGCTGCCAAGCAGGAGCTCTGTGTAATCCTCTCTTCCTTCTCTGCCAGGTATCAGTCATTGAATCTAACGCACGTTCCCGAGCACAGTGCTCCTATCTACGAGTTCCGATGACAGCTGTCCACATCTGATAGCGCCCAGAAGCAAACGGGCAGGAGAGCATGGCCTGCCAGGAGAACTGTGTCCCTGTGGGAGCACGGGAATGCACGCTTCTCTCCTGCCCTTGGACTCAGAGAGAGAGAGAGAGAGCCTGGATGTTAACTCACCCAGCCCGAGGAGCTGCTGGAGCTTGATTCTCCCTCCTGTCGAGTGGCCATTTGATCTTTACTCTGGTTTTAAGCTACTTTAATGCACTTTCTTGTTGCACAGCTCGTTTCTCTGTCACTGAAGTTCCTCCCGGCTCTCCTCTGGAAGCTGTTTCTCAGTAGCTGGAATCAGTGCTCTGGCCTCTAAATAATAAGGAAATGTAAGCCCAAGGCTTATATTTTCCTTGTTATATCCTGATGTGGGTTGAAATCACCAGGATTCAGGTTTCTTGCCCAGATTTCCAGCTGTGATGCTCCCAGAGCCAGGTCCTGGGTGTGAGGCTTAGCTGTGGAGTCTGTTGGGGAGTGTTGGCTGAGATAAGGCTGGAATGAGGCTTTGCTGGCTAACAAGGTAGCTGCAGATCTTTCAGGAACGCCAGCCCTTTGGAGCTGGGAGCTGTTCCTGTGTCTGGATACACCATTGGGAATTAATTTGATGTACGGACTTCCAGGCTCTCAGTAAAGTGGATCTGAACTCTGCTTGTAGGTGTATATTTGCTCTTTACTTAAGTTAAGGGTAAAAAAAAAAAAAAAAGTTAAAAAAAAAAGACAAAAAAACACCTTTTATTAAAAAAAATTATCTATTTTTATGGTTCCTTTTCCAAAGGACCCTATGGCAAATGCACAAGTACTGGATTCCATGTTACTGTTTTCACATTGAAAACCAGGAATGTCTGTGTTTTTATATCTGTGTCTGTATCCAGCTAAGCTTTGGGAACATAACCAGAGCACAAACGCTGAGCAGCGTCGCCCTGGGACCTCTCAGCGTTTGTACTCCCCCTTCATGCTTCACCAACACTGCTTGACACCTTTTTACAAGGAGAAACAAGAAAAAAGTTTTTAAAAAACCCTTCTCAGTAGCTCCCTCTGACACTGAATGTTCCAACCTAAGGCTCCTGTGCCAAAGCGTGTGCATGCGTGTGGGGTGGTTTTTTTAAAGACACTTTAAAACTTGGCCTCAGTTGTGTTTTTACCTTGTCAGCCCCACCTGTGGGGCTTTGTGAGAGTTTAGTTTGCCTTTTTTTCTGGCTGTTTTAAAGCCCAGCTTCCTCCAGGCAGACGTGTGGTACGGCTGGTGCTGAGGATGGATTTTCCACCTGGGAGAGGAGATTGAAGCCTCCGCGTGCCGGCACGAGGTGCTTTGGGTTTTGCTTCTTTTTAACTAATTTCCCTTTTGGCAGCAGTTATCACTTGTTTAAGCCTTAAGGAGGAAGGATTCAGGGCTTGGAGAGCCCTTTCCTGTATTCCAAGTTGGGCTTTGGAGTGCCTGGTCTCGGGAGATGATGCGGAATTCGCCCGCCTCGCGCGTGCTGCTCTCCGTGGATCGATCCTTCTCCCCGTGGACAGAGATGCCTGGGGAGAAGGGAGAGACCTGGCCCTTCCCAGGGACTGTGTGCTGGTGCCTTGGCTGTTGCTGGGGGACGTGCAGGGACAGCACTGAGGTGATTTGGGGCTGTGAGCAGAGCACTTGGGAAGTGCGTTCCCGTTTTAATTTGCTCCTCTTGGAGAAACTCAGCCCCTTTGGAGGAGAGGGGTTTCCTCATGGGCAGTGCTGGGAGATGTCCTGGTTTTAGAGTGAAAACCAGTGGTGCTGCTCCACTGTGACCAAGTGTGGGGGTGAAACCTCCTTCCCAGGTGCTGTGTGAGTGCAGGGACCCAGCTCCTGCGGCTCTTGCCAGCCCTCTGGAGCTGTCTGTGCAATGCTGGTGGTCCCTGCGCTCCCCAGGGCTGTCAGTGCCAGAGGGACACCTGGATTTCTGATATGGCTTAGTTGAATTAACCCTGTTCGTTGGCAGAAGCTGAGTTAGGATGGTCCTGGGGGTGTTTAACACGTCTAACTATCCCTAAACCAATGAAGTTGGGTTGTTTTTAAGACTTGATATGTTGTGAGAAGGGTGTGGAAAGAGCGTCCTGCTTTGTGCCTGCCTTCTTCCCACTACCCTGAAGGGAATTTCAGCTTAGATCCAGAACGGTCTGGATGTCATGTGTGGCAGGAGCAGAGCAGGTTGCGGAGCTGAGGGTTTTGCAGGGGCTGTTGGTGTGTGAATTTTCCCTCCTCAAAGGCCTTTGCTTTGGTTTTTCCTTTTCTTTGACCTGTTTGAGTTGAGGGGAGATGTTCTGTACGTCGTGGTGCGGTGAGAGAGAATGGCCCAGGGGAGGATTTGGGGGGCAGAGGTGAGAAATGGGGTGTTTGGGCTTGGGAGAGGATGTGGTGTCTCTTGAAGCACTCTGGCTGCAGCAGGGTGTCCGTGTGGGGGCCGAGGAGGAGTTTTGTGGAGCGATCAAGATCCAAATTAAACATGGATTCTGTTGAAGGGGTCTGTG
Organism: Vidua chalybeata; assembly: GCF_026979565.1. Classification (NCBI taxonomy): domain Eukaryota; kingdom Metazoa; phylum Chordata; class Aves; order Passeriformes; family Viduidae; genus Vidua; species Vidua chalybeata. The sequence continues at coordinate 14,213,298 of NC_071545.1, forward strand.
TCCGTGTGTGTTTGTCCACCACAGCACTTTGTGGTTCCAGGGTCTTGCTGTGCTTCATCTCCTTCCTTGAGGGCTTCTCCAGGAATCCCAGCAGCTTCTGATGGCCTTAATTCACAGACTCTCAGAATTATTAAAGCTGGAAAAGACCCATGAGAGCATCGAGTTCAGCCTGTGACCGATCCCCACCTTTTCACTTGGTGGCATTGAGTGTCACATCCAGTCTTTCCATGAACACCTCCAGGGATGGGGACTCCACCAACCTCCCTGGACAGACTGTTCCAATAGCTAATCACCCTTTCAGGGAAGAAATTCCTCCCGATGCCCAACCTGAACCTCCCCTGGCCCCCTCGAGGCTGAAATCATTCAGCCCTCGTGTCCTTTCTCTGGGTGCCTGGGAGAAGAGCCCGATCCCCCCCGGCTCCAGGGTCCTTTCAGGATCCAGGCTCAATTAGAGGAGGCAGTCCCGGTGAGGGGCTCCCCTGCTTTCTGAGCCCTTTCCCTTTGAGCCTATCCCTCCGTAGCCTCCTGTCCCCGCAGCTCTCGCCCCCACCCGGGGTCACCTCCCTGGGGTGGCGGCGGGCGGAACGCAAGGGCGCGGGGCTCGGGGCGCGGCCGGAGCTCGCAGTGCGGCGCGGCCCGGACGTGTGACGGGGACGGACGGCCGGGCCGGCGGCGCTTCCGGCGGGCGCGGAGCGGGGCCCGCCATGGGCATCCTAGAGAAGATCTCGGAGATCGAGAAGGAGATCGCCCGCACGCAGAAGAACAAAGGTGCCGAGGGCGGCCGGGGGCTGAGGGACCCGGGGACAGCGGGCGGGCACGCGGGCTGAGGGACTGGGTGGGGGCACAGGTGGTCTGTGAGTTATGGGGGGGCTGAGAGGGCTCCGAGGGAGGAGGGGACTGGGATCTGTGGGGAGTCTGGGGGTCCGCTGGGCTGCGAGCTATGGGGGGCTGGGAGAGACTCTGGGCGCTGTGGGGGCTCGGGGTTGTGGGGTCTGGGAGGGGCTCTGTGGGAAGAGGGGCCGCTCGGGGCTGTGGGGGAGGCAGGATGGGGGGAGTTGTGGAGCTGGGGGGTCTTTGGGGACACGGAGGGCTGGATCGGGGGTGCCGGGAGCAGGGTGAGCCCTGGGGCTGTGTGAGGGGCCCTGGGCAGGGCGGGGGCCGCTCTCTCTCCTGCCCTGTGCTGCAGCCGCAGCCCCCCCGGGGCTGGCAGCGGGGACATCTCGAGCTGGCCCAGGAGGCTTGTGCTCTTTGAGAGCTCTGGGGGCTCTGCCGGAGCTGCTGCTGGGGCTGTGGGCTGCAGTAAATAATAGAAATAAACCTGGGAGCTCCTGGTTTCATGCCCTTATCTGTTACAAAGCAAGACAGCTACCTTTCTTTTTTTTTCCTGGTTCAGGTGTAAATTGAAGTGTTTTCTAGGACTAAGGCAGGAAAGTACTTTCACACGTGTGAACTCTGGGTTAATTGTGTCTTTAAAAGTTGACAAGAGGAGGGGGGAAATAATCTGGTCATTTTGGGGTGCTGAATGTGAGCAGGTGTAAGGAGGGGCTGCTCCCCCTGTGACCTCTCTCTCCTGAACTGGCTCCCTTCGTTCCTGCACCTGCTCCTTTAACTCAGGAACTTTTTGGCTGTTTCCCTCCACTCTGACTTTGTGCAGGTCCCTGGAAGGTTTGCTCTCAGTGCCCAGGCTTCCAAAAGGTGATGGAACAGCTCAGTGCCTGGCCATGCTTGAGATGCTGACCAAGATCCACAAGTGTTTCCTTTTTTAGGAAGGTTCTCGCTCCCAGAAGCGAATCACCAGCAACTTTCTGCCAACCAGCTCTTGGCTTTGTGTCATTGCAGCCACAGAGTACCACCTGGGCCTGCTGAAGGCAAAGCTTGCAAAATACAGAGCTCAGCTGCTGGAACCCTCCAAATCACCAGCTGCCAAGGGCGAGGGCTTCGATGTGATGAAATCAGGAGATGCCCGGGTGGCTCTGATCGGTTTTCCTTCTGTGGGGAAGGTCAGTCAGGGTTTGTGCTCCCTGTGTCTCCAGGCTGGGCTTTGCAGGGTGTTGTAAATGCAGGTGAACCCGGGGGGGGAGAAATGCTGATGTGTGACTCCAGCTCAGGAGGCTGAATGATTTCTTTATTAGAACTATGCTATAATACATTAATTTTCTATTTAAAGGAGATACTAAAACCACAAACCTACTTTTTCTAACTCCTATATCTAACTCACTCACAACTCGTGTCCCTCTCTGAGAGTCCAGCCACAGGTGGGTTGGATTGGGTTGGATTGGATTGGATTGGGTTGGATTGGCCACCAGGCTCAAACAATCCTCACCAGAATCCAACCAAGCAATCACCCCAGGGAAACAATTCTCCAAACACATTCCACATGGGGAAAACAAGGAGCAAAAATAGAAATTGTTTTCTCTTTCTTCTCTCTGTGCTCCTCTATGAAAAAAATCCTGAGATTTTTTTTTTTTTGCAGCAGTGGCTGCAGAGCAGGTTTGGGATCACAGCAGCGTGGGATGGTTTGGGTTGGGAGGCACCTTAAAGCTCCTCTGGTGAGATCCCACCTGGAGTCCTGTGCACAGTTCTGGTGTCTCCAGCATGAGGAGGACGTGGAACTGTTGGAGAGAGGACTGGAGAGTGGAGACAGGCTGAGAGAGTTGGGGCTGGAGAAGAGAAGGTTGTGTGGAGACCTCACAGCACTTTCCAGTACCTGAAAAGGCTCCAGGGGAGCTGGAAATGGATTCTTTGTAGTGGCAGGGAGAGGGGGAATGGGTTCACACTGAAAGAGGGGGAATTTAGGTGAGATATAGGGAAGAAATTCTTCCCTGTGAGGGTGGACAGGCCCTAGCACAGGTTGCCCAGAGCAGCTGTGGCTGCTCCTGGATCCCTGGAAGTGTCCAAGGCCAGGCTGGGTGGGACTCGGAGCAGCCTGGGATAGTGGAAGGTGTCCATGGCAGGGGTGGAATGAAATGGGCTTTGAGGTCACTTCCAACCCAAATCATGCCACGATCTAGGTGAAAGCTGGAGGTGGGGAAACACTCCTTCATGCTGTGTGCTCTGCCCTGTGGAACTCGTTGTTGCCTGAAAGTTGTTCTTGCCCAGCCCCAGCAGTGCTGAGGAAAGAAAAGAACTGATTTACTTGAGTTCCATCACAGTGTCACCAGCTCAGTCCCTGTGCCTGGAGCAGCCACAACACAACTTCCACAGCCTGAGGAGCACTTTGGTGTTGCTTGTTTTGCTGAACCTTCTCATTTTCCTGCCTGCTGATGCTGATCTCTTGCATTTCAGTCCACGTTTCTGAGTTTAATGACCTCGACTGCCAGCGAGGCCGCGTCCTACGAGTTCACCACGCTGACCTGCATCCCAGGAGTCATAGAGGTGAGCAGGATTCTCCTCCAGCTGTGCAAGTGTGTTTGCACCAGCCACACTTGTGCTGCCACTAAAGAGCACGCACATCCAAAGGTCTCCAAAGCTGAATTTTGCTTTAAACTTATGAGTGCTGGTGTAGCACTTCCCTGAACAATTCAGGATTGGCTGCCTGAGGAGGATTTTTGTGCTGCTCTTGGTCTGACCAGAGCAGTACAACAATTCTCAACTGAATTTTGTATAACCACTGTCGGTGCCAGTGACCAGCTGGCTGCAAACCTTGACAGATTTGTTTTTAATGAAGCTTTACAGAGGCAATCTGTGCTCTGATCACTTTCAAAACAAAATGCAGCTATTCCTGTCCTTGAGGGGTTTTATTAGTGGTGACCTCAGCATCCATCAGTAAAGCAAATGATAAAGGGCATCAAACTGAAAAGTGTCCAAGAGTAATGAGGAAATCTGGCTCAGGATGGAAGGGAGAGTTAAATAATGAAAATAATTGTATTAGTGGGAAAAGGAGTTTAATGTAACACATTCAAGCAGAGCTGTGAACTGCAACAATGGCTGGAGAGCCAATGCCTTGCAAATCCTAGGAATAAGAGTCTCCTGGGTTTTTTCCTGGTACTGTAAGACCTGCAGCACCCCTGAATAGTTTGGTCTGTCACATTAAGAGATGTGGCACTTGTTTATTACTGAGTTTTCTCATTAGACCAAGAAAAGAAGGGTTGTTTTTCCTTTCCATTCCCCAAACTTGGGAATGTGTGACTGCTGTGCTGTTTTCCTGCTGCTTTGTCCAGCTGCAGTCACAGGATGCTTTAGGGGGTCAGGATCTAATGCAAGCTGTGTGTGCTGCTGAACACAGCCCATAGCTCTGGAATTTGCCTCAGGACAGAGCCATGAGCTTTGTACAGGGCTCCCCTGGCCTGCCAGTTCCATCCAACTCCACTCTCCATAGGATGTGGGCCCCCAGCACGTGTTTGGGGCTCCTGGGGCAGCTCAGGTGCCCTGCAAGAAGCTTTCAACTTTCCATCCTTCCATTTCCCTTTCAGTACAAAGGAGCCAATATTCAGCTGCTGGATCTGCCTGGAATCATCGAAGGAGCAGCTCAAGGTTGGCTCATGTCTGTGTTCATGTACAGGAGGGATTTGCCCTCAGTAGTGCCCCTGGGTGGCTCAGATACACACAGGTTTCCTGGGCCAAGAGTTCCTACTTTGTCTTTCCAAATTTTTGAGTCCTTGATCCTATGTGAGGCACGATTCCTGTCCCTGAGCCCACAGAAGGGTCTATATGTAGCACATAGATGGTTTTCTGGAGGTGGGAGCCAAAGCAAGCCAGTCACTTCTAACATCCTTGCCTGAGTGTTAAGTGGCTCATCTGTTTTCTGGTACTGAGGAAATCTATAGAAAGATGCTGGAGAGGAGGAGGGAGAATTACAGCTAAACACTAACCTTGAGTAATTCCCTGAGTTCCTGCCAGTCCTCCCATGACTCCTGATTCTGGGAAGAGATGTTGGCTTTGTCTCTCTGTGTTGTCATTGTCCTCCTTGTCTGAAAATAGCTTAGGAAATCAGGGAGTCATGAAACACCTGGGAAGGGACCTACAGGGATCATTGATCCAGCTCCTGGCCCTGCAGAGACACCCCAACAATCCCAGCCTGTGCCTGGTGTTGTCCAAACACTCCTGGAACTCTGGCAGCCTTGGGGCTGTGCCCATTCCCTGGGGAGCCTGGGCAGTGCCAAGCACCCTCTGGGAGAAGAACCTTTTCCTAATCCTAACCTAGATCCAACCTAATCCTCCCTGACACAGCTCCAGCCATTCCCTTGGGTCACTAGAACAGTGTCTGTGTTTCCTAAGGCACCTTCTGGCACTGATCTCCTCTGTGCTGCCTGCAGCTGCTGCCAGGGCTTCCAGCAGCTGACTGCAGCTAGAACAGCACTGCAGGATCTTTTTCCTTGCTTTCAAGCTGCTGCATGGGGCAGGAGTGCCCATCTGTCAGGGCACTCAGCTGGTTCCTGTTGCTGATGTGCATCCCCCCCCTGTCTCGCCAGGGAAGGGCAGAGGCCGGCAGGTGATCGCTGTGGCCAGGACAGCAGACGTCGTTATCATGATGCTGGATGCCACCAAGGGCGAGGTGCAGAGGTGAGTGTGACCTGGCCTCTGGGCTTGAAAACATGCCAGCTCCCTGAGGAATTGTGGAGAGCACCTGGGGGGAATGAGGAATTAAATTGCTGAGTGTGAGATGGGGGTTGTATTCCATGAGAAGCATCCTGCTGACTGGAGCGCGTGCTGAGCTGGAGGGTCATTGCTACAGCACGGCTGTCACAGGTGGGAATGTCAACCTGGATTTCCACCACAGACTCTGACCTGCATTAGGGGGGTTTTAGGCTTGTGGCAGGGCTGTATCAACACAAGAATCAAAAAGGGAAAGATCTAGGTGTCACCTGGCCACGCTCAGCCTCACTGGTGCTGTGTCCCTGCAGGGCCTTGCTGGAGAAAGAACTGGAATCTGTAGGAATCCGGCTGAACAAAAGCAAACCAAATATCTACTTCAAGGTGAGGCTTCCTGAGCTCCTGGAGGCGCAGCTTGTCTGCTCAAAGCTGAGCTCCCTCTGTGCTGCCCCTTATGTTGGACAGGCTGAGGGGGCTCTGGGTTTTGCAGAATGTTCTTACATTGCTCTTTTGCCTCCTGCAGCCCAAGAAGGGTGGAGGCATCTCCTTCAACTCCACTGTCACGTTGACTCAGTGCTCTGAGAAGCTGGTTCAGCTCATCCTCCATGAATACAGTATCCTTTCCTAAAATGGAAGACCCTTAAGCCATCAGCAGCTCATGGTTTAAGTGCTTCCTGCTGTGTGACAGCCTTGGTGTCACTTTGGTGCTGGCTGGTTGGCAAGAGGCCGTCACCAGGGAGCTCAGCCTGTGTGGTGTGTTGGGATTTGGGCCTTGACAGTGTCCACCTCAGAAATCTTCAACGCTGAGGTCCTGTTCCGAGAGGATTGTTCCCCTGATGAGTTCATTGATGTGATTGTAGGAAACAGGGTCTACATGCCATGCCTCTATGTGAGTATCCTGGGCAGCCTGGCTTCTGTCACACCCAGCATCTCTTTTCTGTGCCAAAGGAAATGGTGGAGCTTCACAGAATCATGGAACAGTTGGGGTGGGAAGGGACCTTAAAGCTCATCTCATTCCACCCTGCCATGGGCAGGGACACCTTTCACTATCCCAGGGTGCTCCAAGCCCTGTCCAGCCTGGCCTTGGACACTTCCAGGGATCCAGGGGCAGCCACAGCTTCTCTGGGCAACCTGTGCTAGGGCCTCCCTGCCCTCACAGGGAAGAATATTTTCTCAGTATCCCATCTAACCCTGCCCTCTCAATTTAAAGCCATTCCCTCTTGTGCTATTACTCCATGCCCTTGTTCCTGGCTCCTAAAACAGAAACGATTTGGGGTTTAAGAGGTGGAAAACAGCTCGACAGGGAGTTTTTTATAGGCTTTGGATGTGCAGCCGTGTGCTGTGTGTGCTCCCTGGGCCCTCTTGTGGCTGGTGCTGCCCTGGAGCAGCAGAGCTTCCAATCCTAGTGCTGGGCTTTGTTCCCACGTGTGGAGCCTCCGATTCCCCTGCTGCCAGCTCTGTGCTTAACTTTTCACATCTGGTCCCTTGTGTGCCAGAGGTCCCCTTAGGGCTCTGTTTGTAGCCACTGGGTCTGTATGAAATCAAAGAACATGTTCCAAGTCATCCCAAAGGGAGAGTTTTAAAAGGCAAAAATTTATATTCAGGCTTCTGAATTTTAATAGTTTGTTTTACTGAGAGTCTTGGCTTATGTTCTGACAAGGTCTGTGTTTCTGATTCAGGTGCTGGAGCTACCTTGTTCTTTGTACATGTTGCTGAATTGCCTTTTTAAGGGCTGTGTTGTTTTCCCTTTGGTTTAGGTTTATAACAAGATTGACCAGATATCCATGGAGGAGGTGGATCGTCTTGCTCGGAGGCCCCACAGTGTTGTCATCAGGTAGGAGCTGTCACGTTGCCTTTTCTGCTGGTCTGCCTCATGTGGGGTTCATTTCACACCCCTTTCTTTAGCTTCTCCCAGGAAGAGACTTCTCCCAGGGCTTCTGGGGTGAGAAGCAGAGCTGCTGTGCAGCTTTTCCCAGATTTCCTTCCCCTGGAGAGGCAGGCAGCTTGGCTTCTCTGTGCTGTCTGCAGGACAGAGTCAAACAGTCTGGCTTGTTTCCTTAGAAGTGCTGATGTATCTGTTGGGGCTTTGCTGCTTCAAAGCTGTTCACCCTTCTGGAATCATGGATTGGTTTGGGTTGGAGGTTGGAAGGGACCCTAAAGCTCATCTCATTCCATGCCCTGCCATGGGCAGGGACACCTTCCTTTAGATCAGTTTGCTCCAGGCCCCATCCAACCTAGCTTTGAACAATTCCAGGGATGGAGCGTGAAACTCTCTGTACAGCCTGTTCCAGTGTTTCTCCACCTCTTTAGTAAGGAATTTCTTCCTAATATCTAATCTAACCCTGCCCTCTTTCAGTTTAAGGTCGTTTTACCTTGTGTTTTTCCTTTCCTTGCATCATTAAAGACTTTGCCTTCATTCTCCAGCACTTTAATAAAGACATTTCACCTTGTTCTTCCGGATCCCTAAATCACAGCAGCAGTAAACAGATGATCCTGGTGTTTTGCAGCTGTGGCATGAAGCTGAACCTGGACTACTTGCTGGAAAAGCTCTGGGAGTACCTGGCACTCACCTGCATCTACACCAAGAAACGGGGACGTAAGTGACCACGAGCTGAACAGAAGGTTTGAAAGGCACAGATGCTGCTGCTGCTCGTGGAAGGCAGACAGGGCTGGTGCCTTGGAAATGCTGGAATTACACCCTCCCTAATCATCTTTCAGCTCTTGGCAAATGCTTCCTGCTCTGTCTGATCCTGCCATATGTGGATCCCACCATGGCCTTCCTGTTGTATTTTGCAAGAGCTGAATTTTCATGTTTTTGCATGATATAGGAGAATAAAGTGTGCAAGTTCACAGCTTTTTCCTTGCTATGCACACTGTGATGAACTGTTTAGCCCATCACAACCCAGAAGAAGTTTCCTGTTCCTGCTGTAAGAAATTTGGTGATTCCCATGCCTTTGGAGGTGACTTTGATCCTCCTTTTGCTTTATAGCCCACTTGCAACTTCTCCCACTGATGAAGGCATATCTATAACTTGCTCTGTTTGGTTGTGAGCAGCTGAACTTGGGTGGGTGTGAGGAGATCAAGGAATTTTCTGAGCTTGTTAAGCTCTGAAATCTTGGGGATTTTGGTTTTTCCTTGAGCAGCAGGTGTGTTTTGACTTGGCTGGTTTTGTTTCTCTTAAGGGTTTGGGATGGAATCAGATCAGGTGGGTTGTGAAGAAGGTGCTGACTGTGTTGAGTGGGTAATTGCACTTGTGGGTAGTGGAGAGCTGATTTGATGCTTTTGGGTACTGGATCCCTGTTCTGTCTGGGAGCAGGAAGGAGGAATTTGGGAGTAGTAAGCACAAGGTGAGATGGTGTCAGCATTTTAGAACACTCTTGATAGAAATCCAATGCTTTCCCCCCCCTCTTCTGTTTCTCCACAGAGAGACCAGACTTTACAGATGCCATTATTCTACGGAAAGGGGCCTCTGTGGAACATGTGGTAATTTTTCTGCATCTTTTACATTTCCCTGTGTGCAGAAGGCAGTTCCTCCTGGACCTGCTGTGATTTGTGCTCCATAAAGCTCAGGACATGTCAGTGTTTGGTTGTGCTTCTCCTTTTGTTGCCTTTTATCTGCCTCAGGTTTCTTTCACAGCTGCTATAAAAGGTTTGAACAGTAATTATTTAATGCAGCCCAGTGAAAAAGCACATGGAAACAATGGAATGGGGCTTTATGGGCTTGGTGATTCCTGTATCTGTTCTGTATGGTTTCAAGTGCTTTTAAGTGGCTCTTAAACTCTTTATTGTAAATTCTGGCATAGAGTTGAGTTTCTTTTCATTCCTGGGTATTGAAAACGTTGTTTGCAAAGTGGTGAATGTAAATACTTCAACTTCTGCCTGTCTGTCTTGCAGTGCCATCGGATTCACAGATCATTATCCAGCCAGTTCAAATATGCCTTGGTGTGGGTAAGTGTTAGACAGCAACTGGAATCCCTGTCTTCAGGTGTCTCTGACTCTTCTTCTAACCCTTCTCCCATTTTTTGCTTCAAAGGGGACAAGCACAAAGTACAGCCCTCAAAGAGTGGGCTTAACCCATATGATGGAGCATGAAGATGTCATTCAGATTGTAAAGAAGTAACTGCTGGTGCCTGGCCTTGCCTTTAATCACTGCAATTGGAACTGACCATGTAAAAACAAAACAAAACACAGCAAAAAAAAAAAAAAAAAAGAAAAAAAAAAAAAAAAGAAAAGAAAAAGGGAGATGTGTTCCAGAGCCAAGAAAGCTTCTGTGAAGCTCCTTCTCTTGGAGAAAGGCAGAAAATGAGGCTACTGTGCTTGCAGGTGGGGATGGGGAAGATGGGTTTCCATCTGGCAGCATTTCAGGCCAAGTGATATTTCTTAAAAATTTAAAAGGAGCCAGTTCTTCTAGGGCACAGTTCCACAGACAGCAGTGTCCTGCCCCTTGTGGGGTTTGCACGTGAATCCATGTGCATTCCCAGTGGGAAGTGTTTGGGTTTGTGTGAAAAAGTCTGGCCCTGTGCTTTGGGCTGAGAGAACATTGCTGATGCTTTGCTGCTTATCCATTCACTTAATTTAAGCATTGATCTGAAGCAGAATCAGAGTTTTCCCTCCCCTGCTCGCTGGACACGTCTCTGCAGCTGAGACAGCCCCTATTTTTAATGGTCCCACCTCAATTAACATTAAAACCTGGCATTCTGTGCCTCTCCATAGCCTTGCAGTGGGGTTTGTAGGACATCCTGGTACTGAGAGATGAGAAATTAAACTGGTAATGGTTAATTAGCCACGGTTAATGGTTAAGTCTAGCCTGGCCAGACTGCAGTGGGGTATGGTCCAAGAGCTGTAGTCTGAGGTGAGGACTCATGTCTGTCATCTTACTCGTTGAGGAGCTGCCTTGGCAGCTTCCTCCTTTCTTGGGCAGGAGTTGTCCTGCCCTTCAGTCCCCAAGGTGGAGGTCTCATCACCCATGCCCCTAAATTCCAGTTGCAGCTCCTTGGAACTCACTCAAGGTACCACTCACAGCTCAAGGTACACAGCTCAAGGCTGTGAGTTTTACCCCAGCCCTGTTAAACATTGCTTGTCTGGATATTGTTCATCAGAAATCTGGGATTTTTGTAATCATGCTTTTCCATCAAATACTGTTGCTAAACAATTCAGAGTGCCTGATAGAGGACAGCTCTTGCCTTCTGGGATCAAGAGCTGCCAATAGCTTTTATTTTCTTTCATTGGAAAAGGGTTTGGTCTGAGGTGGATACAGAACTGTGAGGACAGGTGTGACACCTGTCTGAGCAGGGTTCCTCCCCTCCTCCCTGCTCCTTCCCACCCCTCACAACCTGATCAAGCAGAAATGGAAGGATTATTTTATTTGAGAAAATAAAAAATAGTTATTTCATGTGAGTGGTGGGTAGATGGCTTGGTGTGTTTCCTAACTCTCTTTTTTACCTTTGGCCACCTGAGGAATCCTGGCTGCTGTTGCAGGTGATTTAGGGGGCAATAGAAGGTGAAGTGGTTGCAAGAGACTGGTGATGGGAGATAAATAGATACTAGCTAAGAAGGTGACTTTGAACTCTGTAAGTTCCCTTCCCTGTTCCTGGCTTTGTTCACAGCTGGGGTGCAGAGGAAATCCTGACCACGGCAGCAGCAAGAGGAGAACAAGCTCCAAATGATCCCCATTATCCCTGTCTGGCAGTGGAAAGCTGGCCCTTCCCGGTGTGAGCTGGGTGGGATGCTGTTCCAGCACATTAACTCACCCTTCCCATTTCCTATGAAGGTCACACAGGCAGAGTTGCCTTCACAAAGACTAATTTTGGTTTCGTTTTGTCCCTTAGTTTCTGACTTTTCCATCCAAATCCTGCAGCCTGCCAAGCCTTGGCATGGAGCCGGGCAACCAGAACTGCTGACAGGGCTTCATCCTCAAGCCAGGTAGTGCTGGGAGCCAGGGGGTGCTTGGTGTGAGGCTGAAATGGACAGTGTTACCTGCTAAAACCTGTCCTTGAATAGCTGCTGGTACCTCAGTGTGGGTTTCAAATTGATTTTGGCATATCGTTGTTAAAACCCCCTCTGCCTAATTAGCTTCATTTAGGAAAATGGGCATTTTATCCTCTCCAAAATGAACAGATACATGATTAAAATTGGAATGGGGATGAAGTAAAAATAGTTAAACTAGAAGGAGCCAACTTCTTTTTTCAGAGAGAGTAGCTTTTTTGGCAGCAAGTTTATAGCTGCATGTGAAAATGCACCATTTAATTGCAGTATTCCTTCTTCCAGGAGCTTCCCTAATTGTTCTGCACTTATGTTAAAAGCAGCAAATGTTGCAGTTCGTGCTGGAGTGAGTTTGCCTCCAAGAGATCTCCAAGTCCTGAAAAGACAAGGTCCAAAGGGCAAGGGGGAAATCTGCTGCAACATTAGGGTTGTACTGGAGCCTCCTGAGGTTCATGGAATTTGCAGTATTTAAAGGGGTTTATAAAAAAAGGTGGAGAGGGACTTTTCACATGGGCATGCACTGGCAGGGAAAGTGGGAATGGTTTTAAATTGAAAGAGGTGATACAGATGAGGTGTTAGGAGGAGATTCTTCCCCTGTGAGGGTGGTGAGGCACTGGCACAAGCTGCCCAGAGAAGCTGTGGCTGCCCCATCCTTGGAAGTGTCCAAGGCCAGGGTTTGGAGCAACCTGGGATAGTGGAGAGTGTCCCTGCCCATGGCAGGGAGTGAATGAGATGAGCTTTGAGCTCCTGGCCAACCCAAATCGTTCTGTGATTTTATGCATTGACCAGAACCCCTCACTGGGGAGCTGCTGAAGGGAAATGTGATCAGACTCTCCTTGTGTATTGGGAGAAGGGCTCTCCAGGAGGGTGGGTGCAGGCAGGAGCTGTGGATTTGCCCCCAGAAGAGCAACACCCTGCATTTCTCTGCTGTAGGAGGAAAGCCTTGGCTAGATGATGCTCAGTGAAATCTGCCCTCGGCAGCCCTGCTCTGTGCTCCTGCCCTTCCCTTGCTCTTCCAGCTGCCTCCAGGCTCATTCATGCTGTGCCCAGGGGGCTGTGCTCATCCTGCCCCATTCCTGGGGCCGTGCAGCACTCCAGGTGTGGAGCAGGGTGGCTCAGCCTCCCCATCAACCACCCTCCATCTAGCGCTGCAACCAGCGACGACTCGAGGCGTGCTCTGTTTAAAATGCCTGTTCCAGGCAATCAAGCAGGTTTGATTGGCTGAACACTCCTCTTATAATTTAATTTAGTCAGGAATCGTTTGCAAGGTAATAAAGAGTGACTCTGCCTCCAAATACATTCATTTAATTCAATGAGAGATGGTTGCTGCGGCAGGCTCGCCTCAGCCAGCTCCCCTCACCCCATCACGGTGACATCTCAAAGTGCTGCTCAGGGCCGTATATAAGAGTCACGATCCGCAGTGACAGCTTAATTGTCTCAAATGCTGACAAGGGTCACCCCAACCAGCCATCGGGAGTGGCGCGGAGCCGGCTGGGGAGCCTGCAGAGAGGAGGATTTATGGCTGGCAAATAGTTTTGAATTCCTCTGGTTGCGCCTGCTAAATGATGAACCTGCCCCGAGGGGATTGGGGCTATTGATTGTAATTTGCAGTTAAGCCCTCGCATTCTGAGGAATCAGCATAATAAATACCCACCGCATTACAGCTGGGACGTGCCTGCCTGGAGCAGAAGGAAGTGGAGGTTTTCCCGGCTCGGGTGCTGCAGCACGATGCTCCCTCTGCCCCTGCATTTGGCAGAGCCACAGGCTCCATCACTGCAGGAAAACGCTCCCCAGTTTGGTGGGATGCAGAAGCTCAGTGCTGGAATGAGGAGAATGGAGTGTTGTGAAGGCGGGTGGAGTGTCCTGCTTACCCAGGGAGGAGAGGATGCTCTGATATTTTTGGGGTAATGCGTGCCTGGATCCCTGCCAGAACCTCTGCAGCTGGTTGGTCCCAGCCCACCTTTGGAGAGGGGTGTGAGGAGATGCATTTGTTCCTCACTCCCATGTTCTGTGATTTCTTCTAAACTCCCATTGGTTTGGGGGCCAGAATGGCTCAGGGCCATTTTCCAGCTGTTCACATCTGGGCTACGCTGAGGCTCACCTACATCCTGGGAGGGATGCAGGACAGTCCAGCTGTGTCACCAAGGGTGCAAGGGACAGGGACCACGGGAGGAGGAGGCCCTCACCCCTCCACCCCTCCAGCTCTGTGAGGGAAGATCAGCTCCCATCGCTCTGCTCACGAGTGGAGATGAGAATAATAGCAGTCATCAAATATGCATCGGGTCCCTCGGCGCGGCAGCCACGGTCCCGCAGCTGCCGGGGGAGGGATGGTCCCGCAGGGCACGGGGCCGGCAGAGCACCGAGCCAGCCCCGTGCCATGCAGGGCAGCTGGCTACCCCAGGTGAGTGGCTCTGGGTGCCCCAGCTGGGTGGCACCTCCCTTGGGCTCGCAGGTGCCGCAGGGGCTTTGCCGGGAAGGGACCTTTGTGCGTGATGGGTTTAAAGTGAGCGCTGCTGTTCTGGTTCTCCCGGTCAAGGCATGTGGTGTCCCTCACCTCTGCCTGTCCCTGCCTGGATGCTTGCTGTCTTTATCCTCCCTTATCTCACCTTTTGCCTTCTCCACAGCCTCATATTCCCACTGCCCTCCAGAGCAGAGCAGCCTCACCTGAACACTCCCTCCTCCCCTGGAACCCTCTACCCCATGTTTCCTACCACCCCTTCCCCACATTCCTTTTACCTCGAGGCCGTTTTGCCCCAGGTAAGCTCCTGGGCTTGGCTTTGGGACTGAGGTGATGGCACAGGGCTGTGACCTGGCACCAGGGCTGCCAGCCAGCATATTCCTGGGTGCACGCCAGCATCGTGCCCAGCTGCTTTGTTCTTCCAGCATCTGCTCTGGCCTATCTCCTCCCGTAACACCTCCCTCGTGGGGAGCAGGCAGCAGCTGGCAGGCAGGGATTGTCGTGTATTGCTCATGTGCCGCCTCATTTTGGAGGCAGGAACTGGAGGGGGTGGAAATTAGCCAGGTCGGGGGGTGCTGTGCGCTTGGGGGAGCAAGGAAAGACCCCCATTGTGCCTCAGGGGCTTGGAGGGCTGTGCCATTGTCACACTGCTGGAAGGGTCCAGCTTATCCCTATGCTCCCAGCATCCCTGGAGCTGTGGCTGGAGTGACAAGAGCTGTGGCTGGGCATCCTCACCTGCTCACAGGTGTTTGAGAGTGGATGTGCAATGATGCAGAACTGAAGACAGGGAAGGGGATGTGCTGAGAGGTGCTGCTGCAGTCAGGAGGTGCCTGGGCTGGCTCCGTGGTGCCGGAGTGTGGGGCTCCCGGGAGGCACGGCAGCACCGGGGCCGGCGTGGCGTGGTGTGGTGTGGTGGCACAGAGCCCTGCTCCGGCTGAAACTGGAAACAGGCTGTAAGCGGACCCGGGGCCGGCTGGTGACCGCAGACCTGCCTGGAGACGTGGAGCTGCTGCCTCTGGAGCTCTGCCCGCCGATGCCGGCACTCCAAAGGTACAGTCCTGGGCAGCCGCGCGTCCTGCCGGGCTGGGGCGGGTGAACCCCCGAGGCCAAAGTCGCCATCCCCTCCCTGCCTCCAGCCATGGCACAGCCGCAGGCTGTGGCAGTGGCACCGGGGCTGCCCCGGGCCGTGTCCCTGGGGTGAGGTGGCTTTCCCTACCTCACCCACGTGGCTGGAGACATTCAGGACTCACCCGACCAAAGGATGCTCTGGGTACCTTCTACCACAGCCTTGGTACCCATTGCCACCACAGAGACCCCTCACTGCCAGGTTTTGCACCCAGGGTCCCTCCCGTGCACTGCTGCTGGATGCAGCCGTGCCCAGACACCCTGGAAACAGCCACCAAATGTGGGTGCCCCTCCAGCCCTTTGCTTTGCTTCCATCCCACTGCACCTGGGCACAAAAGCCTCTTGGCCAGCTCTGCCGTGCCAAAGGCAGGTGAACCAGGATGGAGAACATGGGGAGGTGTTTTGGGGTCTGGTATGGAGGCTGGGACCATGGAAAACAGCATCTGTGTGGGATGAAGCCCCTCCCTCTCCCTTTATTCCCCCTCTCAGAGAGCCCTTGTTGTGGGCAGGGAGGCACCATGGGCACAGCCATGGCAACAGCACGGGAGGTGTGCCAGCACTCTGAGAGCACTGCCGGGGCTGCCCTGCCTTGGGGGACAGAGGTGGGGACTGTGGAGGGCAGTGTGGTGGTGGCAAGGACTGTGGTGGGATGCAGGGAGTGACCTGCACCAGCTTTTTACCAGCCAGGTACCCCTTTGCTCTCTGCCAGCAGAGAGAGAAGGGCTGTGTCCCTGCCCGAGGTGGTTCCCTGCCACGTCGTGGTGCCCAGGCTCTGTGTGCCCATGCCAGGAGGGTGGGGTGGTGCTGTGTGGCAGGTGTCTGTGCCCCTGGCAGGGCAGGCTCTGTCAGCCCCATATGGCTCAGTGGCCATGGCAGACCTGTGCATGGACTGTGACAGTGCCAGGTAGGGCTCTGCTGATCCTGTGTTTCTGTCATAGACCCTCTCCTGATGCCTGCCAGGTGCCTCTCATCCCACTCTGCCCCTCTGCCCACCCTGCACTCCAGAGCTGCCTCCATCTGTGCAGCCCAGGATCTGTCTATCCCAGAAATTAATGTAGGGAGTAGGCAAAGCCATGGGATCGTGGTGGATGGTGCTCCACTGTAGATGTGGCAGGGAGGGACAAGGCTGGGGACAACACAATGCCAGGAGGTGCCAGCCTTGGGCTCTTCTGATCCTGGGGGAGACCAATGGGTTCAGTCCAGCAACTGCTGCTGGTTCTTTGGTTCTGCCAGCTGCTGCACAGCTGGATGTTTGTCTCCCCAAACATATCCCATGTAAGGGGGTGCAGCAGGTGCTGCTTCTGCCCACAGCAGCCCCACTGCTGCGTGCACTGATCCATGTGGGACAGCGAGTTCCCACTGCTGCTGCTTAAACTTTGATGAGCTGCAGGAATCCAGGCCTGGCATTAACATTTGATGTGGTCACCCCACGCCTGGGCACGTGTGTGTGCAAACACGCTGCTGGCACTGCCACGGGCCACACGTGTGGCACATGCAACCCCTCTTGCCAGCTTTGTGTGGGCACGTGTGGCACCCCACACATACCTGCCACCTGGCATGGCATGAGGAGTGCCCCTGAAGGCTCTGGGCTCCTCAGTGCTTCCCAGCAGGGCTGTGGAATTTGGTCTGGTGTTGGGTCCCTCCTTTGCGTCGCTCCCTTTGGGTGTGTTCCCGCTGCTGCCTTGGGCTCTGCAGAATTGCCACCTCTCTCTTGGTGCCGCCGTTCAGCTTCACGGATCCCTGGGCTTCACCCGTCTCTGTGCTGACTCGAGGAAAAGGCTGATTCCTCAGGGAGGGGCAGAGCAAGCCCCGAGGCGTGAGGAGGTGGCAAGGTCCCGTTTTGGGGTAACGGTGCTGTCCCTGCAGCGTTCCACTGGGGGGATGCTCCCAGCAGCAGGGGCCCTTCCCTGCTCCTTCGGAAAAGTCTCGGGGCTGGCGTGGTGCATCCCTTACATTATTCATGCCACCGCAAGCCTGGCGGTTGGGTTACAGCCGGATCCCAGCCGCCGGCACCGCGCTGCCGACTCGCGGGGTGCGCGGGAGGCAGGAGCAGCTCCGCCGGGCTGCCCCGGGGCCGGGTCCCACCGCCCCAGCGCCATGCCAAGCGGGCGGCCACCGGCGCCCGAGGGAGCCACGCACGGGCATGTGCCTCGCCAAACCCGGGCACAGGTAAATACCCAGCCGGGGCAGGCGGCGGGGTCCGGGGCCGGCCGCTGTGCCGGGAGCAGGCTCCTGCCGGCACAGGGAATCACCTCCCAGAGCCCCGCCGGGGCCGGAGCATGAGCGCCCGCCACTGCCAGGATGGTCGGCAAGAAGGGGGAGCCCAAAGGGAAGGCGGGCAAAGGGAAAGGGAAGGATGGCAAGAAGGGCAAGAAGGAGGATCCCAACGAGTCAGAGGATGCCTCGGATGCGGAGCTGCTGAAGGCAGAGGAGAGCGAGGAGACGGAGGTGGTGGAGGAGGAAAAGGAGGAAAAGGAAGAGGAAAAGGAGGAAAAGGAAGAGGAAAAGGAGGAAAAGGAAGAGGAAAAGGAAGAGGAAAAGGTGGAAAAGGAGAAAGATGAGGAGGAGGTGGCTGCAGAGGAGCCCAAGAAGGGGAAGGGGAAGGAGAAGAAGGGGTTGCCCAAGGCAGGAGTGGCAAAGAAACTGGGCCGTGGGAAGAAGGCGCAGCAGGAGACGGAGGAAGAGGAGGGTGAGAGCAATGCTGCAACAGCCAAGAAGAACACGAAGGGCACCTCCAAGCTGATGATGGGGCTGGTAACCGACAAGAAGAAGAAAGGGGCCAAGGGTGCAGAGGCCAAGGGCCAGCCCAAAGATTCTGTGGAAGCCAGCCCAGCCGAGGAGGAGGCAGCAGCGCCTCCGAAGGCCCGGGCAAAGCGGAGCCTCCGCAGCACCTCGAAGCTCTTCCTGGGCTTCAAGAACCTGGGGCTGCGTCGGCCCAAGAAGGGGCAGTTCAAGAACACGTCCCGCTTCTTCTGGGGGCTGCATAAGCACAGCACCAAGAAGAGGAAGAAAAAGAAGAACAAGGCAGTGCTGAAGTCCACCTCCAACCTGATGATGCGCTTCAAGCAGGTGGGCAAGAAGAGGAAGGAGGAGGCCAAGGAGGAGGCCAAGAAGGAGTCACCATCGAGGCCATCCTTCCTGCTGCTGCGGCGGGGCGGGCAGGAACCCGAGGACAGCGCGTTGCTCTTCCGCCGGCGCCCGGAAAGGAAATTCAAGCCCCGGGCGCAGGTGCTGAGCAAGGCGGCCGCTGCCACGGGCTGGCTGGCCAGGAAGGTGCTCTCCCGGCGTGGGCGGCTGGTGGGGGGCAGCCGGGCGACTGACACGGCCTGGCTGTCCCGTATCGGTGCCAAGAAGCTGCCGTTCCCCGCGGAAGACGAGATCCTCAGGCACCGGGCCAACATGAAGCGGATCCCTGGCGGTGTCGGGCTGCCGGCGCCCGGCACTTCGCGGCAGGGCAGCATGGTGAGGCGGCCGTCCCGGCGGCGCTCCCAGCGCGCGGCCGCGGAGCCGCCGGTGCCGCGCTACGGCTGGGCCGAGGAGGAGAACGGAGCCTACGGCCGCCGGCGAGGCTACGGCAAGGAGGATGGAGCCTACGGCTCCCGCCGTGGCTATGCCAGGAAGGAAGATGGAGCCTATGGGCCCTGGCGCAGTCACCCCAAGGAGGAAGATGGAGCGTACGGCCCCCAGCAGGGCTACGCCGAGGAGGATGGAGCCTACGGCCCGTGGCATGGCTACAGCGGGGAGGAGGATGGAGCCTACGGCCCCCGGCACAACTACTCTGAGGAGGAGGAAGGCTACATGCAGAGCCCAGCCTACCCAGCAGGGTATGGCTTTGATGATGCGGTGCCGACCCCCTACTCTGACTACCCTGGCTATGAGACAGAGGAGGAGTATGACTACTACGGGGGGTTTTGGGAGGATGGTGACGAGCCAGGGCACCCCTACGGCGACTCAGAGTTCGAGGATGAGGGACCGTTTGGTGGTGGGTCTCCCCTCAGCCTCTATGACCCGTACAGCAGCGACCCAGAGTATGGTGAGGAGGCAGCGGGGCCCTTTGGCTACAGGGGGGACCCCTACGAGGACTTTGGGGAGCCCTTTGCCAGGGGCTACCCTGGGGGCGAGTACCCCGAGCATCGCATCCAGTACAGCGAGGGGGGCTGGGCACCACATGCCCAATCCTCCTGTAACCCCTACGCCCTGGGCCTGGAGGAGATCGCTGAGGGCGAGGAGCCCGAGGAGTGGGAAGAAGAGGAGGAAGAAGAGAAGGAGTATCCTTTTTCCATCCTGAGCTCGTCCTCGCTCCGGGGCATGCGGGAGACGCTCTCCTCCAAGCTCTCCCTCAACAGGAAATTCAGGCTCTTCCCCCGACCCCAGGTCAAGCTTTTCGGCAGGGACCGCCTAGATGTCCCCCTCCCGCCGTCCCCCCACCTTCCCGCCGCCCGTGACGAGGACGACTACGACGAGTACGAGCCGCCGCCGCCTCCGGCAGCCCCCAGCCCCGCGGCATCCCCGGGACGCCCGGTTTCGGCAGCGCGGGCGTGCGGGAGCCCTCTGGGGCAGTTCCTCCAGCGATCCCTCTCGATTCCTGCCAGCCGTCCGCCGCGAGGTGCTGGGGGATTTCGGGGGTCCCGCACCCCCCAGCCCTCCTACAGGCTCTCCAGCCGTAGGCTGGCGGGCATGGAGAGCGCCGGTTTGGGGGACCGGGACTCTTCCCCACCGGCGGGGCCCTGGGGGCCGCCCCCTCCCCGGGAGCCGGGGGCTGCGCGCCGGCCGTCGCTCCGTAACCCCTTCGCCAACCCCGGGCGCTCCTCGTCACCGCCGCCCGTCCGTCCGCGCCCCGGTAGCACGCGGGGCGAGGGGCCACGGCGATCCCCCTCCCTCGGTGCCAGCCTCCGGCGCTTCGGCCCCGAGTCCCCCACCCCGCCACCGCCCGCTCCCCGCTCCCCGGGGCCGGGGGGGAGGCGCCTGGGGGGCCCCGCGGCGGGGAGACCTCTGTCATCGCGCCGGAGCAGCCCCCCCGGGCTGCCGCTCCCCCAGGCCTGGCCCCGGCTTCCCGAGCCCCCCACCAAGGCGGTGAAGCCGCTGCAGAGGACCCCCTTCCGGGCACCATCGTCCCGCCCCGGCAGCCGCCGCCTCGGCCCCCCCGGCCCCTCCTGGGATGAGGAGCTGCCCCCCTGGCAGGGTGCCCCGCGGGGTCCCGCCGGGGTGCCCCCTCCGCCCAGCCCCGCTCCCAGCACCCCCAAAAGTTTCATCCAGCGCATCGGGCAGCCCCTCGCCGGGATGGCCCCCCACTCCCCCCCACCGAGGCCATCTGCTGAAGTGGGGGGGCGCAGCCTCTCCAAGGGGCGCTCCGTGGCGCAGTCCCTGGCTTCTCTGCTCGTAAAGAGCATAGCCTCCACCAAAGCCCCCTCATCCTCACCACCCAGCCGCCTTCCCTCCACTCGCTCGCCCTCCTTGCCCCGGCGCCCATCCCGGCGGGACGGGAGCACCCGCCGGTCTCCGAGCCCACCCTCGGGGCGCCGGGGCTGGGCCGACGTCGGGCGCCCCATCCTTCCCTCCCCTCCACGAGGCAACCGGAGCCCCTCGCCGCCCCGTCGTGCCGCTTTCCCACCGCCCCACGGGCGAGCCCCCGGCTCTCCGGCCGTCCCCCGGCACGGCGCTCGTCCCCCGGGGCCGGCGGAGCCCATGGAGGGTGACGGGGCGGCCGGGGAGGAGGGCGCGGGGCGCTACGCGGTGGTGACGCCGCAGGTGCAGAGGTTGGGCTCCTTCCGGCGCGCATCCCGCATGTACAAGCAGCACTGGTCCACGCAGCACGTCGTGCGGGTGCGGGAGATGCCCGACGCCTGGACAACCGAGCAGGGCCTCCCCCAGCAGCCCACCCAGCGCGGCCGGCGGTGGGCGGGCCAGTGGGGAGCCGACATCGCCCGATACCTGTGCCAGCGCTCGCCGGCGGGCGGCTGGCGGGACAGGCACCCCTGGGCAGACGGGTACCTGGGCAGCAAGCAGCCCTGGCGCAGCAAGGTAACGCCCGCGGGGAGCCCCCTCGGGGGGATGGAGCCGGGGTTGAGCTGGCAGAACCCGGGGCAGGGTGGCGAGTTGAGGTGCCTGATGGCTCTCCCGGTGCAGAGAGGTTTGCAGCGCTCAGGGTGGGGGTAAATGGCTGTGGGTGGTCTGGGTGCTGGCGGGGGTCCTCCCGTGGGGAGCAAGAGGGGATCACCACCAGTTGTGTGTCCCCCCCACGAGCGGCCCCTCTGGGGACACTCGATTCTGGCGTATGGAAATGCAGAGACCCGATCCGGCGGGGACAGGTGCAGGTGGCACGGTGACCCGGCGGGGTGTCCGCTTTCCTGCCCACCCCCTGGCCGGGCGCCAGCGCAGGCTCCCGTGTGACACCTGTCCTGTGTCACCCCTGCACGCGGCCGGGGGGAGCAGCCTCAGCCCCCTTCCATCACCTACACTGAAAGTGGTGCCCACGGTGAGAGGGACCGGGATTCCCAGGACCAGGTTTTCCTGGGACCGGCCCCAAGGTGGCCTTGGTGATCTCGTGTTTCTGTGTTCCAGCACTGCTGCTCTCACCTGACACACAATGCTCTTGCTGGGGGACTGGTTTTGGGGCTGTGTGGTGTTTTCCTGGGGTTCCAATGCTGACTGCGTGTCCCCTGGTGTGGGGTCACAGATGGTGTTTTGGGGTGGTGGTGGTGACTGGGTGGGACATCTGAGGGTGTTGGCACATCCCTGCCATGATGGGCTGTTTGCTCCATGCAGATGCAGTCACTGTGCAGCCTGCCCATCATGCGGTACCAGGAGCCACAGGAGGAGGATGGGCTGGAGGACATGACCCAGCTGGAGTGAGTGTCCCTGTCCCCTACGCCATGACTCAGTGCTGTGGGGGACAATGGGGCTGCAGCCCCCAACCCCATACCCCTGACCCTGCTATCCCACCCCATTTCATCCCAGTATGGGCTCTGCTTCAGCCTCCTGGGCCTGGAGATGCTGAGGACACTCTGGGCACAGCAGACACTCCCTCGTCCCTCTGTCACCCCCTAATTCAGCCTCTGCTCCATGCCAGGGACCTCCAGGAGGCTGCAGTGCTCAGCAACATCCGGACGCGGTTCGAGCGCCAGCTCATCTACGTAAGCTTAGGGGGACACAGCATCCCCCAAGGATGGGGTGGGGTCTTTGGGGAGTCACCCCTCTCCAAGGGCTCGCAGCCAGGACCTCTCGAGCCAGGACCTGCGAGCCAGGGCTTGCAGTGTGGACTCTCTCTCTGGCAGACCTACATCGGCAGCATCCTGGTGTCGGTGAACCCCTACCGGCTCTACAACATCTACGGCAAGGAGCAGGTGCTGCAGTACGAAGGCAGAGCCCTGGGTGAAAACCCGCCGTGAGTACCAGGCTGTCCCCAAACGCCCTGTGGGGATGGGGTCACTCCCACCCTCCGTCCCCCACACTCTGGATCCCGCAGCAGAGCCCGGGGAACCCTGGGTCACTGGGTGCTGGAGCGGCTGCGTCTGTGCATGGGGATGCTCGGGGCATTTTGGGGGTCCCTGTGCTGGGCCAGCGTGGCACCTCCCACCCCCTGCTTCTGCCCACCCCAGGCACCTCTTTGCCATCGCGAACGTCGCCTACTCCAAAGTGATGGATGCCAAACATAACCAGTGTATCGTCATCAGGTGGGACGCGGCTGTCCCCGTGCATGGCCCCTAATCAACACCACCCTAATTGCTGGGTCGCTGCCACCAGCCTGGCTTGGTTCTGGGGATGGGGTGCTGGGGTGGGCACCCCTTGCTTGACTGGTGATGGCCCCAGCCATGCCCCTGCTCTGTGTTTCAGTGGGGAGAGCGGCTCAGGGAAGACCGAAGCCACCAAGCTGATCCTGAGCTACCTGGCAGCCGTCAGCCAGAAACGCAGCACTGCCCCACAGGTAGGGTGCTGCCCTGGGGACATCCCTGAGTCCCCCTGTCCCCATCTTCTCCCACCTCCAAGAGCTCTTTTCCATCCGTCCTCACGGCTCTGCTGCTCTCTCCTTGTCCCAATGCTTCCACCTGGACCATGGCAGATGGAGGTACTGAGGGGACACGTGGGCTGGGATGGGTCAGGGGGACAGAGAATTGTGGTGGCACCTTGGCCATGGCAGGGGAAAGGCGGGAGGGACAGCAGGAAATCAGTGCATGCACACAGATGGAGTCTTCGTGCTCTCTTATATCCTCATTTAACCTGGCTGTGGTGCACAGCTCAAATTTGGACACCCACGGGTGTGTGAGTGGAACATGGGGTGGAAGGGAGGGTGGCAGGGCGTCAAAGGGGGGGTCCTAGCCTTGGAGTTGCCCCGTGGTGTGTTGGGTGCCCAAGCTCACCCCCCAGCTCTCCCCATGACCATGACAGATCCTGGAGGCGACCCCTTTGCTGGAATCCTTCGGCAACGCCAAAACCGTGAGGAATGACAATTCCAGCAGGTTTGGGAAATTTGTGGAAATCTTCCTGGAGGAGTAAGTAATGCTGAGTAACCTGTGTGTAGCTGCTCCCACCCCATGTCCCCTGCTGCCCCAGGGGTGTCCAGCCCAAGCCAGCCCCTTGTCCTTTGGCTCTGGAAGGACACATAGGGATGTTTTTGGGACAAACCTGGTGTTGGAAAGGTGATGGCACCTGAGATCAGGTGGTTGTCCCTAGGTTAAGGTCAGGGACATTGTGACCTGGCTGGCATCTTTACCATTCCCAGTCCCCATCCCTGTCCTCACATCCCATCCCATCCTCTCAGCCCCACTGATCCTGACAGGGGGTGCCCAATATCACCCCTGGGCACAGCCAGGTGCACACACCTCTCCCTGGTGGGGGGCATCTGGGGCATGGCTGGGTGTGTTGGGGGGCCACAGCCCCTGCCCACGCCGAGGTTGCCAGCCAGGTGCCCACTCTCACCCCTGCAGCGGCTTGATCTGCGGTGCCATAACCTCGCAGTACCTGCTGGAGAAGTCCCGCGTGGTCTTCCAGGTGTGTGGTGAGGGGGTTCTGGGCTCTGCCCCCCACTCTGCCCCCTCTGCCGCCCCCTCCCCAGCTCTGTCCTCTGCTCTCCAGGCCAAGAGTGAGCGCAACTACCACATCTTCTACGAGATGCTGGCGGGGCTGCCGTCCCAGCAGCGGCAGCGGTACTGCCTGCAGGGCGCCGAGACCTACTACTACCTGAACCAGGTAGTGCGTCCCCTCCCCGGCCTCCCACGGCCTGATTTTGGGGGGCTGGTGGGTTCCCGAGTCCTCAATGTGTGGATGAGGAGGATGGCCAGGGCAGGGTGACCCCCCCATGCTGGGTGCTGAGCCCCCCGGGACCCACCGATGGACTGAGGGGGTTGTGCCAGGGTGGGAACTGCGAGATTCCCGGCAAGGACGACGCTGAGGATTTCCGCCGGCTGCTCAACACCATGGAGGTGCTGAACTTCAGCGTGGACGAGCAGAACAGCATCTTCCGCATCCTCTCCTCCGTCCTCCACCTGGGCAACGTCTACTTTGAGAAATACGAGGTACCCCGTGGGGAGCCAAGCTGCGCTCCTCGGGCGTGATTTGGGATGTGGCAAACGGGGGCTCGCCCATGCCATGGCATCGCCGTGTCCTGCAGACCGACTGCCAGGAGGTCGCCACGGTGGTGAGCGCCACGGAGATCCGGACGGTGGCTGAGCTGCTGCAGGTGTCCCCTGAGGGCCTGCAGAAAGCCATCACCTTCAAGGTGACGGTGAGTGCAGGGGGGCACAGGATGGGAGGGGGTCTCTGGGCCCTGGGGACCACCTGCGCTGATGTTGCTGGAACCCCATCATGCCATCTCCCACCCAGGAAACGCAGCGGGAGAAGATTTTTACCCCTCTGACTGTTGAAAGCGCCGTGGATGCCAGGTAGAGGGACGGGGAGCTGCACTGCAGGAGGGTGTGGGGGGGTCTGACCCCCAGAGACGGCGTGGGATGTGAACTGCCAACTGGGAAAGAGGATGATCAGATCCCCCAGTGTGGATTAGACTCTGTGGTGATTAAAACTGATGCTGTGGTGGGTGCTGGCTGTGGCAGTGGAGTACACTGTGGCAAGCACATTCCAGAGCTCCAGCACTCTGCTCATCTCTCCCCTTCCCAGGGATGCCATTGCCAAGACCCTCTACTCCCTGCTCTTCAGCTGGCTCACGGACCGCATCAACAAGCTGGTGTACCCACGGCAGGAGGCTCTCTCCATCGCCATCCTGGACATCTATGGCTTCGAGGTGAGCAGGATTCATCCCACCTCCATGCTGGCTCAATCCCAGCTCCATCCTCCCAGGCTCCATGGATCTTCCTTCTTGCAGGACCTCAACTTCAACAGCTTTGAGCAGCTGTGCATCAACTACGCCAATGAGTATCTGCAGTTCTTCTTCAACAGGATTGTGTTCCAGGAGGAGCAGGTGGGGCTGGTGGGCAGTGCTGGGCTCTGCCCCGGTGCTGGGCACTGCTGTGGGGCTGGGGGCACAGGGCTGACCTGGTGCCCACCCTGCAGGAGGAGTATATCCGGGAGCAGATCGAGTGGAAGGAGATCCCCTTCAGCGACAACCAGCCCTGTATTGACCTCATCTCCCAAAAACCCTACGGCATCCTTCGGATCCTGGATGACCAGAGCTGCTTCCCCCAGGTGAGGGGCTGCCTGGTGATGAGGTGCAGCCAGCACTGGGAGGTCACTGTGGCTGGGGAATCACCATGGCTGCTCTTCTCCTGGGCTGTCCTGGACAACCTGGGAAACCCCCGGGTTCCTCCAGGCCGGATAAGCCCAAAGAATCATAGAAACATCATGGAATCACAGAATGGTTTGGGTTGGAAAGGACCTTGGAGATCACCTAGCTCCAACCTGCTGCTGAATTGCCTGAGCTGTGTGTCACTCCTGTGTCCCTTCCCAGGCCACTGACCACACGTTCCTCCAGAAGTGTCACTACCACCATGGGACAAACCCGCTCTACACCAAGCCGAAGATGCCACTGCCTGAGTTCACCATCAAGCACTATGCAGGGAAGGTGACCTACCAGGTGTGTGACATTTGGATGTCCAGCAGGGATGTTAAGGCAGGTTAAAGAGGAGGTTGATCCTGCACCAAGGAGAGAAATGCATCTCTGGGGGTCTGGCTGAGATCCTGGAGCTCCTTGCCTCACCCTGTCATCCTGCCAGGCTCCTCACCATGAGTTTTTGCTATTTGTCAGGTTCACAAGTTTTTGGATAAAAACTATGACCAGGTCCGTCAGGATGTGCTGGACCTGTTCATCAGCAGCAGGACCAAGGTAGGGCCCTGCCTGGTGCTGGCTCTGGGCATCAATAGCCCCCTTCCATACATCCCTTTCCATGTCCCCAAGCATGTCCCCATGGCCAGTAAAGCCCAGGGGGACCAGAAGCAGAGGATGCCTCTGGTTCCACCCATGGGATCCTCTGGGCTTTGACCCCTCAAGCATTTGGCAGAAACAGGCACATGGGCTGCTCCTGTGCTTTGTATTGTCCATATCCTCATCCCCATCCCGGCAATCCTGCCACAATTAGGGCTGGGCAAAAAAGGAGCGGCTGGGCTGCGAAGAGGCTGTGGGAGAGCTGCACCATCCCGGCCACCTTCTCCTCTCTAACCTTTCCTGTCTCCCCAAGGTGGTGGCCAACCTCTTCTTTGGCCATGCCCAGGTGATGGCCCGGCAGAGGAGCCTCATCAGGAGGAGCAGCACCAGGACACGGCGGTACAAGGCTCCTACCGTGGCCGCACGGTTCCAGCAGTCGCTCCTGGAGCTAGTGGAGAGGATGGAGAGGTCAGGGTGGGCAGGGTGGGCAGCCAGGCCGTCCTCTGGGCTGCTGGGAGCTGGAACTGAGCCCGAGGTGCCTGGGCTGGCTTTGTTTCCTGTTCCCCGTGGCTGACAGGGTTTCTGTGTCACAGATGCAACCCCTTCTTTGTGCGCTGCATCAAGCCCAACAACAAGAAGGTGAGAGCCGGGGCTCTCCTGCCTCTGCTGGTGCCCTGCTGGCACTGGGAGTGTGCGGGCACACGGTGGGTGGGTGTTTGCCCATGCAGTTGCTGATGCTTCTCCCCATCCCTGCCTCAGGAGCCGGGGCTCTTCGAGGCCGACGTGGTCAAGACCCAGCTGCGGTACTCGGGGATCCTGGAGACCATCCGCATCCGCAAGGAGGGCTACCCTATCCGCATCCCCTTCCTTGTCTTCATCGACAGGTGCCTGGGGGCTGTGGGTTGGGCGCTGCCATCCCAGCCAGGGGACACCACAGAGGTTGTGGATGTTTTGGGGGCAGCGTTTGGGCTGGGGTTCCCCCACAGTGGGAGCTGGGAACCCCTCGTGTTAATACACAGCTCTGGGAGAAGCTGCATCTCCAGGCACACAGGGAGGGTCTGTGCTGGTGTCCCAACGTGGTCTTGTGTGGTGACAGTGTCGTGGGCTCACCCAGGTATCGCTGCCTCGTTGACATGTGGTCCAATGTCATTCCCAATGGAGCCAACTGTGTGGAGATGCTGAGGAGCCTCTGCCCCGTTAACCCCAGCATGTACTACGTCGGTGTCACCAAGGTATTGTCCCAGGAGAGGGCCCCAGGTCATGTCCTGGGGGTGGTGGCCAAGGTGGGGAGCTCATGGCCTCACCCCTGCTCCCAGCTCTTCCTGAAGGAGCAGCTGTACCAGGCGCTGGAGAGCAAGAGATGCCGCGCCCATCACCTGGCCGCACTCACGCTCCAGCGCTACGCGCGCACCTTCTTCATCAAGCGTCGCTTCCGCTCCCTCCGCCGCAAGATCGTCCTCCTGCAGAGCCGGGCGCGGGGATACCTGGCCAGGTGGGGGTCCCTGGGGGTGGCGGGTGGGCACAGGTGGGTGGCAGAGGGTGACAGGTGCCCTCCTGCAGGCAGCGGTACCGGCGCATGCGGCACACGCTCATCAAGTTCAGGTCGCTGGTGCACATCTACGTGAACCGCCGGAGGTACCTCAAGGTGAGGTGGGGCCTGTCACATCCCAGGGGGTCCAGGGGACCTGCTGCCACCCTGCCGCATGTTCAGTCTGGAGAGGACGCTGTGGCATCCCCAGGCCACGAGCCCCACCACGTGCCACCCTACCACCTCCTCCATGTCCCACTGGGTGTGGGCAGTGCATTTTTGGGGTGAAAACCCTGCTGATATTGGGGAGGGGTCAATGGCAACCCAGGGTGCCGTGATGCCTCAGGGTCCCCCTTCCTCCGGAGGGACTCAGCACGGCTGCTCTGCTTGCAGAGGAAGGAGGATGCTCGCCGGCGGGCCGAGGAGGAGAAGGAGAGGATGAAGCAGGTAAAGATGTGCGGCCCCGGTGGGAGCACACGTGTGATGCACGTGCAGCCCGTGTTGCTGTGCCCTCATCCCTGCCCCTCCCTGTGCTCCTGGCCGCGGCACCCGTGGCTGCTGGGGCAGGGACCAGCACGGCAGGTGGGCACATCCCTGTGCTGCGGCGGCAGGAGCTGACGCGGAGGGAGGTGGTGGATGTCACCCACCTGGAGATCCCGGCCGAGCTGATGGGGCTGCTGGAGGCCGCTGCAGGTGAGCGGGTCCCGCACCGCCATCGCTCCCAGCCCCTCGTTCCCCTGCCGACGGCCGTGCCGTAGCTTCCCGCTGTGCCGCAGCCGCTCGGGAGGTGAATGCCGGCTGCGTGGTGCTGGTGCCGCCGCCGGCGCTGCAGCCCGACCCCCAGCTCACCCTCCCGCTCGACATCAACGACTACCCCATGGCCAAGTACGTGCGGGGCCACTTCCAGGTAAGGTGGGCGCCGCGGCCCGGCAGCGGGGAGCTTTTCCCGACGGGCAGACAGCTTTTGGGGAGTCCCTGGCACCCCGGTCGTGGTGGAGCAGTGAGGTTCAGGGTCCCCGTGGTCGCTCCCGGCACTGTCCCACCGGGCTCTGCCCCGGCTCCCACCCCGGGGACACCACGGGTAGCAAGAGAGGCTGGATCCGGGGTGGCTGTGGTGCTGCGGGGAGCTGGCTGCCACCTCCCTCCCTCCCCGTGGGTTCCTGTCGTCTCCAGAGGCCGGGGGGACCCTGCTGAGGTTATCGGAGAGAGACCCGCTGAGCCCTCCTGGACGCCCGACGCGGGGCGGATCCGGAACGCTGGGGCGGGAGACCAGGTCGCTTTGCTCCCGGGACCCCGGCCCCACCCACCGTCACTTTGCCCCGTTCCTCTTCCTCATCCCTATTTTTGCCCTGTATTTCCCAGTCCCCGGCATCCTGAATGACAGCACCGGGGCTGGATAAGGCTCTCAGCCTTGCCAAGGTGTTGCCATGGAACCACAGAATGGTTTGGGTTGGGAGGGACTTAAAAACCATCCAGTTCCACCCCCTGCCATGGGCAGGTTCGCCTTCCACTAGACCAGGTTGCTGCAAGCCCTGTCCAACCTGGCCTTGAACGTTTCCAAGGATGGGGCAGTCGCAGCTTTTCCGGGCAACCTGTGCCAGGGCCTCACCACCCATCTCTGGTGCTGCCAGCACAGCCTGAGCCCCTCCCTGCCCCACTCCCAGGACGCTGCTGGCCCCATCCTTCACCCCAGCCCTCTGGCAGCCCCACAGGCTCCACCCAGCACCAACACCATGCTCAGCACCATGGGGCCAGCCCCTCGTGGCCTGAGGCTGTCCCCAGGTAGCCATGGGTGCGGGTGTCACCGCAGGAACCTGCATTTGGGATGCTGACGGCCCCACTGAAAGCCCCCCTCACCCGGCTGGATGAGGAGCTGTGCCACGAGGCTCTCAGCCTCTTCCAGCTGGTAGGTGGGATGGCACGGGATCCACCACCGCAGTCCCCTGCCCGCTCTGTGCCCGGGGTCAGAGGGAGGACCTGTCTGTCCCTGTGGCAGATCCTGCGGTTCATGGGGGACCCGGGGCTGGGCGGCCCGCAGGAGACCCTCTTTGGCAACTACATCGTGCAGAAGGGGCTGTCAGTGCCGGGGCTGCGGGATGAGCTCCTGGCACAAGCTGCCAACCAGGTGTGGAGGAACACCAACGTCAACAACGAGGAGCGGGGCTGGCTGCTGCTGGCCACCTGCCTCAGCGCCTTCCCCCCGTCCGCCGCCTTCGACAAGTACCTGCTCAAGTGAGCTGGGGGTGGGCTCTGGGATGGGGAACGGGCATGGCTGGGACCTCAGGAATAGACTGGTGCTCATGCCTGGGAACGCTGCTGGGGCTTTTCAGGGCTCTCCTGGCACCTGTGGCTAAGGATGCTGCCTAGGCCCCAACTGGTTCCTCCACGATTGCTTAGGCCAGCCTGGCACACATGGCCAGGTCCTGTTGGGAATGCTCTGAGGTCCCTTCAGGATCCCTCTGGCCAAGCTGGCATATGTGCCCATGTCCCTCTAGGTTCCCCAGGGCCAGCCTGGCACATGTACCCAGGGCTACTGGCCAAGTCCCACTAGAGATGCTCTGTGATCCTTCCAAGATGCCTTGGGCCAGCCTGGCACATGTGCCCAGGATGCTGCCAAGATCCCTCCAGGGAAGCTCTTAATCCCTCTGTCGTCCCCTGTCCCAACCTGGCACACATGATCCTGCCCACGTCCCTCCTGCAGCATCCTCCCTTCCCCTCAGGTTTGTGTCTGACTACGCCTTCGCTGGCTACAAGCCGGTGTGCCAGCGCAAGCTGATGCACGCCATGGCCCGCTCCCAGCTGGGCGCCGCGGCCGCCCGCACCTTCCCACCCTCGCTGCTGGAGTGGACGGCGAACCGGCAGCAGGCCAGCATGGCCCTGGACCTGCACTGCTTCAACGGTGCGGGCAGCGTGGCGCTGGCGAGGGTCGGTCCCAGGGTGACCACCCTCACGGGCACGGGGGACTGGTGGCACCTGCTCATTGTCCATCCCTCCCAGGTGACCAATTCTCCTGCCCCATCCACTCCTGGAGCACAGGCGAGGACCTGGCAGGGGATGTCCTGAAGCTCAGGTACGTGCTGGCTTGGCACCCACCTGCCCCACAGGTCACGGTGTCACCTGGGCTGTCTTTGGTGTCCCCAGGATCTGGGAGCCCGAATGCCCAGCTCGTGGGCAGGGTGTCCCCGTGCAGCCTGTGCCCGTCCCCAGTGTCTGGCTGTTGGCAGAGGGCTGGCGGAGGGCTGGCGTGGCTGGTCTGTGGCTATGAAGGCGGGTGCCCAGTGGGCTGAGCTGGCTGGACACGACTATGTCCTGGACCTTGTCTCCGACCTCGAGCTGCTGCGGGGCTTCCCCAGACAGAAATCCTGCTTCCTCATCGCAAGGGATGGCACCGAGAGCCACAGCAGGGACAGCCGGCCGTAGGTACCCGGGCAGGGATGTGTGACCCACTGTGGGGCTGGTGGGGGGAGCCCTGGCACCGGGCTGGATGGGTGCCAGGGGTGGGTGGGCTCCTGAGGAGAAACCTGGCACCCAGTGGGTGCTCGGTGAGTGCATCCTCCCTCTCTGCAGGGTGCTGGGACATGGATTTGATTTGGATGAAGTGCCTCCTCCCCCAGCTGTGAAAGCCCCCACACTGCCCTCCATGGAGGCGTATCACCCCCATGGTAGGGCATCGTTCCCCCCAGCCCCTGTCCCCCAGCGTTGTGACAAAGCCCTGCCATGCCAGTGGTTCATGCCTTGTCCCCTCACAGATGGGGAATTTGGGGAGCCACGCAGCCAGAAGGGTCTGGACCGGTACCTGGACAGTCTCTTTGACCCCGTGCTCTCCTACGGCAATGGGGTGAGAAGGGTGTCCCCCTGCCCGAGGCATTTCGGGGTGCAGGTGGCTTGGCCACTGTGCCCTGACACCTGTCCCCCAGGAGCTGGAGAAGCCGTCCATCCTCTCACAGAGGCTGAAGGGAGGAGGTGGCGTGGGAGGGGGGAACAGTGGCACTGATGGCACCCGGAGCAAACCTCCCGTGGCTGCGGAGACGCGTCAGCCGAGGGGTGAGCGCCTCGGGCACTCCCACATCCCCAGCCAGCCCCCTGCCTCAGTTTCCCTGTCTGACCCCTGGTGTGGGGAGCATCCCTGCACCCAGAGCCCCACAGCTCTGACTGAGCTCTCTCTGCTGTCACAGGCACAGAGCCAGACCAGTCCCCACAGCGCCGGGCAGATGTCAACCAGCCACCCGGAGCCTCGGTCAGTACACGGGGCCGGGAGGGATTGAGCCCCTTCTCTGCTTCAGGGCACCTCTCTGGGGCAGCCCCTGGGGATGGGAGCAGCTGGAGGTGCCAGGTGTTGATAGCATCGTGTCCCTTGCAGGGCAGAGCGACAGAGGGGACGCCAGCCCACGTCCCCCAGCCCCGGCCCTACTCACAGAAAGCCGGTAAGGGGTCCCGGTGCAACGGGGTGGCCAGAGGGGCTCGTGGCACTGAGCCAGGGCCCCTGAGCCGTGTGCTTGGCTCCGCAGCAGCCGTGGGCCGGCGGTGGCCGGGAGAGCCAGTGCGGCATTCCCGGCTCAACTCGGAGCACTTCCCGCGGCCCACGCACGACATCCGCAACATCATCCGGCAGTGCCAGCCAGCCCCGCGCAGCTCCCAGCCCCACAGGTACACACCTGGGTCCCCAGCCGAGCCTCGGGCTTCTCCTGCCTGGGGGTGCATCTGCTGGTCCTGATGCCAGGATGTGGGGAATGCTGGGGTGTAGGGAATGCTGGGGTGCCCCGAGTGATGGGGCTGCAGCTGGTGCCAAGTGCAGGGGAATGCTGGGGTGCAGCTGGTGCTGGGGTTCAGCTGATGTGTGATTCTGTCTGGGCAGCAAGCTCTTTGGGAAGAAGCTGGACCCCCATGAGGAAGCCATGCAGATCCTGAAGGAGCAGCTCTCAGCAGCCCGGGTGCCATCAGCTGGGGTAGGGATGTGGCCGCCCCCGTGTCCCCCTGACGAGGCTGGGGGTGTCACTGGCACTGAACACAGCCCCTCTGTGCCTCGCAGGGGGGGCCCAAGGAGGTGGTGGCTGCGGTGAAGCCGGTGCCAAGTGCCAGGTACCAGCTGCGAGCACCCACAGGACGTCCTGCAGCCACACAGCCCCCAGGTATTGCTGGGCAGAGCTGTGGCACTGGGGGCACCATGGCGGAGTGAGGCACTTCACCCTCCCAGCGGCACAGCTGATGCCTGGTGGGATAACTGCTGTGTCCGGCTCAGCCAGAGCGCTGCTCCCCGTGCCTCAGTTTCCCCAGGTGAAGGCAGCTGTTGGTGGCTCCCCCTGGGAATTGCAAGGCTTTCTGTCCCTTTGCAGTGTTTGTCTCACGGGAGCTCCCGTCCGAGGCACAGCAGGTCCAGACCCAGCTGCACCGCAGCTGCAGCGAGGACTTCTACACCTACCACAACGTGCCCTGGAAGATATTCATCCGGAAGGAGGTACAGATTATGGGGGCGCTTGGGGACAGGTTGGTGCCAAGGTCCTACCGGGATAAGGGGTTTACACCAAGCCCTGGTCTCTCTCCTGGCAGGTTTTCTACCCCAAGGACAGCATCAACAACCCACTGCTGCTCGACCTCATCTTCCGGCAGGTGAGGCACCGAGCTGGCCCCGCAGCCCCCCGGGGTCCCCTGGGAGATGGGGTGATGATTCCCCAGTGGGGTGGTGATTTACTCACCCCACTGTGGCCATCCTGCCTTCCCCTGCTGAGCTGCTGTGGAGGGGCTGGGGCTGTTGCAAGCTGGGGCTGGGGGGGTTTTTGCTCCTCCCCACGCAACCCCACTGCTCCTCACTCCCTTTCCCAGATCTTCAGTGATGTGCTGTCTGACACCTGCATCCGGATCAGCCACGAGGAGCGGCTCCGCCTGAAATCCCTCTTTGGTAACTCTGTGTCCTGCTGCTCCCTTCCTGGGGGCTCACACCCAGCCACTCTTGTGCCCGTCCTCATCTCCTGGGTATCAGTCTCCAAGCTAGGACTGGCTCTGCTTAACCTTGGGTAGTTTTGCCTCCAAAAGCAACGACCCCCCTCCCGTAATTTAGCGCTCCACAACATCACAAGTTGTGTCAGGTCTCAGCCAGCTGCTTGGGGGACACACATCTGTCTCTGCAACACAGTCCTGCCGGGCATGGGAAGGGCATGAGCGCCCCTGCTTTTGCTGGGAGCTCTGTCCACATCCTCTCCAGGCAGGGAGTGCTCACGGGAGGTGTTTCCCCCTCCCCACAGCGGAAAACAAGCTGGACTCCTTCAGCCCCGTGGCCACCGAGAATGTCAAGAGGGAGATCGTTGCCGCGGCCCGGGATGGCTGCGAGGTGTACTTCTCCCGCCTCTTCCCTGCCACGGTGAGGGACCAGCTGTGGGGCAGGGCAGCGTGGGGGGCACTGCGTCACCGTGCCCCTGGCTGAGGTGCTGTCCTGGCCCCCAGGGCAGCGTGGGGACGGGTGTGCAGATCCTGGCTGTGTCCCACACTGGCATCAAGCTGCTGCGGGTGGTGAAGGGCACCAATGTCCCCGGGGAGCAGCTGCGGGTGCTGCGGGCCTACAGGTAGGGGTGGTCAGGGTGGGGTGGGTGCTGTGGGTGCTGCAGTTGCCAGGTGTTTCAGCCTCCCCTCGCCTTGCCCCAGCTACCCCGACGTGCTCTTCGTGACCACGCCATCCAGGAACATGCTGGAGTTCAACCTGCGCGGCGAGAAGCTCATCCTCTTCTCCCCCAAAGCCCCCCAGGTCAAGGTCATGGTCGACCACTTCATCACAGAGCTCAGGAAGGTGGGGGGTGCCCTGTGGCTGGGGTGGGTTTGTCCTGGGGGTCAGACCCTGCCCCCTGTGCCTGCGTTTGGGAGGTTGGGGTGGGCAGAGCAGGGCACGCTGCGAATGGGACCGTGGCTGGATTTGGGGGAATGGTGCTGAGGCTGTGGGTGCTCGAAGTCCCTGTGCTGGGTGGGGTGTGGGTGTCCCTGCGTGCATGGGCTGTGCCAGACCCCCTGTGCCCAGGACTCCCAGTATGTGGTGGCTGTGAGGAACTACAGCCCAGAGGACGGGGGCCAGCTCAGCTTCCACAAAGGGGACATCATCCACCTGCAGTCACTGGAGCACCCTGAGAGAGGTGAGGGACCCCCCAAAGGCCCCCATGCCAAAATGCCTTTGATAGGGGACACAGGGGCAGCAGACTGCTGGCTTGCCCTGCCCTGGAGGTGGCTGTGTGCTTTCCCTGCATCCTGTGACATCCTCTGTCCCCATGGTGTCCCCATGGTGTCCCTGCAGACCACTACTATGGCTGCGTGGTCCGCAAGAAGGTGATGTACCTGGAGGAGCTGAAGACAGGCACCCAGGATTTTGGTGGGTGCCACACTGTCCCTGTGTGTGTGCCTGAGCTGTGTCCCCTCCTGGGTCTGGGGCACGGGGCAGGGCCCTGCCTCTGTCACCCCTCAGCAGGATGGTTTGGGGTCTTTCTGGCACTGACCTGCTCCCCTGCAGGTCCCACCCTGGTGCCACCCATGTCCCTCAGGTGACAGGTTTTGTGGCCCCTGGTCTATACCTTTCCCTTGAGTGATGCCAAACTGCAGCTGCTTCCAGCCAAAACCCATGGCCAGATCCCTGAAAAGGGCTGGGGGTGCAGAGGCAGGAGGGAGCAGGTAGAGAATTTTAGGGGTGACCCCATGGCTGCCAGCCCGTGGCCAACCCCACCCTCTCTCTGGCACAGGGTGGAAGTTTGGGGCCATCCATGGCAGGCCAGGCCTCTTCCCTGCCGAGTACGTCCAGCCCGTGGCGGCGCCCGATTTTGTCCATCTGCCTGCGGAGAGGAAGGAGGAGCCCCGGGACAAGCAGGGCAAAGTGGCGGCTTCGGCGGCCGTGGCCGTGGCCGTGGCCTCCACCGCCGCCGCCCAGGAGCTGGACCGCAAAACCGAGGTGGGTCCTGGCCCGGGGCTGTCCCCCGGTGCTGGCTGTGCCCGGTGCCCACTGCCCCGCTCCGCAGGTGTCCCCAGCCAGTGCCACCTTTGTGGAGGGTCCGGAGGGAGACGGTGTCGAGCAGCTCAGGGATGTCACCGGGGCCTGTCCCATGCTGGCCTTTGCCCAGCGGCATTTCCGTGCAGCACGACGTGGGACCACGTGAGTGTCCAGCGGTGGGACAGGGGCAGGCCATGGTGGGGACACCTGTGCCCACCTGCTCCCTTGTCCCTCTGCCAGGGACTCCCGTGGGATGAAGGTGCCAAGTGTGCTGGAGATGCTGACGTTCACCAAGGTATGGGGAAGTGGAGTTCTGGGGTGCCCTTGTCCTGCTGTCACCTGCAGGTCCCTCTGAGGTCCCAGCAGGGTCCCAGAGCTGGCCCTCTCCCCCTGCTCCAGATTCCTATTCAGGAGTCACTCATTGAATTTGTGGATGGTGGCCTCAACAAACTGGCTGCTGAGGCTTTCCAAGGTAGGCAGGGGCACGAGTGTCCTGTCCCCTGTCCCTCAGTCCTTGGAGGAGGGTGGGGCTGGACTGGGATGGGCAGAGGGGAGTTTAGCTCCGGTCCCACTGCTCCATGTGCCCACCCAGGAGAGCACGTCCCTGGGGAAGGGACATGCTGACCTGTGTCACCGTGTGGCTTTGTTGTCCCCAGCCGTGATGAAGTTCATGGGTGACCACCCCCAGCGGGGGCACACAGAGCTGGACATCGTCTGCACCATCCTCAAGGTAAATCCATCCCTGGGGGTGGCCTGGGCAGGGGGTGGCAGAGAGGTGGCAGCTGTGCCTGTCCCCCAGCTGTGTGCGGAGCACGAGGTCCTGCGGGATGAGGTGTACTGCCAGATCATCAAGCAGATCACCAACAACACCAGCTCCAAGCCGTGAGTCCCTGCACCCATGTGGGACAGCAGAGGCTGGCACTGGGACACCTGTACCCCTGTCCAGGCCAAGCTGCTCCAGCCTCGGGGGAGACCCGGAGACCTCATCCGTGCAGAGGGTGATGGGTGCCACCGCGGGCACCCTGGCCCTGCTTAGGGGATCAGCCCTGGCTGTTCCCACAGGGACAGCTGCCAGAGGGGCTGGAGGCTGCTCTACATCCTTGCTGCCTACTACAAGTGCTCTGAGGTGCTCCGGCCCTTCCTCCTGGCCTTCCTGCAGGATGCCAGCAGGCACCCGGAGCTGCCTTTCCACGGTAGGGGCCGTGCACACCCCAGGGTGCTGGGTGTACGGTGGCAAAGGACACCCCAGGTGTCACAGAGCTCAGGAGGAGCTCTAACAGAGCCAGCGTGGCAGCTCAGCCCCATCCTTCATCCCGGTCCCTGCTCCTGCCAGGCATCGCCAAAGCCTGCGAGCAGAACCTGAGGAAAACCCTGCAGTTCGGCGGCCGCAGCCTCTTCCCCAGCAGCATGGAGCTCAAGGCCATGGTGGTGAGGCCAGGGGCTTGTGGGTGCCCATGGCATGGAACAGGGCTGGTGGCAGCTTGAGATCCCCCCCAGAAGTTCTGGGTACCCACATGGGGTCAGGTTCTCCCTGTGGGCTTGGGATCTCTCTCAGACACCACCCTGGAACAGAGGGTGATCCTTTTTGGGGGTCTTCCCAAGAGAGCACAGGCCTTCTTAGGGTCTGCTCTTCACCACTTTGGGGGTACCCTGAGCTTCAGGGGTCCCCATTGGGGATGGAGCTCTGTGGACATGGAGTGTTGGGGAGGGGCATGATGGTTCAGGTGGACAGGATGGGCATTGGATGATCCCAGTGGGATGGTTCCTCAGGGATAGCTGCAGGATTTGGGGTGTCCTGTGGCTTCTTGCTGTGTGAAGGGTCCTCCTGCACCCCAACGTGTCCTCCCATGCAGGCTGGACGCAGTGCCAAGCGCCAGCTCTTCCTCCTGCCCGGCGGCATCGAGAGGCACCTCAAGATCAAGACGTGCTCGGTGAGCCAGAGGGGACAGGAGGCTCAGTGCACCCCAAGATTATGGTGACACCTCAGCTGTGGGCACCCAGAGGGTGTGGATGTGGGGGGGGCTGTCCCCATTGGCTGTCCCCGCTGTGGGACTTCATCCTCTGGGAAAAGCAGATCATCACTGGGATGAGCCTCAAGCTGGTGGCCCAGAGCACAACAGGGGGACGTGGCAGTGTCCCAGCCACCTGTCCCTGTGCCCAGGTGGCTCTGGATGTGATCGAGGAGCTGTGCTGTGAGATGGGGCTGCAGAATCCAGAGGCTCTGGAGGAATACATCCTCTTCGTGGTGACCGACAGAGGTGAGGAGCTGGCAGGGATGGGACAGATGGGGCAGGACGAGCCAGGATGGGGACAGCCATGCGGGCGGTGTGGTGGCCATACTCAGACTCCCGGGTGGCACAGGGCAGAGCGTGCGGCCACTGACCCGCCGGGAATACGTCCTGGATGTGGCTGCCGAGACGGAGCTCCGGGACACCAGCTACACCTTCTGGTGCCGCCGCGTGGTCTGGAGCCAGCCCCTCAAGTTCGACAACGAGCTCTACGTCACCGTCCACTACAACCAGGTCGGGCCACCCCATCAGCCTCCCCCAGGGCCACCTCCCTGTCTCCCTCAGAGCGTGCCCTGTCCCCAAGCTGTGTCCCTGTGCTCTGTCCCCCTCCCAGGTGCTCCCTGACTACCTCAAGGGGCTGTTCACCGTCCTGCCGCCGGCGAGGCCGGCAGAGCAGCACTTCCCGCACGTGGCCAAGCTGGCCGCCCTCCAGCACCGAGCCAAGGACCGCCACCACCTCCCCACGGCGTACGGCAGGGGACAGGGCACCTGGAGGGGGGGAAACCCCTGTCCCGTGGGATTTGGGACCCACTGGCCAGTGCTGGCCCTGACCTCGGGCTCCCCACAGGCGGGAGATGCAGGACTACGTCCCTCCGCAGCTCTTCCGCCTGCTGAAGCCCCAGTCCTGGCTGCAGATGGTGACCCAGCACGTGCAGCAAGCCCAGGCACTCAGCGCCCACCAGGCCAGGGCGCAGCTCCTGGGTGAGGGGACAGCGATGGGCACGGGGAGGTGACACCCACAGGGAGAGGATGCGATGCTAATGAGGACATAGTGCTAATGAGGTTGTAAAGCTGCTGGGGATGCGATGCTGCCTGGAGGGTGAGGATGATGGGGATGGGAGGCTGCAAGGACAGGCAGCCCTTGTCCCTGCACAGAGCCTGGGGTGCTGCACGTGCAGGATGGATTGGCAGGACAGGACAGGCTGCTTCCAGGCCCCACTTGGGACACTTATTTCCCTTGGCTGCTCCTGGGTGCAGGCCACCCTGGGGGACGTGGCAGCGGGCACTGAGACCCCGTCCTCCGCCCTGCAGGGCTGCTGAGCGCCTACCCCATGTTTGGCTCGTCCTTCTTCTACATCCAGAGCTGCAGCAACAACGCCATCGTTTCGCCCTGTATCCTGGCCGTCAACCAGAACGGCCTCAACTTCCTCAGCAAGGAGACCCACGTAGGTGTGGGACACATGGAATCATGGAATGGCTCGGGTTGGAACAAATCTTAAAGCTCATCCAGTTCCACCCCCTGGCCATGGGCAGGGCCACCTTCCACTAGACCAGTTTGCTCTAAGCCCTGTCCAAGCCGGGGTTCCCGGTCCCCTTAGAGGGGTTCCCAGGGGACACGGGCCATCCCCCTGTCCCCCTCCCAGGAACTCATCGCCAAGTTCTCGCTCAACGAGATCCAGTCCACGCGGACGCAGCGCCCGGCGACCGGATCCAGCTCTCCCTATGTGGAGATCACACTGGGAGACCTCCTGGCCCAGGGCATCACCCAGCTGCAGCTGGAGCAGGTCGGGGACACTTGGGGACATCGCGGGGGCCCTGCCGGGGCTCTCACAGCGGTGGCACGGCCGCTGCCCATCGGTGTGTCCCTCTCCAGGGCCTGGAGCTGTGCCGCGTGGTGGCCGCGCACATGGAGAGGCTGCTGGGTGCCCGGGAGAAGAGGCTGACGCTGCCACCCAGCGAGATCACCCTGCTCTGAGCCCGCCATGGCCCGGACCCCCGGCAGGGGGGACAGAGGGTGCAGTGACCATGGGGTGTCCCCAGCTTGGCCAGTGGCTGCTGTCCCCCTGTCACCAACCCGCTGTTGTTCTGGGGTTTTATACACGCCCAGGAGCCCGGCATGACTCTGTGTCCGTGGTTTTGTGTTACGCTCGCTGCTGCAGGGGGGATGCTGCCCCTCGTGTCTGATTCCCCGTCGATCACCATGTGTTTCCTACTCCCGTGCCTCAGTTTCCCCCACCGGTCTCTTTCCCCATCCCGGTGCTTCATTTTCCCCTCTATCCCGCCCGTGCCTCAGTTTCCCCGTGCCCCCCCCCACCCGCTTCAGTCACTCCCGCCCGCCTGTCGCGCTCGTCGCGCCCGCCAGGGGGCGCCGGCGCCGCGCGCCCGCCGCCACCT
The DNA here is from genome assembly GCF_026979565.1 of Vidua chalybeata. Lineage (NCBI taxonomy): Eukaryota > Metazoa > Chordata > Aves > Passeriformes > Viduidae > Vidua > Vidua chalybeata. The sequence goes on from NC_071545.1 coordinate 14,253,594, forward strand.
CCGCGCCCCCTCCCTCCCCGCCGCCGCCGGCGCGCGCGCGCGCGCTCCGACCGCCCAATCAGCCGCCGGCCCGCGGCGCTCGCGGCCGCCTCCCGGCCAATCAGCGCCGCGCGGGGCGGGGCGGGGCGGGGCTGCCGCTGCCGGTTAACGGCGCCGGTGGGCGCGCGCGCGCGCGCGGAGGGGGGGGCGGGGCCGGGTCGCGCGCCTCTGTCCGTACGCGCGCGAGAGGGGCGGGGCCGGGGGCGGTGGCGGCGCGTGCGCGGCGGGGCGGGGCGCGGGGCGGCCCCGCGGCGATCCGGGATGTCGGGCCGGCTCCTGGTGACGTAGCGGGAAGGGCCGCGCCAGACCCCCCGCCCGCCGCTGTCCCTCGGCACGGCACGGGACCCCCCCCCCCCCCCCCCACCTCCTCCGGTTGTCCCCCGCCATGGGCAGAGCCGCGGCGGTGGGAACGGGCAGGGCGTCCGGGTCCGCCGCTGGGAATGTGCCAGGCCCTGCCGCCGCGTGAGCACCGGCACCGGCAACGTTGTCCGCGCCCGCCCCGGGCCAAGCCGTGAGTGTGGCGTCCGCTGGGCCGCCCCTGCCCCGGGAGGGAGAGGGCGGGAGCTCTGCCCGCCGGGAGCGGGGTCCCATCTCCCGAGGAGCGGGGGGGGGGGGGGGCGGGAGAGGGTCTGGTGCGGTAGCGGGATCCCGTCCTCACCTCCCCGTCCCGCGGGGCTCTCTCTCCCGGCAGGGCGGCGGGTGCCATGAGCAGCAGCTGCGCGTCCCCCGCCGCCGCCCGCCGCCGCCTGCAGCGCCGGGATCGATAGAGGCGGGGGCTGCGGACGCGCCATGGCCGGCAGCGGCTACACGGACCTGCGGGAGAAGCTCAAGTCCATGATGCCCTACCGGGACGGCCACAAAGGCGGCGGCGGCGGCGGCCTCCCGCGGGAGCCCCCCGAGCCGCCGTACGACCGCAAGCGGCGGCACCAGGAGGACTCCGGCTCCGAGCCCAGCGACTACGAGGAGCAGAAGGAGGAGGAGGAAGCTCGGAAAGTGAAGAGCGGCATCCGCCAGCTTCGCCTCTTCAGCGCCGAGGAGTGCGCCAAGATCGAGGCGCGCATCGAGGACGTGGTGTCCCGGGCGGAGAAGGGGCTCTACAAGGAGCACACGGTGGATCGGGCGCCGCTGCGGAACAAGTATTTTTTCGGGGAAGGCTACACCTACGGGTCTCAGCTGCAGCGGCGAGGCCCCGGCCAGGAGCGCCTGTACCCGCGGGGGGAGGTGGACGCCATCCCCGAGTGGGTGCACGACCTGGTGATCAGGAAGCTGGTGGAGCACCGGGTGATCCCCGAGGGCTTTGTGAACAGTGCCGTCATCAACGACTACCAGCCGGGGGGCTGCATTGTCTCCCACGTGGACCCCATCCATATCTTCGAGAGGCCCATCGTCTCCGTGTCCTTCTTCAGCGACTCGGCGCTCTGCTTCGGGTGTAAATTCCAGTTCAAGCCCATCAGGGTCTCGGAGCCCGTTCTCTTCCTGCCCGTGAAGAGGGGGAGCGTCACGGTGCTCAGGTAACTCGCCCGCGTTGCCGAGGCTCCGCTAACGAGCCGGGGCCCGGTTGTGTAACGCGGATCACGAGGCGCACGGATGCGCGCCCCGACGGCGCCTCGGGCTCCGTCTCCCTCGCCTCTAGGTGCTCTGGTGGAAGAGGGGTGAAGCAGGGATTTTGGGGAGGGGAGGCGTCCTGCCGTCCTTGTGGGTGAGGATTTGGGTGGGTGCCCTCTCCACGGGGTTTGAGGCGAATGCTGGTGGGAGCGTGCTAGCAGAGCTGAGCTAGCCACTGAGTCCCCGTAAATGGTTAAAATAACTCGTTGAGACACAAAATGGATCCTTTGCCCAAGAGTGGTCAGAGCGGAGCAGCTGGTAGGGACGGGGCTCCTGGGTCTATTCTTAGCTCGGCCGGTGCTTCTCTGACCTGACCTTAATCGTGGAGAGAAGGTGTGAATGGCCTCGTCTTCCCAGTCTGTGAACTGGGAATGCTGAGCCCTCCCCTGCCCGGTGACGATGGGGAGACCAGAGTGCAGAGCCCCGCGTGATTGTCACTTGGAAGTGCAGCGGGGTCACGGGCACAGGAAGGGACTTTATGTGTGTTGAGGAAGAGCCGTGGAAGGTGGAATGACCTGCCCAAGGTCACGCAGTTGGCCGGCAGTAAAGCTGGGATTGGCACCGGGAAATGCCTGCTTCCTAATCCCGCTGCCTCCCGGTACGGGCTGGGAGGGGGAGCAGGCAGGTGAGGGGACAGGCAGGGCTGGAGCGTAGGGATTCTGCTGCTGTCCAGCTCCTGGGGAGGGCAGCTCCAAGCCTGGCACCGGGGCTGCCGGTCCCTTGTGTCCCTGAAGGTCAGAGTGCTCCCTGCCAGGAGCAGGGATCACCAGGACTCTGCCAGCAGTTTGGGGGGTAGTTTTTTTGGACTGGTGAAGGTCCAGGCCGGTTTTCCGGGCTCCCAGGCCGTAATACAATCCCTTGCTTTGGCTTGTAAATTGATCGCTGCAGGGTTCGGGAAGGAATTTTTCCCCCCACAAACACACGGCCTCCTTGACTGGTGCATCAATAATAAATGCTGAGATCTCACGTCGCTTTTATCTCGGAAAAGCTGCACAAACATTAACTAATCCTTGCCGTACCCCGGTGTTAGGTAACTTGTGTGGATTAGCCAGGGATGAGGGAGGCTGCAGAGGGAGTTGGGAATGGTTCTGAGGACATTTTCTGGTTCTCTCGTGGTTTGACAGGGCTCGGGGGGCAGAGGTCAGGGTGTTTTTATGAAATGGGACCCAAGGGGACCCATCCTGCTCTGTATCTTTTTACTGCAGAGCAAGCTCCATCCCCAGGGAGGGACTGCTGGCTGTGAGGCAGCTGCTCTGCTCCCTGACTTCTCTAAGATACCAGGAGAGAAACTTTCTACCCTAATTTTCCTGCTGCTGATGCGAGCCTCTCTACTGTCTTTCCTCGTCAGGCCTGGATAAATAGCTGTCCTTCCTTTTACAGCCAGAGGCCTTCTCTTTTAAGGACAGTGAGAGTTTTATCCTGCTTGGAAGCATTCTGGCAGAGCTGCTAATGCAGGGTCAGCCTCAAGTCTTGCAGTCAAAGCCTCTTGAAAAACTCCGGAGGAGGATCTGCAGTGGAGGATGCTGGGAGGAAGGAGAGATGCTTTCTCTTCTCCAGGACCAGAGAATGATGTTTTCTTATTCCAGACCCTTGCTCTTCCTTCAGAACTGCTGGGAAGAGGCTGCTGGCTCAGGGCTCATGGAATTGGAGAGAGGTGTCTCCCAGGGGTGTTTGGGTTGTTGGCCAGTGTCACTCAGGTGCTGTAATAAGTTTGTTCATGTGGCTGAAGCAATCCTACAAACCAGATGAAGACATCTGAGATATCTTTCCCCTCCAAATCCAAGGGCTGCTTTCTGACCCACCCACTGCAGCTTGATCAGGGTCAGATGTTCTGCCTTCCAGCAAGTAATAGACTTTAAAACAGGGATTATTTAAAATTTGGTCCAGCAGTTAGCAGGTACTTTACACTCACTTAGGAGAGATTCTGCCAAAGTGACTGTTCTGTGTTGATAGGATCCTGTCTGGAATCAATTCCTTGCCTCACAGCAGCTCTCCTGGTCTCCCATCTAGCCCCAGCAATCAGGAGGAGCAGGAGAGGTGCAGACCGTGCTCAGGGGTGTGTCACCAAACCCAGCCCTTGGTCGTGACTAAGTCAACTCCCCAAACTTGGCGTTTTCTCCTCTGGGTAAACAGCTGCTGGAGGCAGTTGCCCTGGAGATGGGGAACGGGCACAGATAGAGGTGGCATGCCTGTAATGTCTGGGATTCAAATCCTGCTGGGTCAGTGGCTGCTCCAGGCCTGCTGCCCTTCCAGGGAAGCCGTGTGTGTTTGGGGGCTGTGTGGAAGTCCTGAGGATCTAAAGGAAGGTGTTGAATCCCTCTCTTTGACCCCACAGCACTCTCACACTGGTCCCAGATTGCCCCTGTCCCGTTCCTGCTCCTAATTTCACAGCTGCTGACCCAGTAGGGATTTTGCAGAGTTTCCCTCCCTTGACTTTGTTTGCCTGCCCTGAAGCAGGATGTGGTGTTTGCCAACACTGAACCTCAGACTCCTTGGAAAGTGTTCAGACCTCAAATGACAGGTGAGGTGGAACAAGATTCACGTGGCTGGGCTGTGCCACTCTGCCAGGAGGCAAAGGCTGAGCCACCCCATGACCTGCTAATGAGCCCTTCCCTCTTCCAGCAAGGCCCTTTCTCCTCTCCTTTCACATCTGCAGGGAAGATTTGCTCTTGTAGCTTTTGTGATCTAGAAGATGACCTCCTCCAGTCCCCTCTCGTCCTGCAGCCCTGGGAATCAGGTGCTCCTGCAGGTTTGTCCCAGTGGCAGCCAGGCCAGGAGGAAGCATCAGCTCAGTGTGTCCTGTGACCCATCAGCTCCTTGGGAGGGGCTGCTGACCTCATCACGTTTGTGGGTTTTTCTTATTTTAACAACAATTTGGTGAGCATCAATCGATAGAAGCAGTGAGGGGGGGACAGAGGAATTTGCCTTTTCATCTGGGGAACGTGTGCTTTGAGAATGCTTGGGCTGGGAAAAAGGAAGGGAACAGGGGATGTGTGGAGCCACCCGGGATGGGGGGGTTCCAGGTGGATCCCTGCCCTGCAGCTGCTGTCATAGGAAGCCAATCTCAGCACTGAAACTGCCAGGTATGTTGTGTGAGCATTGGAAAGAGTGCAGCTGGAGGAAGGAAAGGCACAGGTAACATTTCCCAAGTTCCCAGAGCTTGTGCCATACGGGCTTCCCTCCCGCAGCTGGAGAGTGCTCCAGGTCGTCTCCTGGCTGTTTGTAACGGCAGGGGAGTGCTGTGATGTGTGTCCCTCCTGTTGTCTCGAGGCGTGCCTGATGGAAGCATAATCAGGGCAGGTTGGAGTCGCTGGAGGATGAACCTCCTTCCTTCCCAGCTGGAGGAATCTCTCTGCAGCTGTCTGCTCCAAAATAGCCTGATCCCTCAGAACAGGCTGTTGGTGCAGAGGAAGTTCCACGTGTGCCAGTGGTGATGAGGCAGAGATTTGTTCAAGCTTTTCTTGTTAGAGTCTGTAGAACTTCAAGGCTGCCTTTCTGGTGATGTTTGCACAAAAATATCCACTTTTATCTCTGTGTGAATCAATTCTGGCTCAGCAGCGGCTCTTCTGGATGGAAAAAGACTCAGGGAAGAGTTGGGGGTGTAAGGTTTGACAGGTTAGTTTGGAATTGGGGTCTGGTTTTGGGGTAGTGTGTGGAAAACATCAGCACTTCCCCATATTCTTCTAGAAAAAGCTCTGGGATGGACATGTCACACTCGAGTGTTCTCGTGGGCAGGAATTTATGATTTTCATTTCCAGGTTGTTTTGAGTTTCTTCTCTGGGGAAGAAATCTGTGCATAGACCCTTGATATCATTATGGGTGTTTTCCTTCAGGGTCTGCCCCTTCACCCATCCTCAGGGCATGCAAGGCTGAGCAGTGGGTGAGAAGTTCATGCTGGCACGAGGCAGCACGAGTATGGCAACCAAATAATCCTTTTCTTTCATATCTCTGCCCATGCAGAGGCACTCCATCACTATATATGATATATTGCAGAGTTTCCCACACCAGTTTGGCACTGAGGCCAGACTGGTGTGTCCCCCTTATGGTCTCAGACCAGGGTGGTGGGGCAGTTGTTTGATGTTGCCCATGTGGATCTGGGACCACAAACTTCCTGGTGCCACTCTGGAAGTGATCTGGGGAAGGAGTGAAAAGAAGTGTCCAGGCTGATACCTCGTGATGGAGAGAGCAGGTCAGGAAGCAGGTCTGGAAGCAGACCCTTCCCTGGTGTTCAGGGTGCTGCTGAGGATGCTGAGCTGAATGTTAACGTGGGTGATATTCATGAATTCACTGGAGCTTGACACAGAGATTCCAGGAACATAATAGAGCATCATCACAAGCCCCTTGTCGTGTTGTGCAATGCCTGGAGCACGGTGGGGATGGACACCACCCCTGCTTCAACCGGGCTGGCCTTAGGCATTCAGCTCTCCTGGCAGAGCAGTAAATCTGTGTGTGAGGAGGTGTTTCTGGGTGAGTGGGTGGGTTATCTAACCAGATCAAGGAAACCCGGTCCTGTCCCCAGAGAGGACTTGTGTGTGTGAGCTCTGTTCTCTGCTCAGGGTGTCCTGAATAACCTGCCAGCCCCTGACCCTGGCGTGCCAGCAGTGGCACGGAAAAGCCTTGTGGGGACACTGGGCCTGGTGACTCCTGCTTCAGGCTGGGTGTGCAAGCTTGAGCAGCCTTCACCCAAGTGCCTCCCAAGGTGTTCCTGCCCTTGCTGGGTGTTTCAGGAAGCTCTGAAGATGCTCAGCTTCTCTTCTGCCCATACTCCAGAAGGCTCTCAGTGAGCTGACACTCTCCAAACGGCAGGTAGAGGGCAGGCCCCACCGCTGGGATGTGCTGGCTCAAACCCTTGGAGCAACTGGGATGTGTCCCAGCGTGGTTTGTGTGTCAGAGCAGGCGTGGTGGCCGCTCTCCACGGACCCACCGTGATCTCACCTGCTCTGCTGGCCACTGGAGCCCAGCTGGAAACAGAAGCAGCCATCAGGAAATGCTCCAGTGTGTTGTGGGAAGCTGGGGCTGTCCTTGGCCGTGGCTCCTCTCCAGCCTGCTGAAAATGTGGAGTGTCTGGAGTCATGTCACACAGTGAAACACTCCTGCTGACAACAGCTACTGCTTGAGCCTGGGCTTTTCCTCAGCCCAGGGAACTGTTTCACCCTGTTACAGGAAGGTTTTAGAGGAGTGCAGCTTGGTTTACAGGTCTGAATTTGTAGGTTGCCCCATGAGTAGTGGGTTAAGGCTGGTGATGTTCTTGTGGTGGCTGAGGATGTGCTGTATGATGGGGAGGGTGATGAGGTGTCTGTGCTCAGGGAAAGGGGGTGAGAGGCTCAGCTCTTACCATGACTGCACCCCTCTGTGACCAAAAAACCTCCTTGATGTGTTACAAGTTTGGGTCTGGGTGTGCTGCACATCTGAGCTGTGAAAGATGGCTTTTCTCATAGGCAAGTTTGAGATGATGCTTTGGAGGAACATGCTCATTTTTTTCCCCTGTTGCTTTCTAATTTCTTCATAAACTAATCCTCTGAATCTACAGTTCTACATGTTTTATTCAGAGTGCTGGAGCAGGTGGCAGTTTCCTCTGGGGTATGCTGAAAAACTGAGTCATGAAACCCCCCCAAACCCCCTGACTGTCCTCATTCTTGCTCGATGTTCATTCCTGCCTGCAAGTCTAGCTCCTGTGTGCTGGGGGGTGGTGTTGGGAGGAGGAATTCCTGGTGGAAGTTAGGAAGTACTGGCCAAACTGAGTTGTTGAGGCTGGAAACCACTTTCTGCTTCTGCCTGGCATCTCCCTGACGGTGGCTTTTTGTTTCTGTTGTCAGTGGGTATGCGGCCGACGAAATCACACACTGCATTCGACCACAGGACATCAAGGAGAGGAGAGCTGTCATCATCCTCCGAAAGTAAGTGTTGAAGCCCTCCAGACAGCAAGATAAACGTGGATGTGGTGTCATGATGCTTAAACACTTAAGAACTGCCTTGCTTGTTAATTTGCTGCCTTGATCTTACACCTTGATTAGGTGTCACTCTGATGCTGGGCTCGTGTCTTGCCGTACCCGGCAGTGGAAGTGGTTGGAACCTGTTCCTGCAGGGTTAATCACTTCTTGGCTCTGTGCAGCAGCACTTTGCTGTAATGTCTGGGGTTGCAAGCCCTTCTGATGCCCAAACTGGCTTTCTTCCCCTTGGCTGTCCAGCTCCAAACACCTAGGGTATCAAACTCTCCTGTTTGGGCTGTGTGGTCAGGTGTCTGGTCCTGTGATACCCACGTGTGTGAGTTACCTGGATGGTCTTTTGAAGCTGATGCTTGTGATGAAGAATGTCCTATGAAGCAGAGAAAGTTTTCGTGGTATCATGGTTTTTGTTTCCTGGGGAGAGAGGAAGACACTGGCTTTGGAGGGAGAAATAGTTCAATGCTCATTACAGAGCTTGTCCTTCGAGTCTGTGCTGGGAAGCCAAGCTCCATAAGCTGTTTTAGAAAGGGGTTTCCTGTTCTAGAAAAGCACTCTTGATGGCATTTCATCAATCAGTGCTTGTTTCTAAAGCTCTTAAGAAAATGAGAGACAAAGTAAACTAAGCCCACCCTACTAAGTCCCTCGATAAAACCTTTTCTGCCTAGAAATGTCCTCTCTTACCAGTTCCTTCTACTAGGAGACCAAAAAATGTGACTGCCACACATTGACCCCTGCTGACTCTGCCTTGGAAGGTGTTAGCAGTAATTCTACTGTCAAGAAGGATCTTTGTAAATGAAAATATACACTTTGAGTCCTGTAAACCCAGCCAGAAACGTGGGCATTGGTGGCAGGGCTGTGGTTGTGGCCCAGGCTGGCATAAGGCTCACAGGCAAGCGGTCTGGATCCAGACTGGATGAGCTTTTGGATGGCTTAGTTGATTTCAAAACAAGTCTGGCAACATTATGAGGATATGGCACAAAGCCAGTGGAGTGGAGTTGGACATCTGGTTAGAGAAACCCATGGAATGAAGGCAGGAAAAACAGCAGCCCTGAGGCGTTAGCCAAGCAAAATCAGCCCAGACCCAGGGAGGCAGGATGAGATGTGGCAGGAGATAGAGTGGGATGAAAGGCAGGCTGTAGCCAAACCACCCCACAGCTGGGTATGGCCACGTGAGGTTTGGGGCGAGAGGTTGTGATAAGAACTTAGAGCTGTTGTGTTCATGGTGTTGGAGCAGCCAGGGAAAAGCAGCACAAGTGCTGACAAGGAGGCATCTCCGAGTCTTGTAGCTGCTTTGGCTGGACTTTGGGAAAGAGAAGCTGTCTGTCCTAGGTTGTGGAGCAGTTTTCTGGAAAAGACAGACTCAAATAAATAAGTTAAAGCTGCCCAAACTGGTGCAGATGTCCAATGTACCTGTTTAAACTGGCTCTGCCTCTTGCTTTCTCCAGCCTTGGTAAGCTGAGGGTGTTAGATTGTTCCAGTCAAGCCTGGCTGCCCTCCAAGTGCATCTGGGCAAGAAGGGACCTTAAACCTCACCTTGTTCCATGGACATGGACAACTTCCACTAGACCAAGTTGCTCAGAGCCCTGTCCAACCTGTGCTTCTCTGGGCAATCTGTGCCGGTGCTTCACTGCTCTATGAGTAAAGGATTTCTTTCTAATATCCAATCTAAATCTTCCCTCTTTTAGTTTAGCACTGGTCCCTCTTGTCTTATGACCATCTCCCAACATAAAAAGTTGTTCTCTGTGTTTTTTATAAGCCCTCTTTAAGTCCTGGGAGGAGCAGTGAGGTCTCCCTGGTTGTACCCAGCTGACCTGGTGCAGTCCTGCTGAAGGGACAGAGCCTGTAGCTCTGCTGGCTTTGTTTGCCCATCCACCCTGATTTTTGGGCCTGATTTACTTCATGTCAGAGCAGAAGTGTCTCTGCCCATCAGACTAACCCGACAGACAGACCAGATGAAACCACACCAGGATTTTTCTCTTGAGCAAAGCATAAACCCCCTGGTAATTATTTCTGCGTAGCTTTCGCAGCTGCGGTGAATCCGTGGCGATGTTTGCCAAAGGCTGGGCTGTGATTGCTGCCAAATAGAGCTTATTAATTGCTGCTTATCCCGGGCCAGGACGGCCACCTCCCCGTGTCCCCTGCGTGTCCCTGCGCGCGCAGCGGGGCCGCCGTGCCCTTTGCTTGCGCCGCGCTGTGGATCGCCATTCCCGATCCCCGGATCATGCGACTGTGCCTGGAGCAGGGTGTTGTGCAACCAGGAAAGCAGCTACTTCCCCTGGTGGCCTGCGAGCATGAGAGCAGCCAGTGGCCTCGTAAAAGTCCTCTTCCTCTTCTTCGTGGTGAGGATCAGCCCTGAGCTTTCCGGATCAGATCAGTTGGATCATCCCGGTTGGAGCTGGGATATTCGGCTCTGAATTCCCAGACGTTTGAGTCTGGCTCTGCTCTTGCCTCTGCTCCGAGCGTGTTTTTGCTGACAGCAGCAGGAGAGCAAAGCTGTGGGAGCTGGAGGAGCAGGGGGGTTCTGCAGGATTCTCCAGAGCAGTGTGGTTACCAAGCAGGTCATAAACACTTCAGTGCTCAGTGTTTCCTGTGTATTGGATCGCAGGGCTGCCGGGAGCCAGCAGGGTTTGGAAGTGCTTTGAGCCAGGGGAGGGGAGGAATGGTGCTCTCAATTTATGAGATGCTGGGAGAGGTAACGTGGGAGGTGGATAAAGTGATTTTAGAGGCTTTTGCTGCCATTCTGCTTTCACTCTCATAAGTACAGTTTGTCCATTTGAAGGTACACTATTCTCCATTTTAGTGTCACCTCTCCTTGTACCTGGCCAGAGGAAGCATGGCTGATGTCCCCTTGCTCTTGCAGTGTATTGGGTGTTGGTTTGTTTGAACTGCAGCCCTGCAGTTGCCGTTGTATTTGAGAGGTATTTAAACCATGTCCCTTGTCACGGGCAGGATCTGCAAGGCCTTCGGTGTTCAGGCTGGACTGGGTCCAGCCCTGGAGCTGAGAACAACTCAGGATGACAGTGTGGACTAGCACAGGCTCCAGCCTGGCAGCTCCCTGTGGAAGTGTTCCTCGTTTCTGGCATGCTGGGCAAACTCAGGCTGCCATGCCCAGCTTTGCCTGTGCCAGACTGGCATCACCCTGATTAGCTGAAGAGGCTCTCCCTGATGGCAGAGAGAAGCTTGGCAACTGGATGTGTTTCCTAATGGAAGTTTAGATTGGGATTCTCCTGTGGAAACCTCCCTCAGGAGCTAAAGTGCAGCACTGGAGAGCAAGTAGTGGTTCTCCCCCTTAATTTTTGCGTGGCTACAGTCCTGTGAGAGTTCTCCTTTGGGATGAGCTGTGCTTGCTCTGCAGCACAGCTGCTGGAAAGGATGTGGTGCAGCTTCTGTTTGCTACACCTTCTCCTGACTTGTACTTACAACTCTTTGCACCTCCTAGTCAAGCTGAGGAACACCTGACCCCGGGAGATCCGTGGGCAGGAGGGAGTTTCCAGGTGGAAGCAGTTATTACTGTTGCAGGTGATGATGCTTTTGCAGGGCATCTCCCACCCAGGTGGCTTAACTGGAGCTGTGAGTTATTGCCAAGTGATTTCATGGGATTTCACAGCTGCTCCAGCACCTCTGCTCCTTATCCCAGAGCTGGGGTTGCAGTGAGCTCAGCACCTTTTGCATTCACCTCATGACTGTGTGTCCCTAAGCCAAGGCAGGATAAAGGGCAATGGCTTCAAACTGACAGAGAGTATGTTTAAATTAGATATAAGGAAAAAATCCTTTCCTGTGAGGGTGCTGAGGCCCTGGCACAGGTTGCCCAGAGAAGTTGTAGCTGCCCCATCCTTGAAAGTGTCCAGGACCAGGGTGGACAGGGCTTGGAGCAGGCTGGTCTAGTGGAAGGTGTTCCTGCCTGGGGCAGGGGTTTGGAAATGAGATGATCTTCAAGGTCCCTTCCAAATTAATCCATTCTGTGATTCTGTGAAGCTTCTAGTACCACAAAGCTGCTGCTTGTTGTGGAATGGGGTATTCCTGCCCCTCTTCCTGAGCTGTGTGGTTGGGGTGGAGGGTTCTGCTGTGATTCTGTAGAAACTCCTTGCAAATTCTCTTCTCTTTCAATATTTGCAGAACAAGACTAGATGCACCTCGATTGGAAACAAAATCCCTGAGTAGCTCTGTGTTGCCACCAGGTTATAACTCTGACCGCCTGTCGGGAAGCAACCGGGACCAGATCCTGAAACCAAAGCGGTCCCATCGCAAAGCAGATCCTGATGCTGCCCACAGGTAGGATCATCTCTCCTAAGAGCCATGTTTGGGATGTTGTCTGTCTGCATAGCTGAGGATCAGTGCATAGCTGAGGTCCCTGGCCTCAGAACATATTTAAAACCATTCTGATTTGCACCTGCCAGGTGCTTTCTGCAATGCCCAGATCTGTTTTATCAGAATGAGCTCTTTATACGTTCCTCCCAGACTTGTGGAGGCTGAGCTCTGGCTGTAAGCAGCTTACATTGTTTATCCTGTGAGTGGCATAATGAAGAAGCAATAGATTTGGCTGGCTTTTGATAATGCAGTCGTTCAGAACAATAGTTTCCCTGCAGCTAATCATTTTTGACCTCTATTGCCAAGCAACCTGTGCAGCTGCGTTAAACTATATTATGAAAGCAGTCCTGGGAGGGAATGTGAGGGTTTGCTATCTGGGAAAGGTTAAGGACTTCTTGGGAAGCTTCTCAGGCCTGTTTTGATTCCAGAGCTGCGTGTGTGTATTTTTGTGTGAGAAACCAGACCGTGTGGATGTTTAAGGCTGACCTTCAGAGAAGCTCCTTGCTGAGGTTTCAGACAAGCCTGAGCTGTGCAGCAAGGCTTCCCTTAAACACCTTGGTGTGAGCACACTGATGGCTGTGAGTGATAGCCAGTCTGCCAGCTGTCCTGCATATTCCAGTTGAGGATCCAGATGGCATTTTCTGCACAATGGGTACAACCCAAAAGTTGACTTTGGTCGCAGGGCTTGGCTGCCATGCAGTCCCAGCCCTGTTTGAACCTGTCCTGGAGGGAGGAGGGTGGGGATGGTTTGTTTGTGAGCAGTGTTCATTCACCTGGATGCAGGCTGGAAGATGGATGAAGATCTGAAGCTGGGCTGCAGATGCAGCTTCCCTGGGAGCACGCAGAGGGCCGGTGTCCGATTAGAGGAGCGATCATGCGGGACAAATGTGCACATCCGTCAGAGCTGTTTTTCAGCCTGATGTGACCTTATCAGGCTGTGGGGGATGGCTTGCATAGGCTCCTGCAGCAGATGGGTGTGAAAAACATGTTTTTCTCTTTCTCTGGCCCCAGAGACTCCAGTATAACAGGTAATTCTCTCAGATATCATAGTGGGATCTTTCAGGAACCAGTCAGATAAAGTAAATGGTGTGCGCAGCCCACCAACCCAGTCCTGCCAGAAAGTGATCAGAGGCAGCTCTGCAGAAATAACAATTGCACTGTGTTAATATTTGAGAGGACAAAGGATTTTTGAGCTGTGGTGTGATCCTGCACCATAAGGAGCTCAGCTCTGTGCTCTCAATTCTGCTGCAGTAGAGACAGACCCCTCTGCCCAAGGGATTTTTCTTGGGGTCACAAGCTGCAAGTAAAAAAAAAAAAAAAAAGAGGTTGACTGGAAGTGTTACTGGTGGAGGTAAAGGCCAAAGCTTGCCTTGGGAAGGGAAGGAACTGGCCCATCATAGCAAAGTTCTCAGCTCCCCTAGGGAGGTGCAGCTTGGTGATCTCTTCCTGCTCTGCCAAGTACCCAGTGCTGGGAAAGCAGTGGGGAAACAGGCAGAGCTGTCACGGCAGGTTAGCTGCACATAGTGTCCGGGAGGAAGGCCTGGATCCCATCTCACTCCTGTTTTCTCCCTCTCCACAGGCCACGGATTCTAGAAATGGATAAGGAGGAGAACAGGCGTTCAGTCCTCTTACCAAAACATAGGAGACGGAGCAACTTCAGCTCTGAGAACTATTGGCGAAGGTCTTACGAGTACACAGAGGACTGTGACGAGGAGGAGGAGGATGGCAGCCCCGCCAGGAAAGTGAAAATGAGGCGACACTGATGGGATTGTCCTCCAGTCTGTGAAAACTTTCTCCTCCCTCTGGCTATCTTCCATCTAGCTTCAGTTTTGGTTTTTCCTTTCAGGCTGAAGAGTAAACAGGAAAGGTTTGGTTTTATGAATGGAGGAATGCTGAGACATACATGAGGATGGAACATGTCCAGTGCACATGGTGTCCTGAGTCATGGGTCAAGCGGGCATCTCTCCCTTAGGAAGCAGATAAAGTTATGCCAGGTTGTCTGTTGGGATTTCTTTTGAAAACACCAAAAAGTTTAACTGTTTCATTGCGCAAGATTCAAGAATTGTATTTTTGTTTTGGTTTTTGGTTGGTTCTTTTTTTTTTTTTTTTTTTTTTTTTTTTGCTTTAACACTTTTCCCTTTTCAAATGTTCTAAATATGATGTTTGACCCCAGGAGCTGAAATTCTGAATTCTGTGGTAGGCTCGTATTCCTTGTTTCACCAAAGGGCTCCTTGGTCTTTTTTACCTGGTGGCTGTTGGGTCTGTTTTAAGGGTGCCCTGCAGTAACTGGAAGTTTGAAGCTTTGCAGACCCCTCTTGCTGCGATCGATTTCAAAGGGTTTAGGACATTTTTGTTGCACTTTAGTGTTTTAAATGCCGTAGGTTTCCTTTCCAGACCCTTTTCCCAAGCCAGCATGGGCTCGCAGCCCTGTGTCCCCGCGCTGCCCTCTCCAAGAATGTACTAGAGCTCTGGTTTCTCAGTGCTGGTCTGACTGGGGCTGTGGTTGAGAAGGAAGGAAACGTGGCCCAGCATTGTCCCGAGATCCATATTGGAATCTCAGGGCTGCCAAGCGAGGGATCACACTGAGCACGTGCTGCTTCCCAGAGCTGGGGATAGCAAAGAGGAGTAGGAGACGCTGTGCTTGTGAGGGCCTGTGCCTTGGGACCCCCGAGAAGAGCCCTTCTCCACTGCCCCTTCCAGGTGGAGAGAGCCGAGTCGGTGCAGCATTCCCGGCACAGCGTCCCATCCTGAAGGACTGGCTGCACTCTGATGGAGCAGGAACAGGAGCTGCTGTGGCCTTGGGGGAGCTGAGCAGCTCTGTCCCCTCCGAGGCTGGCTCTGGGAGCAGGGACGCTGCAGGGCTCGAGTTTGGCCCCAGTTCAGTGCATCCAGCACTGAAGTTGCCTGCTTTCTCCTGGCTTATTCCTGCCTGTGTTCCTGGGGTAGTAGGGAGTGTTCTGGTTGCTACAGGAAATGCTGAGAAGAATCAGGCATTCGGCCCTGTGGAGTTATGATAGAGCATCTACCATCATCATCCTCTTCTCCCACCTGGTTTGTGTTAGCCCAGACCAAAGCCTTGGTGTTTGCAAAGTTTGGGGCCCAATGCCATATTTAGAGCTGTACTTTTAAGGAAAACTTCCTCCAGTTGATTCTTTGAACCCAAGTGTTGGCAGTTGTAAGGAGTAGTCTTTATTTTTAAATTTTTACTGCTTTGCCCTCCCTCCAATTGTAGTTTTTCTTAGTGTCGTGTCCCCCACACACTTCATGGTCTGCACGCTTGGCAATAAAAAGATGTAATATATTTTGAAAATTGTTTGCTGCTGGCTTGAGGGGCTCCTGGTCTAAAACAACCACCCAGGCATTGTTCCCTGCAGTGCTGATCGAGGACATTTGCTGACATCTGGGTCCCACTGTCCCTTTTCCTTCCCTGCTGATTTTTTTCCTCGTGTTGGGGTTCTGCTCAGGCTGCATCTTGTCACATGAGCTCAGAGGACGTTGCCATCACCTTCAGCACAGTGCTGGTTGTGGGGGTGTTGGTGAGGTCCCCAGTGCCTGTCTGATTATCCAGTGGTTTTCCTGGTGGGAGCCCCCCCTGGCTCCGTGCTGAGGCACAGCCTGCAGAGGAACGTGTCTTGTCAGTCCAGAGATGCAAAAGTTTGTGCTTCTGCTGTTTGTGAAACCTTGAAAATGCCATTTTCAGACCACACGTAGCGTTTGAAGCGGTGTTCCTCACCCTCCCAGCTTTCTGCCGTGAATCCAGGCCAGCTCTTGGCTACAAACCCCCTGTTTTGGGCAGCTTGGCATTCCCCTGACAGCAAAACCGCACGCAGGGAGCAGAGATCCCTCCTCCTCCTGATGGCTTTGTCGTTCTGGATCCATCCTGGCCATGGATCCAGTCACGGTGCCAGGCTCTGCTAAGGGTGCAGATGGTGACAGAGCTCACTGCCAGAGGTCCCAGCTCTCCCCTCCTACCTCCCAGTTTTATCCCTACCTCTCCAGTATGGATGCTCTACCCTGGTGTCAACTCAAAATGAAGCTGGAGCAGCCGGCAATCCACAGCTGCTTCCCAGAGCAGGACTTCCATGGGATGAGGCGCTGGCTCTCTCTCTGGACATGCTGATGTCTTTCTTACACCTCCAGCCTGGTCCCAGCCACCACCTCATCCCACTCCTTGTGCAGGCTGCACGTGTGCAAGATGCCTTTCCCAGCTTGTTTTCCCTGCTCCCATCCGTGCAGTGGGTCAGAGCTGGCAGCCGTGGCTGGGGGGACAGGAGGAGCTCCTCTCCAGCCACGATCTGCTCTTGGTTTTTAACCTGACTGGTTGGGGCTTGGCACCTTGGAGAGAGAGGGAGGAGGATCCCTCAGGAGAGGAGTCCCCAGCGTGCAGGCAGGGCCATCTTCCCACTTGTACAGACATTTTCTATAGACACGGATGTATATGTGTAGATAACATGGTTTTTTAACTCTTTTGCACTGAACAACATCGGAGTGAAACCTGGATTCGAAACCAGAAGACATTTTTCACACGGATCCAGAGGTCTGGATCCTTCCTGTAACCTGTCTGGTTGAAACTGTGGCTCGGAATTCCTGGTTTTCACTGTTGGGCTGCACACAGGCATCAGGTCAGGCTGCAGGAGCAGGGAGTGGGGTGAGCTCGAGTTTGGAGGCAAAACTCCTCCCCTGGGCCAGGCTCATGCACAGCCCTGACCCCCTTGGTTTGTCCTGTGTGAGATTTGGTTGTGTGTGGTCCAACCTCTCCATCCACCCCACAGCGTGTCTGTGCTCAGCCCCAAACTGGGAGCCACATCCAGTGTGACAATCCATGTGCCCAGACCAGGAGAACTGTCTTTCCTAAGGAAGGGGCAGGAAGGTGGGGTTCATCCCCGCTTTTCCACAAAGAACAGGAGGATTTGGGGTTTGTTACTCTTGCCGTATCTCGAGAAGGGTCAGTGGTGGAATTAGCCAAGCCCACGGGTCAAAACGGCTGCCAGGCTTTGAGGAGGACTCGGTGGGGGGACAGGGTCTAGACCCCCACCAGCAGCAAAGAGTCTTTTACCTGCCAAAAGTGTTCCCTTTCCCTGTTGGGAGGAGAAACATTCGGGTGAGAAATGTCTCTGCTCCTTCCCCTGCCCACACTTAGAAGTTCTGGCTGACTTTAATTTTTTTGTTTTTTAAAAGATTCTAATTTTTTTTTTGTTACCAATAAAAATAAAAAAAAATTAAAAAAAAAATAAAAAAGAAAGTGGCAATATTTTTTTCTGTAAGCTTTTCCTAGGAAAAAGCGTGGTTTGTAACAAAGTTGTACAGTTCTGAAGTTTGAGATACGAGAAGTACTGTGTGAAACGCTGTAAATGGAGCAGAGATTATTTTATGTACAGTCTGACGTGGGGGAATCTTTTAATTCCAGTTGATTCTTAGGAAGAATTTGGTTCTTCACTGTCAGGGTTTGGAATTTCATGGTTTCATTATTTTTTTTTTTTCTTGTATAGATTGCTGCATTAATTGAATAAAAGCAGAAAGCATCTCTCGGCCTGGCTGTGTGGTACTGGGGGGCCGGGACGTGCCTCGATTTCCCCCTGGCAGGAGTGAGGTGGTTTGGAGCAGGGAACTGGTTCTAAATAAAGGGAGTCACCGGCTCCCCGGGGACAGGGTGGCCAAATGCGGTGGCTGTGCTTCCTGTGCTGTCCTAGAAAGCAGGGACGGGGATCTCTGCCTTCCTCCCCTTCCTGCCAGCACTCTGTGCTTCGGCCTCATGCTGAGCCCCTCTTCCTCCTGGTGCCTCCCTCCTGCAGGGGGGAGATGGTGGGGTGGGTGTGAGGTGCCAGAGAGGGGATGGATGGGATCTGCTGGTCTGTGCCCTTGCTTCTTCCTCCTCTCTTCTTTCTTTCCTGCTCTTCTCCTTTCTCCTCTCCCTCCTCCCTTCCTCTCTTCTTCACACCTCTTTATCTCTGCCTCTCCTCTTTCTCTCCTCCCCTTTTCACTACCCCCTTTATTTCTCCCCTCTGTTTTCCTTCTTCCTCCTTTGAGTTCTTCCTCCTTTTCTCTCTCCTCAGAGCAGACCCAGCCTCCCCACCCTCAGTCCCCGGGGCTGTGCCGGCGCTTCAGGCCCCTCCATCCCTCGGTGAGCCCACAGCCCAGCACCGGGCCATCGTTTCCCCGCTCGCCCCCGGGCTGTTTTCCTCCCCAAAGCCCTGCGTCAGTCACCCCAGTGCCGCATCTCCCCGGGGCCGGCGTTAGTCAGCAGGGAGGGGAAGCCGTGCCCTGCCCGGGGTGACTCACCCCAAAACTGGGCGCAGGGCAGGCTGCTCCCCCTCCCACCTTGAGATGATGCCGTGGGGGGGGGGGGGAGCGGGGAACAACATTCCCGGTGCCCTGGCGGGAATAATGAGTCGCCAGCCGGGAATGAGGCTCGAATGTTAATTCTGGGAGCCGGCGGGATGCTCCGGGCCTAGTAGCCGGGGCGCCGCCATGTTGATGCACCCCATGGCTGTGGGGCACACCATGAGACCCTAAATCCACGACACCCCATGTTTGTGGGGGCTTTGTGACCACCATGACCAAGCTTGGGGTATCCTCGCTGTCTCTCACCATGCCCACGCCGAGGGAAGACACCGAAAGAAGAGGATTTAAAAAAATAATATAAATAAACCCAGCGCAGAGGGCGTTGAGTTGGAAGACTACATATCCCATCGGCAGCCGCGGCGGCGCAGGCGCAGCGCGGGTGGGCGGGGCCGCGGCGCGCGGCGCGCGTTGCCGCGCGGTGATTGGCGGGAGGAGCTGTCCGTCAGGGCTCCGCCCCGCCCCCGCCGCGGCGGTGCTTGCCCGGGCTCGGCGGGCGCGCGCACCGGGACCCCGCACCGGCACCGGGGACCCCGCACCGGCACCGCGCCCCCTGCCGGCCCCGCCCCGCGCCGCGCCCCGGCCCCGCCACCGCCACCGCCGCCCCGGGACCGGCCCCGGGACCGCCGGCCGCGCCCGCCCCGCCCGGTACCGCGCCGCCGCCACCGCCGCCGCCGCCGGCCCAACCATGATGAAGTTTCGGTTCCGGCGGCAGGGTGCCGACCCGCACCGCGACCGCCTCCGCCACGACCTCTTCGCCTTCAGCAAGGTGCGTCTAGGGCGAGCGGGGGGCGCGGCGGGGGATCCCGGGGGGCGGCGACCACCGGGAGGCACCGGGGGTACCGGGCAGGGTGCGGTGTGCGGGCAAGCGCCCCGATGGCGCGGGGCTCTGGTACCCCGGCGGGATGCTGCCCGCGGGGAGGCGAGCAGCGTGCGGGGCACCGCCCCCCGGGACCGGCTGAACCCCCGGGGGAGCCGCGCACCGGGACCTCCCCGCTCCCGGGGAAGGGGCACGCGGGAAGGGCAGGGCTGCCTGGCCGGGGGATCCCGGGACAGGCTGCTGGACCGCCCCGGGAGGATGCACCCCCGGGGGTGGGTACCGGGAGCCGCGGGTGCGGGGTGCGGACCGGGGGCTGCGCTCCTCCCCGTGCGGTGCAGGGGGGCACTCCGGGAGAGGAGGCGACCCCCTCAGCACCGCGACATCCCCGTCCCCAGCCCCTCCTGCGGGGGGTTCCCTGGAGCGCCCCGGTTCCCGCACGCCCCCTGTCCCGTGGATTCCCCGAGGCCTCGCTCACGGGCTTTTTGGGGTGACCCGCGGTCCCGCATCCTGTCTGGCCTTGGAGCATCCCTGGCTGCATCCCCCATGTGGGGCTCAGCCCCTCACCCCCGTCTCCCCAGGGGTGGGATACTGGGGGGCTGGAGCCCCTGTGTCAGCCGGAAGGGCTGTGGCAATGACCCCCTGGGCTTTTGGGGTTCCGTGGCACCCCAAAGATGTGTCTCTGTGGGGACATGAGAGGTCAGTCCTTGTCCCCCTCCTCCCTCCGAGTTTTACCACTTGCCCCCCTCCTTTGGGGTGGGAGAGATCCACAAGCTCATCAAACAAGCCCTGGGGTGCCGGAGCCTTCCCTCGGGACACCGGGCTGTGCCAGCGGGTGCCCACCTGGGACTTGGTGCACCTTGTCCCGGAGGCGCCGTGGCGTTGGGACCATTCTCCTGCCCTGGCCACCGGCAGTGCCCCCTGGATGAACCCAAACCGTGCCCATCCTGTCCATCATCCAGCGTCCTGGCACTGCTGTGGGCTACTTGCCCAGCTCCTGCTGGGGACGCTGCCGTGCACCGGAGCGACCCCCGGCTGTCCCGCAGCGGGAGGGGCTGCGGGTGTCGGGGTGTGCAGTGGTGAGGGGTCAGAGCCAGCTCCCACTGCCCAGCACAGCCCTGACCCCCCAACTCCTTGCCGTGGGTGAGGGTCTGGCCGGGCTGCAAGGCTCAGCCCAGCCAGAGCCCCCCTGTTTTGGGGGAGCAGAGTCCCACGGCGGAACCTGCCCGAACGAGTGCCCAGGGCGGGTGCGTGCCAGTGGGATGTCCTGGGGGGGAGGCTGAGGAGAGCCCCTCTCCGGCCATCCCAGCCCTGGGGCCGCCCGCTGCCCACCTGCCTCCCATTAAGGGTTGTTTTTCCTCCCGAGCTCCAGATCTGCCTGGGATTTGCTGTAATTTGGCCGGGAGCGCGCCTTGGCCGGCCGGCACAGCCTGCCGGATGCGGCCCCGCTGCGGGCCGGGAGCGGGGGCTGCGGGTGGGGGGCTCAGCAGGGTCCCCCTTTGGGACTGGGAGTGCTGGGGAACTGCGACAGCGCTTTTTGGGGAATCTTTGCCGGTGTCACCGTGTTGGTTTCCGGCCTAAAGCATCGCCGTGGTGTCCCTGTGCTGCTGCTGTCCCAGCTCCGTCCTCCAGCGCAGCGTGCATCCCGGGGGGATTCAGCATGACCCTGCGTGGGTCGGCACCCACGAGCATCCACTTCCTCGCCCCTTGGACGTGTTGGGACCCACTTGGATGGGCTGGGATGGGCTGGGGACGTTTTCACGCTCCTGAAGGTGTCCCTTGGGAGGGGAGCAGGAGCTGGGGTGACAGCGGCTGCCGCCGGCGGGTGCGGAAAGCCGCCCCGCTGCGCCTCTCGGATGCCCCAGACAAAGGGAGCAGGTCAGGATCCGGCCAGTCTGGCTCCGGCGGCCTCCGTATCGTCTGATCGCGCCGTCGCTGCTCAGCCGAGCTGCCCTCGGGAGCCCTGCGGTCCCCGCACCGCGGGCCGGGCCGGTGGGTGCCCCCCGCGTCCCCCCGCTGCCAGGGCAGCCCCTCCCCAGCCGGCGAGCCCGGGCACGCCGGACGGCCGCGACTTCCTTGGGAAGGTGCCCTCGGGCGACACGCGGCTCCGGCGGGGACGTCCCTGGCGCTGGCGGGTCCCGCTCGCCTGGTTCTGCCGCCCGGCATCGGGGACGCCCGGTGATGTCGCAGTGGGGGTCCCGCTCGCCTCTCCCGGGGTGTCCTCACCTGCGAGGTTCAGAGCAGGGGGGTCCCACCCCCAAAGTGCTGGCGGGTGGTGGGACAGCTCGGTCAAGGTCAGCCCTACCCCGGCCCGTGGTGTGGCTGTTGGGCTGGGTTTTGGGGCGCTGGGTGGAAATTGGGTGAGGAGTGATGTCCCCTTTCCCCAGGGCCCTCCTTGGTGGCACTGGGGGTCAGAGCAGCATCTTCGTGATCCCCCATCGCAGGGGTGATGCTCGGGCTGGTGCGGGATCGGAGCTGTGGGGGTGAGGGGGGCTGTGGAAGGTTTGGGGGTGTCAGAGGTGGGGGGGGTCCCACTCTGACGTGCCTGTCCCCATGGCAGACGGTGGAGCACGGCTTCCCCAGCCAGCCCAGCGCCCTGGCCTACGACCCCGTCCTGCGTGTGATGGCCATCGGCACCAAGGCGGGAGCCGTCAAGCTGTATCCTTTTCCTCCCACATGAGCAGGAGGTAAGGACCTCCCGGACCCTCCCGCGCTCGCTCCTCCGGCTGTCCCCATCCCGGAGAATGCTTGGAGACGTGGCTGTGCTGCTTCTGGCCCATCCGGCAGCCCCCACTCGGCTGACGTCCATCCCTCCGTCCAGCTGTGCTGCAGCTGGGCCGGGCGGCGAGGGGGCGGCTGGAGGAAACCCCCACCTCGCCCAAAACGCCGGGGGGGGGAAAAGGGGCTCGGCCGTCCCGGGGGGCATCCCAAGTGGGGTCCTTCCCGCTGTTACCCCGCGTATCCCGGGGGGCTCCTGTCCATCCTGTCCCATCCACGCAGCCCTCGGGGGGGGCAGCGGGGGCTCTGGCCGGCTCAGCGCGGGGGAGAGGGGCTGCGGCGGGCGCGGAGCCCGGTCCCGGGTGGGGGGCCGAAGCGGGGGACGCCGAGCGGGGCCGGCCGGGCTTTGTTGCCGGCAGCGTGCAGGGAGACTTCAGAGGGCTGCTGGCGGGCGGCCAGGGCTGGATGCGGCCCATGCTCGGGGGGCCCCGCGCCGCAGGAATGCGGGGTGGGGGCGCGGGGGCGGCTGCGCCCGCAGCGGGGTCGGGGTGTGGGGGGCGGCCGCACTCCCCCTCCCCCAGGCCGGCGGCTCGCTGCCTGCCGAGCACAAAGATGGCGTGTTTTGTTCTGCCGGGGCCGCCCGGGTGCCAGCCCGGCCGCGACGTCGCCGGCCGCCCCACTCGCCCGCCTGGCCCGCGGTGCCGTTCCCAGCTGAGCCCCCCCTCCCCTCCCCCCGGCACCGCGGGGATGAGGTTGCGGGGGGCTGCGATGCCCTGAGCATCCTCTGCGGGGATGGTTTTGGGGTGGTACCCAGCGTGGTACCCCGTGCCTACACGGCCCCGCTCCGGCTGCCTCCAAAGTGATGCTTCTGGAGGTTGGCGGTGCCGGGGAAGCCGGGGCCGGGCGAGGCAGCAGCCGGAGCTGGCCTGACTGGCGTTACTGGTTAGTGGGGGGCACCCCTGGGTGCTCCCTGGCCGGGCTGGGCGGATCTGGTTGCAGACAGCCCGGCACTGAGGGGCAGCCAGTGCCTGGAGGGGTCTCCTGAGGCAGCTGGGGGTCCCTGCACTTGGACCCCCATTCCACATGCTGGTGACACTAGTGTGCCTGAGCCACTTGCCCTGATGGCTCTCAGCTTGTGGCACTATTTTGGGTGGGGAAAGACCCCAGAATGAGCAAGGATGGGTGGCATCCCCCGAGCATGCAGCACCGAGAGCCCTCTGCGTGCTCCCTGCTTCATTCCCATGCCCTGTTGCCTGCTCTCCCCAAAACTCCGTGGCTGTCACCTGGCTCTGCCGGCTCAGCTGTGCCCAGCACTGCCAGACAGCTCCTGCCTGTCTGGCCGGGCAGAGCCGCCGGGCTGGTTCCCTGTGCCGAGGGCACCAGAAGGTGGCCAGGGGCAAGTACCCCCGGCACACGGCATGCCCAGATGGGGCTGCACAGTGCACACCGGGCTGGGGGGGAGCAGCTGGCTGGGTCTGGGGGTGCTGGGGATGCCAGGCCGGGCTGCTCTGTGCAGTGCTGGAGCTGCTGCGTGGGTCCTGCCGTGGTTCCTGCCGAGTAAAGGAGCCGGGACCAGTCGGGTGAGTGAGGCTGTGCCGGCGCATGCCGAACCCCGCCCCGCTGCCGGTGCGTGCCGGGGCTCCCGGCGCCTCTTGCACACCCACCCCAGCTGTGTGTGTTGGCCGCAGCCTGACCTGGGACACCCCGGTAGGAGGTGGTTGGTGGATCCCAGCCTGACCTGCAGTGTCCCAGCTGGAGGTTCTTGACGGATTCCAGGCTGATTCAGAGCGTCCTGGTTGGAGCTGGAGGTGCTTGGTGGGTCCCGGATGGGGATGGTGGTGCCATGGCCAGCTCTGGCATGGGGTGCTGCCAGGGATGCTGCGCCCTGGCTCTCATGGGGACAGGGGGCTAAACTGGTGTTTGCAGGCAGAACTGTGACCTGAGGGAATTCCGAGGGTCCTGAGGTTTGCTGGGAAGGGGCGGGGGGGGCTCTACCCTCGTTGTTTCTTTGACGGCCCCCCCAGATATGGCGCACCGGGTGTGGAGCTGACCGGCCTGCACAAGGAGACGGCCACTGTCACCCAGCTGCACTTCCTTCCCGGCCAGGTACGTGGGTGTCCCGGGGGAGAACCTGGCAGCGGCCCCCAGCGCCTCACACACCCCTCTTATCGTCCCCCCATCCCCAGGGCTGGCTCCTCTCGCTGCTGGACGACAACACGCTGCACCTGTGGGAGGTGTGCCAGAAGGAGGGCTGCTCCCACCTGGAGGAGACCCGCAGTTTCAGCCTCCCGGGACGCCCAGGGTCCGGCAGCGCTAAGTACTTGCCTGGGGGGGTCGGAGCCGCTCCCCCGCGGGGCTGCGGCCGCAGCGGTGCCGCTGCCAGCTGGGAACGGCGTGTGGGAGCAGCTGGCCTGCAGGGGCGGGATGGTGGCCAAGGTCCTCTCCGTGATGGTGTTTTCCCCACTGGGATGCTCCTCTGATCCGAACTGAGATGCTGAGCGCAGGGAACAGCTCTGGACTTTTTATGGTGCTGGCAGGGCCCGGGGGTGATTAATGGCTCTAATTGCTGTCGGTGCTGAGGCTGTCCTTGTCCTTGTCCTCCTGCACTAGGGGAGATGGGAATGGAGGGATGGAGCAGGGGAGGTCTGGGGTCTCTTTGATGCTCCCCCAGACCCAACACGGTGCTGAGGCAGCCCCTGTTCCCCCCCAGCTGCTCCCCTGGCATCACACGGGTGACAGTGGTCCTGCCGATGGCTGCTGGTGCCATGGTCTGCCTGGGCACCGAGGGCGGTGCCGTGTACTTTGTCACCCTGCCCACCCTGACGCTGCTGGAGGACAAAACCCTCTTCCCAGATGAGATCCTGCAGAGGTGAGAGCCCTGCGGGCCCCATGCCCTGTCCCCAGCACCCCCCAGCCCCCCTCTGACCCCTCCGTGCCTGTCCCCCCGCAGTGTCCCCGATGACTACCGCTGCGGGAAGGCGCTGGGGCCCGTGGAGTCCATCCAGGAGCACCCACGCAACGGCAGCCGGCTCCTCATCGGGTACAGCCGGGGGCTGGTGGTCCTGTGGGAGCAGAGCACTCGCCTTGTCCAGCATCTCTTCCTGGGGAACCAGGTACCGGGGCTGGCGTGGGGCTGGCGGGGCTGTGGCCCCGTGTGTGTGTCCCCATCCGAGTGCTGAGCCCCCCGTGTGGCCCCGCAGCAGCTGGAGAGCCTGGCCTGGGAGCAGAGCGGGAAGAGCATCGTCAGCTCCCACAGCGACGGCGGGTACATGGTGTGGGCAGTGAGCGGCACCGGCCAGAGGAGCCAGCAGCCCGTCATGTCCACCATCCCCTACGGTACAGGATGGGGGTCTGGGGGGGCTCAAGGGGTGGGAGCTGATCCCCCACATCTCCCAGTGCTACAACCGCTGTTGGTGTCTTCGTTTCAGGGCCGTTCCCTTGCAAAGCTATCAGCAAAATCCTCTGGCGAACCTGCGAGTCAGGGTAGGTGTGTGGGCTGGGCATGGGCACAGGGGGCACTTTGGGGGTCCAGGGTCTGATGGCAGCTGCTTCGTCCCACCCAGGAACCCCTTCATCATCTTCAGTGGAGGGATGCCCCGGGCCAGCTACGGTGACAGGCACTGTGTCAGCGTGCTGCAGGGCCAGACCCTGGCCACGCTCGACTTCACCTCCCGCGTCATTGACTTCTTCACTGTGCAGAGCGCAGAGGTGCCCGAGGGAGGTACGTCCTGCCAGGGCCACCCAGGGAACGGGCGATGGTGAGGGGGTCTCCACGTGCAGCAGCCATCTCCCCCCTCCCCAGGCTTTGAGAACCCCCGAGCCCTCGTGGTGCTGGTGGAGGAGGAGCTGGTGGCCATCGACCTGCAGACGCCGGGCTGGCCCACCATCCCTGCCCCATACCTGGCACCTCTCCACTCCTCTGCCATCACCTGCTCCTGCCATGTCTCCAACGTGCCCCTCAAGCTCTGGGAGAGGATCGTCAGTGTGGGCGAGCAGCAGAGCCCCCGGCAATCCTCTGCGGTCAGTGATGGGGGTGGTGGGGAGGGGTCCTGCTGAGTCTCTTCCAGCGTGGCCCAGTGGGCTTCATCCCTTCCTCCTTCCCTCCCTCCAGGCTTGGCCCATTGATGGGGGAAAGAACCTGGCCCAGGAGCCCACGCAGAGGGGGCTTCTCCTCACCGGGTGAGTGGGCTGGCAGCCGGGAGGGGGCCTGGGAAACCCAAAATGCAGGGGGGACACATCCACACTGGTTCCTGCGGTGGGGGAATGGGATGGGATGGTGGTAGCATCCACTCCCTCTTTCCGAGTGGGCTGCCCCTTCTTCTTCTGGCCGGGCATGAGCGTGTCACCCGCTGCGCTGTCCCCCGTTGTCCCCCCCCTCTGGCACAGTGGCTGCCAGCACACAGGCGGCTCTTGTTAGCCGGGCAGATGGTGGGGCCCCGCGCTGACAGGACCCCCCCGCCCAGGCACGAGGACGGCACGGTGCGGTTCTGGGACGCCTCGGGGGTCTCCCTGAAACCCCTCTACAAGCTGGGCACCGCCAACATCTTCCAGACAGACTGTGAGCACAACGACAGCCTCAACCAGGCGGGCGAGGAGGAGTGGCCTCCATTCCGCAAGGTGAGGTCCCCTGGGCAGGGTGACACCGCCGCGGAGCTCAGCACCCTCCCGGCTCTGCCAGCACTGGAGGGGGCAAACCCAGAGCTGGGCACGGGGGGATGCACCTGCCGGAGCCATCCCGGCTGCGCCCCGGGGACGTGTCCCCCGGCTCAGGGCACAGCTGCTGTGTGACGCACTGTGGGGACACAAGGGACGCTTGTTCCATGGGCCCCGTCCCGCGGGTCTGCCCCACCATGGGGGGACAGAGCCGGGGGGTGCGTGGGGACAGACTTTTCCTGGGCGTGATGCCCAGAGTGGCCCGTGTGCCACAGCTGGTGGTAGGATGTGGGTGTGCAGGGGGGGCCGTTCCACAGCTGTTGTGCGGGGTCCTGGCTGTCCCTTCAGCTGTCCCCTCCCGCAGGTGGGCTGCTTTGATCCCTACAGCGACGACCCGCGCCTGGGCGTGCAGAAGATCGCACTCTGCAAGTACACGGCCAAGATGGTGGTGGCTGGCACGGCGGGGCAGGTAAGGTGGCGAGGACAGAGCAGGGGCTGCCGAGCACCTCTCGGCTCTCCCATTGGGGACCCACAGCATGAGGGGGCTACAGACCCCCATGGTTGTCCTTGAAGGGCTCCTAGGATGGGTTTAACCCCTGATGTGCAGCAAGCTGGGGGGGGGGGTCCCAGCGTGTCGCCCTGTCCGTGCTTGTCCCTGCAGGTGCTGGTGATGGAGCTGAGCGACGAGAAGTCGGAGCACGCAGTCAGCGTGGCCACCGTGGACCTGCTGCAGGACCGTGAGGGCTTCACCTGGAAGGGCCACGACCGGCTGGCCCCCCGGAATGGGCCCCTCCACTTCCCCCCCGGCTTCCAGCCCAGCGTGCTGGTGCAGTGCGTGCCCCCCGCCGCCGTCACCGCCGTCACCCTCCACTCCGAGTGGAACCTCGTGGCCTTCGGCACCAGCCACGGCTTTGGACTCTTCGACTACTACCGGCGCAACCCCGTGCTGGCCAGGTATGGGGGGACCTCGGTGCTGGGGACCCCCTGGAGTGGCGTGGCGGGTGCTGAGCAGCGTTGGTGCCCGCAGGTGTACGCTGCACCCCAATGACTCGCTGGCCATGGAGGGGCCCCTGTCCCGCGTGAAGTCCCTCAAGAAGTCCCTGCGCCAGTCCTTCCGCCGCATCCGCAAGAGCCGCGTGTCGGGCAAGAAGAGGCTCAACGCCAGCAGCCCCTCCAGCAAGGTGGGCACGGAGTGGGGGCCACCATGGCAGCTCCCCGTCCCCACCAAGCGGGGACTGACCCCGTGTCCCCTCCCCAGGTGCAGGAGGCCAACGCGCAGCTGGCGGAGCAGGCGGGCCCCCCCGAGGTGGAGATGACGCCGGTGCAGCGGCGGATCGAGCCTCGCTCGGCTGATGATTCCCTGTCGGGGGTCGTGCGGTGCCTCTACTTTGCCGACACCTTCCTCCGTGACGGTGAGACACCCCCCTCCCTCCGTCCCCAGGGAAAAGGCCCCAGGCTGGGTCTGTGGGGAGGGGACTCTGACGCTGCTCCACCCCCACAGCTGCCCACCACGGCCCCACGATGTGGGCAGGGACCAACTCCGGGTCGGTGTTTGCCTACGCCCTGGAGGTGCCGTCGCAGGAGAAGTTCTCGGAGCGGGCGGTGGAGGCGGTGCTGGGGAAGGAGATCCAGCTGATGCACCGGGCACCGGTGGTGGCCATTGCGGTGCTGGACGGGCGGGGGAACCCCCTGCCCGAGCCCTACGAGGTGTCTCGGGACCTGGCCAAGGCCCCCGACATGCAGGGCAGCCACTCCATGCTCATCTCCTCCGAGGAACAGTTCAAGGTGAGTGCGGGGCTCAGTGTCCCACTGTGGTAGAGATGGGACACAAAATGTCCCATGTCCCCTTTGGATGTCCTCATCACGCAGGGACCAGGTGACCAGTCAGGTTTTGGGGGCACTCCTATGTCTATTCTGGGGTGGTGAATCCAAGGGGAAGGTGTACCCCTAAACCCTGCAGCTTCCTGTTCTCCCCTGAGCCTGACTCCTCTTTCCCCCCCCAGGTGTTCACGCTGCCCAAAGTGAGTGCCAAGACCAAGTTCAAGCTGACAGCACACGAGGGCTGCCGGGTGCGGAAGGTGGCCCTGGTGAGCCTGGCCAGTGCTAGCTCTGAGGAGCGGCTGGAAAACTGCCTGGCCTGTCTCACCAACCTGGGGGACATCCACATCTTCACCGTGCCCAGCCTGCGGCCCCAGGTCCACTACAGCTGCATCCGTAAGGAGGACATCAGTGGCATTGCCTCCTGTGTCTTCACCAAGCACGGCCAAGGTGAGGACACCAGGTGACATCTGTGTCGATGGGATGTTGACCTCACCTGCAGCCCTGTGGGGGATTCCTGAGGCTCGTTGTTGTCCCCACTGTAGGTTTCTACCTAATTTCACCATCCGAGTTCGAGCGCTTCTCGCTGAGCGCCAGGAATGTGACGGAGCCCCTGTGCCGCCTGGAGGTCGCCCGGCTCCAGGACACCTCCTGCCTCAGGTGGGCTGTCTCGGGGGCGTGGGGGGCTTTGCTGTGTGGGAAGCCCTGTACACCCACCCCGTGACACTGGTTCTGGCCATAACTTCTCCCTGTTTCCTTCCAGCAACAGCTCGACGGTGACACCGAAGCTGCCACAGGCGAACGGCACCCACGTCCCGCGCAGCTCCGAGAGCCAGCACTCCCCCTCGGACAGCGACCGTGAGTGACCACCCTGTCCCTGCACACACACGGTGTCCCACAGCCCTGCTCCAAGCCTGGCTCTGTGTCCTGACTGTCCCCAATCCCTCCTGTCCCGTGACTCCCCAGGGTCCCCCGAGGAGCACTCGGCCACCTTCTCGCCCGGCCCCATCGACTCCCCCAACAGCAGCATGGAGAACCCGCTGGACACCACCGGGGACATCACCGTGGAGGAAGTGAAGGATTTCCTGCCGTGAGTGGGGTGGGAATGGGGTAAATGGTGCTGAGGGGCCGTGGCAGTGCCTCTCACCCTGCTCTGCCCCAGGTCCTCGGAGGAAGCAGAGCAGAACCTGAGGAACACCAGCGAGGACGAGGCCCGGCCCACGGGGATCCTCATCAAGTGAGGTCTGTGAAGGGCTGGTGGTCCCTGGGGTGGGAGTGGGATTTGGAGCTGGGACTCCAGCGCAGTGCCCTGGCTTCCTGATCCATCGTGGGAGGACGGAGTTGTGACCCCCGGGGCTCGTAGAGGAGGGGGAGCAAGAGGGAATGCCTGTCCTGATCCCCACCAACTCCTTCTGCCTCACCCACAGGCACCGCCGGCCTCCCTGACCCATCTCAGTGCTCGGATTCCCGGGATGCGCGACTCGACTGGACCCCCGCGCCCCCTCCCCACGTAACGTAGACTCGCCTCCTCTCTAACATCTGCAGCCCGGCTCCGGCACTCCCCACACACCTGCCTGCCCGCCCCGGGCCCCCCGAGCCGGGGCCGTGGGGCACAAACTCTTCCCGGGGAAGATCAGTTCCTTTTTTATACACGGTCGAGTGTCACTGTCCCCTACTCCAGAGCCCCCTTCCTGGGGGATGCTGCTGCTTCCTCGGCTCCACGGGGAGGGCTGGGGCTTGTGGACCCCCCCTTGTCCCTCAGTTTTGGTCCCTTGGGGCAATGGGGGGCCAGAAGCCCCCGGGCACAGCCCCC
This sequence comes from Vidua chalybeata, assembly GCF_026979565.1. Lineage (NCBI taxonomy): Eukaryota > Metazoa > Chordata > Aves > Passeriformes > Viduidae > Vidua > Vidua chalybeata. Next base: position 14,283,649 of record NC_071545.1, read on the forward strand.
CTGTACCCTGGTCTGTGTTTACATGCCCGGCTCCCTGCAGTTTACAGCCCCGTTCCCTGCCTGCCAGGAGGCTCTGGCTGCTGCACAGGGACTGTCCCCAGGGGAGCCCAGTGGGGATCCCCTGGCTCCCAGGTGGGCAGCAGAGGCCTTGAGCAGCCCGAGGAGGGGCATGGTGGGGGGTCACAGGTGGCCTTTTTCTCTTAGTGGCTTCTCCAAGGGCTATTCTCCAGGTTGGGCTCTGTGCCTGTTGCTCCTTTCTGACACTAATTCCTGCCACGGGGTGTGTTTGGGATGGGATCACGCTGTGGAATTACACACGGGCTCCTGGTCCTGGTCCATGTTGGTGCTGGGAGAGGGGGGCAGATGGGGCTGCCCCACCCTGGGGGTCTCACTGTGCCAAATCCCCCCTGGGCTCCGAGCCTGGCCTCGTCCTCCTGGGGGGCTGCGGTCTGTCCCCTGGCCCGTGGTGGCTGTTCCCACGGGGCTCAGCTGGCCCCTGCCCCTCTCCTTTTGGGGAGCTGTGGCCCCCCCGGGCCCTCTTGCGGTACGTGTGTGGCTGGGGGGGTTCGGGCTCTGTTGCTGCCGGCCGAGGCCGGGGCTGTAGCGTCCCTGGTAGAACCCCCCCCCTCCCCAACCTCATCTTTTTTTTTTTTTTTTTTTTTTTTTTTTTTTTTTTTTTTTTTTTGGTAAGATGAATTTAGCATTGTTTAGTTATTAAAAATACTGGTTTTTAATATTGAAAATAAAGCATTTAATATCAGCTGCCTGGGCTGCAGGTGTTTGGCTGAGCCTTGGAGCCAGGTGAGTGCTGAGCTGCAGAGGGGCACAATCAGGGTTGGGGGTGACCCCACTTGGGAGTGAGTCAGAGCCTGGGACAGAGTTGAGGTGAGAAGTACAGCCTTTATTGATATGCTTCAGATGGGCTGATCCCTGCTGGGGGTCCCTCCCCCAGGACAGCAGGGACCAGCTGTAAGGCCCAGGGCTGAGAGCCCCTCACTCCCCCCAGTTCTCCTTAGCAAAGCATCCTCCCACCCAAACTGGGAGTCACTCCTGTCCCCCAGTCACGGGGGGAGCTCGGCACTGGTTTGGGGCAGCAGGATCCCCAGGCAGGGTGTGACAGGGGCCCACACCACCCCGATGCCCCCCAGCAAGGGAAGGGGCTGAGCTGGGCCCTGTGCTGGGAGAAGAGGGGACAGAGGGACAGCCCCAGTGATCCCCACTGGCCCCAGCTCAGGGGGGAAGCGGCTCCAGGCTGAGCCTGGCGTTGGCGGCAGCGCGGGGTGCGGGGTCCAGCCGTGCCGGGGGGGCCGTGGCCGGAGCTCCGGGTGCCCCCTGCCCTTAGGTGGGCGGCTTGCGGAACACGCTCCAGGCGTGGAAGCAGCGGGTGAAGGGCCAGGGCTCGTTGCCTTTCCGCACCAGCCGGAGCTTGCGGGGATGCGTGGGGTCCTTGGAGCGCATGTGCTGGATGTAGACCTGGGGCACAGCATTGCCGTGGGGGTCCTGGCCCTCACCCACCCCCGGGGTTGGTATTCCCCAGCCCAGAGCTCTGCAGCAGCCAGATCAGGGCCCCCAGGGGAGATGGAAGTGCCCAGATCCTCCCACACACAGTCCCAGGATGGAGGGAGGTCTTACCTGGCACGCCTTGAGGCTCAGCTTGATCTCGACCTGGCTGGTCTGGGTGCCCACCCACATGTAGACCTGCAGAAAGGATCAGCAGCTGGGCTTAGCCCACAGAGCCACTGGAAGATCTGGGCCCAGGACAGCCTCGTGCCCCCAGCTCACCTCCCGCCCATTGTCCAGCAGCATGATGTCATCATCAGCCAGGTCATCCTGGCAGAAATCTGAGCACTTTTCTGACACGGAGAAATAACCTTTCTCATTGGAGCATCTGCAGGGAGACGGACAGGGACAGCATCAGGCATGAGTTTGTTAGGACTCGGCTCATGTAGAGGGCAGGGATGTGGCAGAGCAGCTGTTTTGGCTGGTTGGTTCCCAGAGAAGCAGCCCAGACTGGAGCATCCCCCTCCAGACCAGTGCCCACCTGAAGAGCCGTGAGTGCTTCATGTAGTCAGCATCTTCATCGTAGGGCTTCTGGCCCCCAATGCCCACCCAGAAGAAGTTTTCGGGTTCTTCTCCCTCGTTGATGACCTGAAAGGGCAGGAACAGGGCTGAGTGTGGCCTGGGTGGTCCCTGTCACCCAGGTAAGGAGGCACTGAGCCCTGCTCACCTGTTTGCTGTAGGAGTCATCAAACATGTGGTTCATGATGTCCTCAGCCAGCTTGGCCTCGTCAGGGTCAGCTGCCCGGCCCACCCAGGTGTAGACGATGCCCTGGTTGTCCGTGCTCTCAAAAGGCACCTGGGGGACAGTGGAGTCAGGGCTGCCCAGAGGGGCAGGAGGGCACCCAGGCAGCCCAGAGGATGCTCAGCCACGAGCAGTACCTTGAGGATGAAGCAGAACTCGGAGTTGAGCAGAGCAGCGTCCGTGTTGATCTGGATGCACCTGGAGACGGAGCCCCCGAGGCACAAATCAGAGGGAGACCCAGCAGCTGTGCCCACCAGCAGGTATCCCACCTGGACCTGGCACCCGTGGGTGCTGCCTGGCACGGAGCAGCCCCGGGGCACTGACCTGGTGCAGAGGGCCCCGCCGTTGGTGCGGATGTGGTACAGGCTGGGCTGGGGAGTGCTGACCCGGTCCTTCCGCTTGCCCCGGTGGATCACAAACCTCCTCTTGAAGTGCGAGAGGAACTTGGGGTTCTCCTGCTGCTGGGTCATGCGCACCACCTGCACAGGGCTGGGTGTCAGAAGGGGCATAGGGACTTCCCAAACACAGCTCCAAGCCCCAGCTGCACCCCCCTGCCAGCTCCCATCTCTGCTGCTGTCCCCTGCCTCAGCCTGAGGGGCACAGAGGGGATGGAGAAGAAGAGAGGCAAAGCTGGGGCACCCCTGCGTCACCCCCAAGCTGTGTCACCTCCAGCTTGCCGCGGAAGTGACTCTCAAACTTCTTCTGGAGGCTGAAGGTGAAGGTGAGCCAGCCCATGTTGGAGGCCTCCCGGCCCTGCCAGAAGTAGACGATGCACTGGGAGTCTTCCTCGGGCTGCTTCTCCTCCTCTTCTTCCTCACCCTCCTCTTCCCCTTTGCCTTCACCCTTCTTCTTTTTCTCCTCATCCTCCTCGTACTCCACTGGCACCCAGTATCTGAGGGCAGGAACAGGGAGTGATGTGAGGGATGGGGCAGTTGGGAGGACTGGGCAGGGAGGTTGGGGACAAGGTGGTCCAGCAGCCCCTGAGAGGGGACAAGCCAGGTGTCACCTGCACAGGAAGACGTAGCAGTCGTGGGTGTGGAAGTGGCCAAACTCCTCCTCGGGCAGGCGAGTGAATTTCTTGCCCTCCAGCACGAAGCCCTCCATGCCATCCAGGTCCTCGTTCCACTCCTCCATCAGCTGCTCTGCCTGTGGCCCCATGAGCTGTGTCAGCCCCCCAGCTGCTCCCTCAGCACCCGGCCCCACGCCACGGGGGATTCACGGGGGTCTCCAGCCCTACCTCACTGAGGGGCATGGGAGGCTGGCGGGGCAGGAAGAGCGCAGTGAGGTCGGCCTTCATCTGGTCCTTCTTCTCGGCGTCCTTGTGGACCTTGCCGGCCAGGCCGCCGTCCTGCAGCACTGTCTCGGCGTTCCGGGTGTAATCCACGCGCAGGACGTCATCCCAGTTCTTGAACTTGGACTTGAACACCTACATCACAGAATCATCAAGGCTGGAAAAGACCTCCAAGATCGTCGAGTCCAACCTGTGACCGATCCTCACCTCATCAACCAGACCGGAGCACCGGGTGCCACGTCCAGTCATTCAAGGTGTAAATCGGGGAGCGGGTAACAGACCCTCAGCCTCAGCCCCCTCCCAGGCACCCAGCACCCATCTGAGGGGTCCGTGCCCACCTGGCACTCGGTGCCCTCCAGGTTCCTGGTGACCATGGCGTGCTTGGGCCGGTGCAGCATGCTGCACAGCTCCTGGCTCAGCTTCAGCGCCGCCGCCCGCACCAGCCGCGACGACTTCCTCCCGATCCAGATGAAGACGTCGGACCAGCAGTCCAGGATGTACACGCTCTTGGTGTCCAGCAGGCTCTGCAGCTGAGGGCACCGCAGGGAAGAGGGGTCAGGCACCTGCAGGCCTTCCCAGCTGGAAAACATCCTGCCTGCTCCCTACAGAGCAGAGCATCCCCCAGCCAGGCACTGCTGGCTGAACCTCCCTCTCCCAGGGCACAGCTGGAGGCAGAAGGGGCATGAAACCAGTCTCACTGGTCAGACTGGGAGAACCTCCCCGGCCCATCCTACCAGGCGCATCTCTGGCATCAGATCAGCCTTCAGCCTCTTCTTGTGCTCCACGGAGAGCTTGTAGTTGATCTGGGGAAGCTCCAGGTAGCCCAGACCGAGGCCAACCTGCACAGGAGAGGGGGACAGAGGTGAGTGGGGGCTGCAGGACCTCAGCAGGGCTGGTGGCCCTACGGATGCAGCTCCCCACCTTGTACAGCTTGGGTTTGTGGGGCTGGAAGTCATCGGGGACACAGGGTCGGATCTCCTCGGGCTGGCCCCCCAGCACCTCCCAGAATTCGGGGGTCTCCTGGCCCTGGGTGAGCAGCGTGATCTCGGCCTTGCCCTTCCGCTCGTTCTTGTTGATCTTCTCGGCGAAGAGCCTGCAGTGGGAGCAGGTGAGATGGCAGCTGGGCTCCCCACACCCCGGCACCCCCACCAGCCCTACCTGGCCTTGGTGGTGCTGCTCAGCGTGGCCTGGCTCCCACGCCACACCAGGAGGTCGAGGCCGTGGTCCAGGAGGAAAACAAACCTGGTGGGGAGAGGTGAGAGGAGTCAGGAGAGAATGGGGTGTGCTGAGCATCCTCCCCATCCTGGGGGTCCCTGCAAGGCACCAAGGGGGGTTTGAACCCATGTTCTTGTAGAAAGGTGCTGGCATAGCCCATTTGCACCAGAGAACTGCAGCTATTATGTCTCAGGTGGATCCTGCTGAACCTTCTGTAAGGTCCCTCTGTCCCCTGGCCACTCACCGGGGGTCCAGGGATGTCCCTTTCAGTGCCACCGGCTCCAGCTTGACGTTCTTCTTCCCATAGACACGGTAGAGCCTGGGGAAGGGACAGCCATGGTGGGACATGGGGCACTGCCTGCCCCACACATCCCCCCAGGCCCTGTCCCCAGCTGTACCTGGTGACATATTGCGTGTCCTCAACCGTGAAGAAACCGCTGGCCGTGCCACCCTCGATGTAGGAGATGTCGTTGTCGAAGACCTGGGGGCAGGGAGGGGGTGAGGCTGGGACAGGAGGGGTCAGGGGCTACAGGGGAGCTGGGGGTTGGCCTCACCTGAAGGAACTCTTCACTTTCGTCCCCCATCTCCTCCCGGATGCTGCGGCACTCGGCCCCCAGGTAGTTGCGGAGGTTGACGGCGTGGATGGCGGAACAGGCCTTCTTGTCCAGTGTGGCCTCCTGCCCGATCCAGTAGTAGATCTCCCAGTTCAGGGAACCGTTCTCATCCAGGAAGGTCTGGGAAGGACAGGGTGTGTGAGACGGGATGGCTGCAGCTCCAGGCAGGGGATGCAGAGGACCCTTGGTCCTCCCCACATACCTTGAGCACGATGTAGCAGTCGGCTTCGTAGAACTTGCCGTGGAAAGCCTCGTCCACCAGCGTGGGCACAAAGTTCTCGATCTGCCAGACACAGAGGCCGGGCAGCTGCCCCACATCCTCGCTGAAGAACTCCGAGTAGTCCAGCTGTGGCTTCTCCAGGCCCTGGTCCCAGCGCCGCGTCTTCAGGTCCGGCGCCTTCGCCTCCCCACTCTCCTGTGGGATGGGAACAGGTCAAATTAGGGACAACCAGAACTCTGCTGGCACCCGAGGTAGGCCAGGGACATTGTGATGCCCTCAGGGCCCCTCTCCCACCCCAGACCCTACCTCTATCTTCTTATTCTTCTCCTGGGCCACGTCCGACATCCCCTTCAGCACCTGCTTGGCCTGGTCATCCTGGGCAGAGTCCTTGCGCCGCCGGAGCCGCATCTTGCGGGCCAGCGGGTCCTTGGTGCTGCTCCCTGGGGACACGGGGACGGGGTGAGCGGCGGCCACGCCGCCTGCGGGGCAGCCTATGGAGCAGGGCTCACTGCCCAGCCTCTCCCAGGGCCGTGCCAAGGCAGGGGCCGCGTGCCCCCATCCCTGCACGCGTACCCGCGGCGGCGGCGGCCACGGTGGCGGGGGAGGCTCCGGCCAGGCGGAGCTGGTTCTGCAGGGAGAAGTCGATGTTGTACCACTCCGAGGAGCGATCCGCCGGCTTCGGGGGCATCACCAGGTTGGGGTTCTCGCGCACGTCCAGGATCTGCCAGGGAGGGCACAGAGACCTCGGTGAAGGACGTGCCCACAGGGACATTTGGGAGCGTGGCATGGGTTGGAGAACTCTGGAGCACTCCAGGCTTCACTGGGATGAGGGGATGCGGAAGGAGCTCCATGGCCTGCCTGGCCTGAACCATGTGGCAGATTGCAGGTACTGGCCCTGAGCTCCCCTGCCCTCACCTCATCCAGCCCACCCTACAGCCCTGGGGTCCCAGGGAGGTGCTGGGGCTGTGGTGGAGCCAGCCCAAGGCAGAGAAGCACGGGGTGCCCACCTCCACATCCGTCAGGAAGTGGATGGCCTCCGGCAGCGTCACCAGGCGGTTCTTGTTCAGCACCAGCTTCCTCAGCTTGGAGCACCTGTGGGACAGTGATGCTGGTGACAGGCCAGCCCAGGGTGACCTGTGACCACACAACTTCTGTGTTCCCTCCTGGGGACACAACAGATCCACTTGTGTGTTCCTTACCTGCACAGGCTCTCAGGGATGAGCTCCAGGTTGTTGTTGGCTGCCATGAACTCCTCGAGGTTGGTGAGCTTGCCAATGCCCGAGGGGATCCCGTCAAAGTCCAGCTTGTTTGAGTTCAGGTACATCTTCTTCAGCTTGGTCAGCTTACAGATGGCCGACTGGGGAAGGGGGAGATGGTGGGGTGAGAACCATGGAACCAAAAGCAGGGATGGCACGTAAGGGCAGGGACATACAGGTAAGGAGGTGAGCTGGTTGCGGGACAGGTTGAGGGTCTCCAGCTGGGTCCACTGGTCGATGCAGAGGGACAGCTCTGTGATCTGGTTGCTGCTGAGGTTGAGGCGCCGCAGGCTGCCCAGGGTGTAGAGACACTCGGGGACACGGCTCAGGTCGTTGCAGGACAGGTCCACATCTGGGGAAGGAAACAACGGGGTGACACCACCAGCCAGACCAACACTGGGGCTGGGAGAGCCCCTGGAGGGCTCTGTGGGGCCGGATGCCCTGGCCCTACCTGCCAGGTTCACCAGGGCCTCGAGGCTGGTGGGCAGGTTGCTCTGCGTGCGCTGGGTGTTGCGGAGGTGGAGGGTCTGCAGGGCCGTCATCGCCGGGAGCTGCCTGAGGAGCAGGGAGAGCCAGGGGGGCAGAGAGAGAGTCAGGATGGAGCAGGAAGCTCAGTCCCAGCCCTGCCAGACCAGGAGCCAGCCTGGGGAGCGGGGCCGTACCGGAGCTGCGCGTGCAGGAGCGGGTTGTTGTTGAGGATGAGGGTCTGCAGGTGCACCAGGCGCCTCATCTGTGGTGGGAGACTCTCCAGCTTGTTGTCGCTCAGGTCCAGGTAGAGCAGGTCCGTCAGGTTGATGAAGAGCTGGTTGGGGATGGTGTCGATGCTGCAGGGATATGGGGAAATTCAGGAGGGCCTAGGACCTGCAGCAGCCCCGGGTCTCCCTCGAGGAGGGGTAGAAAGCAGCACCTAGAGCAAAGTGTGACCAGTAGAGGTGGCCACAGCCAGAAGGGGGAGATGGTCACTCTAGCCTGGACCCACCTGTTGTGGCCAAGGTTAAGGACCAGCATGTTCTTGGCATTCTCCAGCTCCCTGGGACACTCTGTGAGCTGGTTGTAGCTCAGGTCCTGGGAAAATGGGAGCACAAAGCAGCTGTCACCCTCAGCCCCACACCCAGCCAGCACCACCCATACCTCAGGACTGGGGGGTATCTCCAGGGCCACAGCAGGAGCTGGACCAGCACACAGGGAACCCAGGGAGCCCATCCACGGCATCAGCCTTTAAAGGAGGCATTGCCAGAGGGTCACCCTGCCGACAGCCAGCTTCCCTGGAGCTCAGCCATGGGCTTGGGACTGGTGCTCCCAAGGAGTCACCAAGGTGCAGGAATGGGACCCAGGAGTCTGAGCTGGCTGCTGCATCAACTGAGAAGATTCTGCACCCACCAGCACTGAGAGGTCATCCAGCTGGAAGATGTCATCAGGGACTCCTGAGTTCTTCAGGCTGTTTGCACGAGCCACAATTGCCTGCAAAGGGGAGAGAGGCAGGAATGCAGCTGCCTGCTGAGCCCCCAGGGTACCCCAGGTATGATCTTTGTGTGCCCTCAGATCCCAGAGGTGCCTGGGGACCCCCTGAGGCAGGAGGGGGACACTCACCCGGAGGCAGGGCAGGCCGGAGAGCTCTCCATGGAGCGTGGTGAGGCTGTTGTGGCTCACAGAGAGGTGTTCCTGCAGGGAAGCCCCAGACAAGCCCCAGTGAGCAGAGAGAGGATCTGGGGCTGTGCAGGGCAAGGGTTGGGCCCCCACACTGACGTGGAGGCTCCTCCATCCCAGGAGAGTTGAAGCCCTGTCACACACAGGGCTGCTGGGACACTCCCAGTCTCAAACCAGTTGCCTGGCCCAGCGTGCCTGCGCTGCCTCCACAGCCCTCATCCCCTGGGGTAGCCCTGGCTGGACACCTCAGCCCTGCTGTGGGGTTTGGGGTGCTCTGGGATGCCCACACAAACAGATCCCGGTGCACACAGATCCCAGTCCTTGGAAGCTGGGTGATCTGGAAACGGGCAGGCGTGGGCACTGCTGGGGGAGGAGGAATTCCCTCTGAGCATCAGCAGCCCGGCTGTTGCCTGCTCAGGAACACAAGGCACTGGCAGGCTGTGGGCGGGATGCCAGGCTTTCAGTCTTGCTGTGGCCCCCGAGCACCTGGCAGGGCTGGCAGGAGGGATTCCCTGTGCCTGGCACGGGGACGGGGACTCCTGGCAGCGTTCAAAGCACTCGGTTTGTCTGACACTGACAGGATGAGGTCCCTGATGTGCTGTGGACACCACCAAAGCCAAGCTGAGCCACAGCTCCACCAAGGGCCTGGCTGAACCACCCGAAAAACAAAGCCAGGCAGCTGCCAGCTCCTGCTTTTTATATACTTTAGGAAAGGAGAGGAAAAAAAGCCCCAAAAACCCTTGATTGTCCCCATTGTAACCATCACCCTTCCCTTCTGCTACAGGGTAGAGGATCTAAGCATGGTGTTTAATCTGGTTTTCTAGGAAAACAGGGTGAAACCGAGTGCAAGCCCATCCCAACCCCGCTCCTGACAGCTCCTGCATCCCGTTTCAACCACACATTGTAGCTCAGTGCTATTATTAGACACCGGAGCACCGGCTGCTGAGCCACGAGGCTGGCAGGGAACAGCCTCCCGTCGGATCCTACGGCCCCAGCGGGACAGGGGAGCCCCAGTCCATCCCAAAGCATGGGGCTCACCAGCTTCTGGAGGGCAGCGAGCTCCTCGGGCAGGTAGCAGAGCCCCGTGCGGTTCAGCTTCAGCCAGCGCAGGCTCGTCATCGCCTTCACGTGCTCCGGGAAGTACCCGCCCTGCAGAGGAGGAGGAGGAGGAGGCTGAGGAAACCACCTGTCCCACGGGATGAGGATCTGGGGATCTCAGCCTCACTGAGGCTCTGTGGTCATGGGAGGTTTGGGGTCGAGCAGTCCTACGGGACTGGGAAGCGTTGGGGTCGTGATGACCCAGTCCTAAGGGACCGGGAGCTGCGGGGATTGGGATCAAGCAGTCCCATAAAATTGGGAACTAGAGGGCTGGGATCACCCCATCCTAGGGGCCTGGGGGCCATGGACACCCAGTCCTATGGGATGGGGACCTGGGATCGCCCAGTCCTATGGGATTGGGAGCTGGGATTGCCCAGTCCTATGGGATGGGGAGCTGGGATTGCCCAGTCCTATGGGATGGGGAGCTGGGATTGCCCAGTCCTTTGGGATTGGGAGCGGGGATCGCCCAGTCCTTTGGGATTGGGAGCTGGGATCGCCCAGTCCTATGGGACTGGGAGCTGGGATTGCCCAGTCCTATGGGATTGGGACTCGGGATCGCCCAGTCCTATGGGACTGGGAGCTGGGATCGCCCAGTCCTTTGGGATTGGGAGCTGGGATAGCCCAGTCCTATGGGACTGGGAGCTGCAGGCTCGGGCATCACCGGTGTCTCTGTGACCCCGTGGGCTGAGGGCCGGGTTGCTCAACCATAGCGGCTTGATGGGGGTCAGGAACCGCCCGACCCCGCAGTGCCCACGGGGTCGGGACCGGGACTGCCCCAGGTCACCCACCCCGGGCGGGGCCGGGGCCGGGCTTCCCCCGCCCCGGGGGGCCGAGCCAGGCCTGACAACCCCGCGGGGCCCAGGCCCGCAGGGGCGCTGCGTGCCGGGCTGTGCCCCGCTCCCTCTCCCCCGCACCTTGAAGTCGTTGCCGCTGAGATCGACGCCGCGCACGAAGGGCAGGACGCCGGTGGCCGCCATGGCGGAAGGGCGGGGGGACCCTGCGGCGGCACCGCGCCCCGCCAGGCCCCGCCCCCCAGAGACCCCGCCCCCGGCCCCGCCCCGGCCGTGACGCACGCGGGGCTGGGCGGGGCCGGGCGCTACTTCCGCGCGCTGGTGGGCGGGGCCGCGCCGCCCGCGCCCCCCATTGGCTGGGGCCGCGCCGGGGGCGCGCGGTGGGCGAGGCGCGGGGGCGCGCGCGGGCAGCGCCGGGCCCGGGCCGGTCCCGGTCCCGGTCCCGGTGCCCGTTCTGGTCCCGGTGCCCGTTCTGGTGCCGCCTCCCGGTGCCGCCTCCCCTCGGTCAGTGGGGTCGGGAGGACTCCCTTTCCCGCGGGCCGCGGTACCGCCCCGGTGCCCCGCGAGGCTTTGCGGTAGGGCTGGGTGAGGAGCGGGTGACCCTTCTCCGGGGTGTCCATTCCTTCTCCGGGGTGTCCATTCCTTTTCTGGGGTGTCCCTTCCTTGGGGTGTCCCTTCCTTGGGGTGTCCCTTCCTTCCCAGGAGTGTCCCTTCCTTGGGGTGTCCCTTCCTTCCCAGGGGTGTCCCTTCCTTCCCGGGGTGTCCCTCCCCCGGGTGACCCTTGCTCCCTCGCCGCACCCAGCCGTCCCGGCGGCGGCGGGAGCCTTTGTCCGGGAGGAAAGCGGGCCAGCGGGACCCCTTGTTCCCCAAACCCTCCCGCGCTGCGGCTGTGCCTGTCCCGGGGTGACAGGTCCCCCAGCCCGGGGTGACACTCCCGTTCTCCGCAGGGCGACCATGGCGGCGTTTTGGCAGCAGCGGGGCAGGCGGCAGGAGAACGGCGGGCTGGGCAGTGTCATCGACGGGCTGGGCAGCGTGTTCGATGTGCTGCTGGCCAACGCCAGGCTGGTGCTGGGCGTCAGCGGCGCGGCCGTGCTGGCCATCGCCACGCTGGCTGTCAAGAGGGTAAGGCTGGGGCGGGGATCAGAGCACCAGAAGATGCCCAGGAGAGCCGGGTTGGCCCCAGTGTGGTGGGGCAAGATGTGCCCCGAACTCTGTGTTTGCTCCTGAGCTGGTTCCTTGCATATGGGCACAAATGCCACGGGTGCTGGAAGCAGTGCCATGGGCATGGAGCTGCCTGCTCCCACCCTGTGGGACCATGTGTCCATGTTCTGTTTGCCTGGAGCATTTGGGATACGGTATCCCATCCCAAAATGCACCTGGGACTGAAGTTGATTTGGGTATCTGTTTTCCACGTAAAACCTGCAGGGAGATGATGTGCACCTTTGTGGCTCCCCAAACTGGGTGTTTTTCTGAGCAGCAGCCTTGAGTGGGGCTGTCCCCCCCATGTGTGTGCTCCAGAGGAGCTGTTGCCACCTGTAATTCATGGAAGACAAAGATAACATCTCGTTCTCTTGGGTTTTCCTTCCCTCCAGCTGATCGACCGAGCCACCAGTCCTCGGGATGAGGGTGACCCCAAAGCTGAGCAGAAATCCCTGGAGGAGAGCTGGCAGGACTTGGCATTGATCAAGACAACACCAAAACCCCCCAAGAAGCAGAGAAGGGAAGACCTCAGCGAGCCTCTGCTGTCTCCAGCTCGGCCTCTGGTGCCAGGTGAGGCTCCTGGTGCCCGGCCAGGGAGATCACCTTGGCGTGCTCCGGGTGGCCGTGCCGGGAGCGCCGCGTTATTTTTAGCTCGGTGTCCGGAAAGCCGACCCCGCTGAGCCTGCCCTCCTGGGAGGCTCCCGAGCCATGGCCCCTTTTTAGGCAATGCCTGTGGAAACAGGACCTCCGGTGACAGCCGGGGGTGTCCTGGCAGGGGCAGTTGGGGTTTGTTTCCCCTGGAGCAGCGTTGGCTGGGCTCGTTTTCTGGGTCAGCTGTGCCTGCAGGAAGGTGTGCTCGGGAGCTGCTGCAAACAAAGGCTGCCTTGTCCAGCTGCCCATGGAGATGGCGTTTTTCCAAGTGGGAAACTGGCCCAGCTCAGTCCAGGGCATGTCCTGAGATAATGGACCCAGAGCAGGATTGTCTGTAGGATCCTCATGCGAGGAGGTGGAGGGGCAGGCACTGATCTCTCTGGTGACAGGACATAAGGGAACAGCAGGAGCTGTGTCAGGTTGGATATTAGGAAAAAAGTTTCTTCCCCCAGAGAGTGCTGGGCACTGCCCAGGCTCCCCAGGGAATGTTCCCAGCCCCAAGGCTGCCAGAGCTCCATGTGCATTTGGACACTTCTCTCAGGCACAGGGTGGGATTGTTGGGGTGTCTGTGCAGGGCCAGGAGTTGAACTGGATGATTTTCGTGGGTCCTTTCCAGCTCAGTATATTCTGTGGTTCTCTGACACTGGCAACAAGTCCCTTGCCTGGTTCCCATCTCTGGCTGAGGAGTGAGGCTGGGAACAGTCAGGTTTTGGGGTTGGTTTGGGCTCTGCATGGCTGAGAAGTGCTCTTAACATCAGTGGGCTCGATGGGGGCCCTTGGTGAGGTTGGTGTCACCTCCAGAGGGGTGGGCTGAGAGCTGGGCACCCAACTCCTGCCTTCCCCTCTGCTGCTGAGGCTTTCAGATGATGTGCTCAGAGCTGTGACTTCTCCCTTCCCTTCCCACAGATCCCAGGGGCTCTTCTGCCCCTCTGGGGGCTCCTCAGGTCAAGTCCAGCCCCCTGCGCTGCCTCACGCTGCAGGAGAAGCTCCTCTCACACAGCAGCCAGCTGGCCGTGCCCGAGATCCAAGTGTCCCTCGTCCCACAGCTGGCCAGGAGCATCTGCACCCAGCTGCAGAACTTCCTGAGGAACAAGTGCCCGGAGCTGCCCTTCGGCCGCTTCTTCCTCAGCGGAGCCCTGCTCGATGGCCTTGAGGTCCTGGCAGCTGACCACATCCACCTCATGCTCCCGGTGGTCCTCGACGCCGGGCTCTGGAGCCTCATCTCGGGAGAGGACACCGTGGTGAGGAACCCCCAGTACTGGATGATCAAGAGGATCGATCTGGGCTATTTCCCTCGTGGGTGCAGCCCCTGGGACAGGTTCATTGTGGGCCGGTACCTCTCCTCCAGCGTGCTCAACGAGACCCTCCACAAGCTGCTGGTGGCCTCCATCAACTGGCCTGCCATCGGTGGCCTGCTGGGCTGTGCCATCCACCCCGTCGTGGCCTCCCGGGAGCTGAAGCTGGAAGTCAAACACGATCAGGTTGACCTGAGCATCACCCTCTTCCCAGTGGTGGAAATGGAGGACAAGGTTCTTCTGGCTGTTCCTCCTGAAGGACTGGTGGAAAACCTCTGGCTGGAGAGCTTTTACAGGGCGGAGGTCTCGAGGGTGAAGCAGCTGGACGCTGGTGACTCCGGGGCTCGGCAGCTCTGCCTCCGCATCCTGAACGGCGTCTGCAAGAGCCAGCCCAGCCTGCACAAACTGGGTGGCAGCCCTGTGACCCACGTCCTCCTGCACCTCAGTGACGCTGCTTCGGACTGGGCAGAGGAGAGCCTTGCTGACAGGTTCCAGCAGGTGCTCGAGGAGCTGGTGGCCTCCCTGGAGAAAGGTGTCCTGCGTTCCTATTTCAACCCCAAAATCAACCTGTTCTCCGGGCTGTTGGAAGAGGAAATTGATGAGATGGGCTTTGTGCTCTACAGGGCCATATCTGAGCCAGAGGTCCTGCTGAAGTGACCGGTGTGTCGGGAGCTCCTGAACGTGGGGTGTTGCTCCCCTGCCTGCTGCTCCCCGCTGTGAGGGCTGTGATGCTTCTAGTTGACTAGTCAGTAAGAGGCAAAGTTCTTGCACTTTATGAGGGGAAAAAAAAAAAAAAAAGTTTCCTGTGTGAATAAAACGTGCCTGAGCAGAGGTGGGTGCTGGCAGAAGGAGCCTTTGGCTCAGAGGCTCTGCTGGACCCGGGGTGAGGGCAGCCCACACCACACATGTGAGTTCTGTCTGCTGGGAGCCCAGTGAAGCATGTTTGGTCCCTGGCTCCCGGTGTTCTCTGCCTGTTCCAGCTGTCAGGTTCCCCCTCAGGCTCTGAGACCAGCTGGAGCTGGAGGGGAGCAGCCCCTTCCTGCTGCTGTGTCCTGCAGACCCCTCAGGTGCCACGTCCTGGGTTGGTCCTGTCACCAGCACCCCGCGTGGCCTCACTGTGCCAGCACTCGGGGCAGGGGAGAGCCTCACCCACCTGTAGGATTTTGCCAATCCCAAATAAGCCCTGCGGATGATCTGGGTGCTGGATGGTACAGCCACAGCAGATGGGGCATGGGGGTTTATTCCTTGGAAACCCTTCCAGCTGCCAGAAGGGGTGAGCTCAGCCCCACCTCTTTGTTCTGACAGTGTTGATGCTGCCCCGGAGAAGGGGCCCTTGTCCCAGGCAGTGTTTTGCTGGAAGATGTCCTGAGAAGGAGCTGCTGGCTCTGGGGAAGCTCCTGGTTTCAGCTGGAGGCTGCAGCAGGGCTGTTTCCCCTCCCCAGTGGGTGGGTGGCTGCCAGTGTCTGTCTGCAGGTACTGGTCCCCTCCCAGTCTGTCTGGTCACCTTTTCACACACGTATTGCTGCTGTCTTGAGGTCCTTTTGCCCTGCAGCCCCACGGAATGGGGTGGGGAAGCAGGGCAGGAACGATGTTGTGAGCAGAATGCTTGCAAGAACTGAAGTGGTTTATGCTTTTTATTAAGAAGATATATTTTGTTTGGGTATTTTGTTGTTTTCTTTTCCTTTGAGTGGCTGCTAGTAGGGTTTGGTCTGGCTCTAGTCCCAGAGAAAAGCAATTTATTCTTATATTTAATGGGAAGAGCTGGTTTTGCACGCGGGTGGAGCTGGAGAAATCCTGTGGACTTCACTGTGAGCAGCTGTTGTGGTTTAGTTTTCTTTACAGCTATCATCTTGTTTATGGCAGGAAAAAAACCTGCTTTTCCTCCCAGTCTGACAATTCCTTTGTTCCTCCAAACCACTTCCCAGGTGTTAGTGATGAGAATAAACCTTCCCTGTGCACACTGGTTCTGTGGTGTCAGCTCTCCTTTGTCTCCTTTCCCCTGCTAAGGGTTGAAATGACTCCCCAGCTCTGTGGCCTTCCTGGGAACCACCCAGGGCATGTCCCTGCTGCCTGGAGAGCTTGGTGATGGTCAGATCCCATCCTGCAAAGTCTTCCTCCTCCTCTTCCAAAGCCCTGGACCCACAGAGTGCCTGGCTGGGAGCTGTCTGGACACTGACCTTGTACCACTTATAGGGCTCAGCTGAGCACTGACCAGGGTGTGACTCCTAAAGCTGGTCCTGGCTGATCCACCAGCAAGGTTTAACCTGCTCCCTGTGTCCTGCACAGCTGCTTCCCACTGCTGTTGCCATTCCAAGGTGGCTGGCCAGGCTGCTGCCCTGCCTTGGCTCAGTGGCTGCATTCCAAAGCCTTGCAATGCTGTTATTTTAGCCCAGGGTGTGTATTTTTAGGCCCCGGCTGTTAATGGTGGGAGTGAGGGCTACAGGGAAATGCAACCCGAATTCTCCTGACTTTCTGCATGGATTTAGGCCTGACAGCAATGCACTGCTGCAGGGTTTCAGGCTCTCTTTCAGACCTGTGCTGCTGTGGGCTCTGCTTCCAAGTGCTCCAGGCTGTCCCCCCTCAGTGCTGACCCCAGGAACTGCTCCGTGCCCAGGGGCAGGATCCGGAGCAGCACTGGAGCTCCTGGCAGCAGAGCACACAGGAATCCTGCAGATCTCCCTCCTTTGATGAACAGAGGAAGCCCCAACAGCGAGGGAAGAGGCAGCCTGGCTTCCCAGGGAGTTCAGTCTGAACTCAGAACAGGAAAACAGAGCTTCTCTTCAGCTCAGCCAGCTCTGTCTGTCTGTCCCAGGTCAGCAGATGCAGCTGGTGAGATAAAAAACACTTTTCCCATCTCTTTGTAGCTCACTTCTAAATTGCTGTGGGGAGTTTCTGCCAAGAAAGCTCCTCTATTGTTCCAGTGATTGGAAAGAGCAAGATTTGGCTGGATGCTTTTACAGTAAAAGCTTCACTATTTTATGTAGGAAGAAAATTAGGCAGAGTTAAGGTGTCACTGCATCAAATTTAAAATTTAAATAATATTTTATTAAGAAACTCATTAGTTTGACAAAAATAACTTTCATCAGCTAGCAGCATCACAAAGGCATGTCTCCAAGTTTGAGGAAGAACCTGCCTTCAAATTCAGGAACCATCTAAAATGAGGGCTTTTCCTGAGCACTGCAGCTGAGCTCCTCCCAGGGCAAGCACCAGATCCAGCTCCTCTGCACCTGACCCTCCTTCACTGGCAGGGACAACCCAGGTAAGGGTGACAAAAAAGGGGAATGTTGCTCAGGTAACATCAACTGAGAAGGGAACTTAAATTCCACACTGTGGAAAGCCAGGGACTGAGCAGAGCTTGGCAGCCCTGGTGTCTGTCCTGGTGGCCCTGATCCAGCTCTTCCCTGCATGGAAAGGCCAGGAACAACCACCAGGATGGTGCAGGGGGAAGATGCAGTGCAGTTTTCTCCACAGACTCAGCTTCCAAGTGCTTCCTTGAAATGTTCAGACTTTCCCAACCTGCTCAGCAGAAGAGCAGCTGGAAACAAAAGTTGGTAGTGGAACCACTTTTCCAAGCTGGTTGAACACTTGCTGAAACAAATGGCATCCCTTGGCAGGAGCAGCCTGCAACCAACCCCTCCAAAAAACACTCAAAGGACTTGTTCCCAGAGTCCAGTTCCTTGTGGTTTCTGCAGAGTTGACAAGCCTGGTCCTTGCAGGCTCTCTGAGGTCCATCCCAGCTCAGTGGTTCTGAGGGCAGGTTTTCCTTGTGTGCCCAGGCTGGTGGCAAATGCTGCAGGTCCGTGGCTTCTTGGCAGCAGACACTGAGGAGAGATTGCCTGGTCTCTTGGCCTTGCTTCCCAACCCTCTGGAGTATCCATTGCTGCCAAAGTGGTTCAAAGAGTCATCTCCAGAAGGACCTAGAGATAAACAAGTTGAATTTAAGGATCTTTGAAAACATGAATAGGTGAGAAACACAAGGTAAGTTCAAAATAGATCAAAGATTCTCAGATTATTCCTGAACCTGCATTGCTTCAGACTTGTCTGAACAGTGAAATGTTACCCATTTGTCTTGCAGCATTAGAGACATGTGGGAACAGCACAGGGGAAGCTGATCTGCCTGCTTGCATGCTCTGGTCTGCAGCTGAAGCAGAAACAAAACGTGGCAGAGAAGAACTTGGGGTTTAAGTAGTTTGGAAAACTTGATTTTACTCCTTTAGGCCCAAATGTCTGAGGAGGAGGATCTCTCACAGACCACATCTCCCCCTCTGTACCTGGTTATGTCTCTTTTTGTCAGTTCTCTCTCTTTTACACCGTTGTTTTGTCATTATTTTTTTTTCAGCATCTTTCCACACAGTTTCATCTCTGATCAAAGCTCCAGAATGATTTGCCCTTTCCCTGTACCCCCAAACTAGGGCAGAGGGAGCAGCACAGTTTCCCTGGCATGCCAGGTGGGTTTGAATGTCTCCAGAGAAGGACACTCTATCACCTCCCTGGGCAGCTGTTCCAGAGCTCTGCCACCTTTAATCTAAAGAAGTTCTTCCTCATGTTGAGGTCAAACTTCTTGTGTTTTAGTTTCTGGCCATTGCTCCTCATCCTGTCACTGGGCACCACCAAAGAAAGCCTGTCACCATCCTCCCCTGAGATATTCACATGCATTAATGAGATCCCCTCTCAGTCTTCTCTTCTCTAGACTGAACAGGCCCAGCTCCCTCAGTCTTTCCTCATCACAGAGATGCTTCAGACCCCTCACCATCTTTGTGGCCTCCACTGGACCCTCTCCAGCAGCTCCTTGTTTTGTTCAGCCTAAGAACAGCCTGCAGCCCCGGTGTCTGCCCCCAGCCCGGTACCTGGTGCCACGTTCTCATCTGCCCACTGGAAGAAGCCGCACTGCTGCTCCCGGGGCTTGGGGCAGGTGTGGAACTGCCGGCCCTTGTTGGGCCCGTCCTTCTGCACGGTGCGCGTCACCGCGGGCTGGTCACACCTGCACACTGTGCCGCCTCCAGCGTCCGAGCTGCCGCTGCTGCCCAAGGGCTCCCTCCCTCCTCCTGGGCGCTGGAATCCCGCTGGGGCTCTTGCAGCAGTGGGCTGGAGCAGCGTGGAGCTGCCTCTGTCCTGTGGCTGCTCGTCAGCCCAGAGGAAGAAGTTGCAGGTGCTGGAGCTGCACTTGTAGAACTGGCGGCCCTTGTTGGGGCCGTCCTTGCGCACGGTCAGCAGCAGCGCCTCGCTCCCACAGTTGCACACCACGGCATTCCCGTCGTCTGGAGCAGCTGGAGGAGCAGCCCTGGGCGTCCTGGGGGAGTTGATGGACAGCAGGTGTCCCCGTGCCAGGTTTGAGGTCCCCCTGGCTTGCCTGGTCTCACTGCTGGCTCTGTTCAGGGAGTGGTTGGCCTGCAGGTGATGCCCTGGCTGGGAGGTGGATGATGCAGGTTGGGATGATCTGTGCAAGTACTTGAGGTCTAAAAGCTCTTTCAGCATCTCATCACAGCCTCCAATGCAGCCAACGAATTCCAGGGGCATCACAGGGGGAACGCTGCCTTTCTTGAATTTAAACTTCAGTCTGCAAGGAAAGGAAGAGTCAAAGTCTGCCAGTTTCTCATCAACAGACATCAATTCCTACCTGAACTTTTATTTATTGTTTTGATTCTGCTATATGGAGGACAGTTTCCCCAGCCCCTCTTCTTTCCACCCCCAAGCCAAGTGCTGCTCTAGCTTTCCAAGACTGGAATGGAAAATGGTTGCCCAGCCTAGCTCATGGACGTCTCTGCCCCACTGTCCAACAAGGGATAACTGGCACGACCTACCTGTGAACTGGATGGGGTTTACACACATCACAGATGCTCTCGTCCCTGGTCACATCCACCACAAAATCAGGGAACCAGACTGCAGTTTTACAGGCTGGATAGCCCATGCAGCTGAGGTAGAACCTGCCAAGGGACAAAGGCACTGGATGAGGAAGATGCAAACACAAGACAGTTGGGGATCCATTCTCATGTCTTCTCAGCCATCAGAAATTGTCAAAACTGCAATTTTTCAGGGGAAATACCTACTTGAAAAGACATTCAGCTGAGTCCACACAGCTCACGTAGCTGGTGGAGTGAGCAAGCTGCAGCCCAAGGTCTCCAAGCTTTTACCAAAGGAGGTAAACAAAAGCCTGGAGAAACACAAACCAACACAGGAGGCTACAAGAGGGAAGGTCACCAACCCGCCATTCTTCCTGGTCTTCAGCACCATGTCACTGTTGCACTGGGGACATTTCCGAACAGAAACAGGCGTTGCTGGGTACACCTCATCCTGCTCTGGAACTTCTGCAGCTTCTCCCAGATACTGAGCCAGGGCCTGGTCCAATCTGTAAAGAAATGAGCAGAGCATCCTGTGTGTTTCTGCAAAGAGCAATCAGGTGCTGCAGTGACTCAGAGCCTGCTGCCCCCACACAGCCCCTCTGAGCTTCTCCACGAGCACATTGACTCAGCACCACATTTCTGACACGGGAAAGGTGTGGGTACAACATCAGAGGTCGGTGCATGTTGCCATCCCCAAATTTAATCTTAACTGCTCATCCTGGTATAAAGCCTTAGCTGGGAGGAACTCCTGACAGTCTGCCAGGCTTTGAGTCATCCTTTCCCATGCAAATACCAACACACAGAGGGCAGAGCTCCAGGGAAACAGTGTGACAGGATCCCCCACTCCAGGCTGAGCCCCAGAAGAGCAGCCAGCACCTTCCAGCAAAACAAAGCAAAAGGAAGAGGGCAAAGACAATACTCACTTGTTGGCTCTGGCCACAGCTTCAATGAAGACTTGCTTGTACTTTTGGACCTGCTGCTGCAACACTACAGATTTGTCTTTCTTCCCCTCACAGATCAGTTTTAGATCAGCCTCCAGCTCAGCTCTAAGGTCAGGCTTGGACATCTCGTAGCCCATGGAATCATAGCCTGGGGAATATGTGGAATGGTAAGCGAAAGGAAGGAGCAAGTAAGGACTCTGCCATCTTTGTGAGGGCTCTCCCCTCACCTTCCACCAGCCCCATGCCCAGCTGGCCGGGCAGGAAGCGCTGATCCGCCGTAAGCCCCACGTACATCCGCGTCTTGATCGTCTCGATGTGCTCGGCGTGGGTGGCATCAGTCCCTGGAAGCAGAGAGATGTCAGTCAAATCAGGTGCCAAGAAGTGAACTCCCCTATGCCCAGGGACAAGGACACAACTTATGGTGAGGAGCAGCACTGCCCTCGTGCCCTGCTGGCACTGAGGCCAGCAAGGTGCTGGTGGCACACCCTGAACCCAAAATGTCCCATCTCCCTGGGTACTGGAGGCACTCTGCAGGCTCCTGAGGATGTTTGGACTTTGCCCTTTATATCCCTTTTTTCTGCACATTTAAGTAATTTCTTATCTGCAGCAACATTTGGAGAATTCCCTGGGGAGAATTCCCTCTGCCAAGAGCAAGAGGCCATGCTGCCCAATACTGACCAATGCCATGTTTTTCCATGAGAGCAATGAGATCTGCTTCTGTGAGGAGCAAGGGAGGACTGGTTTCCCCATCCACCATCTCCACTGTGGTGGGCTGAAAGCGAGACCCTTTGTGATACAGCGGGATAACCTGAAGGGAAGGAGAATCTCTTTGAAACTGCTTCCTGGTCTGTTCACTCAGGACAAAGGCTCTGAGTCAAGCAGCCAGAAGTGGTCAAAAGATGTTGTGCAGAGAGGTCTGAAGCTGGCAGCGAAGTGCTACTTTAGCCTCTCCCACTTATGTTACTCAAGGGGATTACCTTATCACTCCACTTGTCATAAGGATACACTTCCAGGTAATTTCTGGCCAGGATCATGAGTCCTTGAGCAATGAATTGCTCGTTGGCAATGTCGATCTCCACAGTTGTTTCCTGTCCTTTGGCATCTTGAGAGCAGCAAGCCAAGAAGTGGCGCACGATGAATTCGTAGAGTCTCTGCTCATTGCCCTGAGATCAAACAGTGAGAAGGGTGAGTGTCCTCCCAGCATCACAGCATCAGTGGGATCTCAGGTGAGGATTTTGTGCTAATGCCCACATTAAGACTTTTATCTTTATTTATCAAGCAACACAACCCATCCAGTTCCCTCTGGTTGCACTCACCTGCAGGTTGCTGGTGTATTTTGTGGGGTGAATGGGAGGGTGAGCCTGATCGGATTTGTTTCCACTCCGAGGGGTTGGCCCACCCTGATCCAAAATCCTCTGTGCAAACCCTCCCCAGTTTGGGTCCTGTGTTTGCTGTTCTACCAAGGCAGAAAGGTTCAGCTCCTTGGGGAAAATGTTGGTCTCGGTTCGAGGGTAACTAATGAACCTTAGGAAGAAAGACAGGAGAGCACTTTGAGAGTTGCTCCAAGATGTTTCCCATTTTGAACAAAAGGCCATTTAGTTTTAAAAGAATTAAGTTTACCAAGCCAAGTCTTGCTTTCTTACCCCTTAGTGTAGAGTTTTTCCGCTATTGTCATTGTTTCCTTTGCGTTTATTTTCAGTTTGCGGGAAGCCAATTTTTCCAATTCCTGCATTGGGAAGAGCCAGAAAACCCAAAAGCATTAGTGGATAATTCAAAGCAGTGAGTAAAACATCTGTTCCAAGCTCTTTTCAGAAAACCCCTCCCAGAGTTCAAACATACCACAGTGTCCAGGGGCAGGGGCCTCCATTTGCTCTTTGGCTTGCTCACAACATCAACAACAGTCGCTACTGGATCCTAAACAGAGTAAGCAAAACCCACATATCCTTTAGGAGTTTACACAAACTCTTCTTTAAAAGTCTTGAACAAGACAGAGACAGGGAATGTTTGGCTGAATTTGGATTATGCAACTATTTACAAGCTTTCCTACCTCCATACACATCTGGTAAAGGACCAGGCACGCTGTGTGATTGAAGAGCCGGTTCCTCTTCCAGTTGAAGACCACGCTGCCATCCTCGTGGTCGTGGGTCACTGTGATGGACAACAGAGCTGGCTGATGGAGGAGCCACAAAATGGAAATACCACAAAGGAACTTGGAAACCTTCCAGCTCTGCTCAGTGTTCGTGGCAGAGGAAGAGGAAATCATCTCTGGAGCGTTTTTTTGTCAGTTGCTCCAATGTTTTTCTTTTCTATCCACATCAAACCCTGGAAGATGGAGCCCAGGACTGTGTTTCCCCAAACATACCTTTAATTTTGTAGAAGGCTTCAGGAACAAAGGCCTGGATGGCTTTAAAGCGTTCAACTACAAATCCCAGTGTTGGGAACTGGCAGCTGCCATAGCTGATCAGCTGATCTGCTAAAATATCAGGGAAGATCTTCCGCAGCCTCAGAGTCTGGAATCTGGTGAAGGCAGCACCTGAGGAAATAAAATGGACACCACAACTGAATACAACAATGTTGAATGATAATCACAGTACTTCAGATCTTTTTAATATTCTGAACATTAATTTTACTCTGTTTAATACTCAGTTGAAGAGCTTGTCAGTGCTGCACGAGCTACTAATTTATTATTTGCTTCAAGGAGAAATTTCCTCTTTTCAGGAGCAATTTCTTCACAGAAGAGGCTTTTAAACATTGGAATGGACTGCCCAGGGAGGTGGTGGAGTCACCATTCCTGGAGATATTCAAGAAAGAACTGGATGTGGCATTCAGTGCTCTGGTCTGGTTTACAAGGAGGGGATCTGGTTGGACTTGATCTTGGGAGTTGATGATGCTCTGATTCAAAGAGTGCATTTCCAGTAAAACATAAGACGTCTTTTAGTCATATCTGATCTAAAAATCAGGTTTATGAGACTACAGAGGGCATTTCTGCCTTGTGCTGAGGTTCCAGTAACAGATGTTTACGTGCCTATCCTGAGGTCCAGCTCCTGCCTGACGTCGACGGCATCGCTGGTTTTCTGGTCGGGCTGGGTGAGGTTCTCACAGGCCGCTCTGACAGCGTGAGGTGTGATCTCGGAGAACCGGGCTCGGAAAACCTGCAGGTTTGGCTTTACTGCCAGACACACACAGAAGAGAAATCAGAGGGACTCAAACACCAACAGAAAGGAGCAAGTCAGAAACAGCTATTGAGAGAATGTGCTGTCAGCTTCCCAACAGCTGACAGCTTCCCATGCATTTCTGGCCTATCACAGCCATATGTTTATTAGAATTAGCCAGCGTTTAACCTAGACACACTAAAATTGAGAATTCGCCTCTGCTAAAGGAGTTGTTAAACCATTAATGGAACTCAGACTGATGGAGATGCTCTACACACCAGCTTTGCACACGTGGATGATCTCAAAGCCAATGTTCTCTCCTTCTCGATCGCAGTCAGTCCAGATCACCAGGGCTTGGCACTGCTGGATTTCTCGTTCAAGGGTTCTCTGAGAGGAGAAAAACAACACAGGGAGAACATTCCAGGCCACTTGCTCTGTCATTTCATTTCAGAATGACTCACTGAACACAAAATCCAGCGTGTATCCATGGAGATGGGTTGTTGCAATAACATTTTGTAATTGTGTGTCTCAAGAGATCAGGCAGCTTTTAAAAGAATTGAGTCATTTATTTACATCTAATTCTGTTTAAAAGTTTGGCTTGGAGCAGGTTGTACCACAATCTGTTTTCTAAAAATGTCTTTTTCTGTAGAACTGAGACACTATCATCAATTCCACCTTGTCGGAAAAAAAAAAATTCTATTTTTAGCTGTTCCTTCACTGCACTACTTGTACATGAACAAGAGTTTCAGTGCCACAAATGAACAGCATATATAGTCCTAGGAAATGTAGGAGGAATCTGCTAAACTGCAGAAACGTGGATGTTAAGGACAAAGGTAAGATCATCCTTCCGTCTGGGACAATATTTGTTGAACCAACACCTGAGCTCAGTTTCAAAGTCTTAACCATGATGTACCTTGATATCCAGGTAATTTTCAGGGCAATACTTCTCAATTTCAGCATCAAAAAGAGCTAAAGGGTTGCAGCTGTGCCTGGAAAACAGAGGAGAAACGTGTGTGTGCATCACATAAACTATACCACAATTTGTGAGACACTACCTGGTGCTCTCTGAGTACTGGAATTAATGTATTTTATTACAGGCCTTGTTTCACACAACAGAGAGTTCACATGAAATGCTGAGTAACATTTAAAAAGCAACAGAATGAAAAATCAGCCAGAGAAAACAGCAAATCTGGAAGGCAACAAGCAGCTTCTCCTATCTGAAGCCCAGAGTACAAAAGGAGGTAAGGCAGAGAAAGCACCTTGCTTCCCAGAACAGCTCCTAGCTGAACAAAGAACACAAAACCATCCCTTTTTGGAATCAGTTTAATTCCCTGTGTCTGCCTTGATGTGTTTTAACCAGTATTGTGTCTTCAGGGGGTTTTAGCACTCTGAAGACAGGAATTTGAAAGAATATTTTGTCTATTTTCTATAAAATTTGGAAGTCATCACCCTGCCCCTTTGCCTTTGAGCATCCCAAGGATGTGTCAGGGAGATGCTTGCAGTGTCAAGGATGAGAACAGGAGGTGACAGGCCCCTCCTGTGAGGGCCAGGAGGTGCCAGAGCCCTTCCCCTTCCTGCCAGGGGCACAGGGTACCAACCATTTGCGAAATGGCATGACAAAATCATGAGCCAGTAAATGTCCCGACACGGATGTCATCACCACGGTAACGTTCTGCAAGAGACACAGCAAGGAAATTAGTGCCCATCATCACTCACCAAAAACTACCCACAGCCCCAAAATCTCTCTTCAGTTCTCAATTTAAATGATTGGTGGCACCTTTCTCCTGTTAATCCCAGAATGGTTTGGGTTGGGAGGGACCTTAAAGCCCATCCAGTGCCAGCCCCTGCCAAGGGCAGGGACACCTCCCACTGTCCCAGGTTGCTCCAAGCCCCATCCAACCTGGCCTGGAATTCTTCCAGGGATGGAGCAACCAAAACTAATACATCCTACCAAGCTCTATCCATGGCCTTATCCTCAACTTTTGTAGTAAGCTCCCAATTTTTAACAGCAACATATTTTTGACTGGCATAAAACCGGGATGTTAAAAGATTTAGAGCAACAAAACAGGTGGTTGAGCTAAGAAAACATCTGACTTTTTCTCATCTTTGGGCAGAACATCCCTATGGCTGGAGCCATGTTTTGTAACTCCTGACAAACGGCTTTTATTAATTAATATATTTACTTCATTAATCCAGCAGCAGATGGAGAGAAAACTCTTACCTGGCCAAACATGTGGTAGTCGTATTCATAGATTTTGTTGAACTTGGAAAACCCTTCTCGCTGGAAGGAAAAGGAGAATTCCTGAATTTCTGGCTTTTAACAGGACACAAATTAATTTTTTTTTTTAAATTAAATTTTTTGACAGGAAACAAATCCATCCTGCCCCGCTTTGTCCACACTGGGATGGAGCACAAGAGGCACGTGGCAAAGGAAAACCAGCTACTGGAGCTAATGGGAACTGCAGCAAGGGGATGGAAATCTCCTGTGTCATTTATGGAGACACTGAAATGGTGATTTCCAAGGTAAGAGGATTTTAAACCATTCCTGAAGGTGGTTCCAGGGTTATCTCCCCATGAATAATGAGGACCTGATTTATTTAATGGGGCTGGCTAGTGTTTAGAAACTCCTATCTTTTTCCAAGTGACAAGTAGTGTCCCCAAGGCTACGGCCCACCTAACTGGGACTCATGGAAGTTTCTAGATTGTGTATTTACTGCTTTTTTTACAGAAGCAGGATGATGTCTTGATTGGGACTGTCAGCACCCAGGTTCTCAATAACACCTTTTATTCAGAAAAAGGAGATTGGAGCCATGTGGGGCTCAGTCTCTTCTCCAAGGTGACAAGATGAGAGAGAACAGCCTGAGGCTGTCCTAGGGAAGGTTTAGGCTGGACATCAGGAAGAATTTCTTCATGGAAAGGGTTATCAAGCATTGCAAGTGCCCAGGGAAGTGGTGGAGTCACCACCCCTGGAGGTGTTGAAGGAACCAACTGGATGTGGCACTCAGTGCTCTGGTCTGGGAGTCATGGGTTAGACTTGATAATCTCAGAGGTCTTTTTCAACCTCAGTGACTCTCTGATTCTGGTCTAGTAGCACCTCAGTTTGGAAATTCCTTAGTTTTGAAACAGCAAGTGATTATGCAAACTGTTACCAGAGCAGCAGAGAGCAGAAATCTTTGCATTTTTCTTCTCCAAACCACAGCCTGTTTTTGCTTTATTTGGTGACCTCCAGTAAACCCCTGGCACTTGCTGATGCTGCAGAAGTGGTGCTTTTAGACAGGGAAATGCATGCCAATGGATGGTGTCAGTTTCTGAGGCCCTTGTCTTACACTGCTAATCCAGGAAGGACCCGGGGAGCCCTCACCATGGGAAGGCAGCCTGGGCAGAGGGAGCCGAGTTCCCACTGGACTTAACCCACAAGGACCTGAGACTCCCAAATACATTTGGGCAAGCGATGCTTGTCCACAGAACACTTTTGTACCCTCGTGTGTTCAGGGACAAAACCAGCGCCACGTGTGCTGATGTGAAGCATCCATCTCTGCCGAGATGGGTGGGGCTGCCACACAAGGCAGGGACCCGCCCCACCCCTGTCTCCGTGCTCCCTGAGGGAGCAGCGCGATGTGGGCCGTTCCTACCCGCCGCATCCTGCTGTTGGAGAGCAGCTCGGCGATGCCTCGGGCAGCGTCGTTCTTCTCGGCCACGCACAGGACCTTGCGGATCCTCTGCAGCGCCAAGTCCTCCGCGGCCCGCGAGAAGCAGCGCCAGGGCTGGGGCAGCATCCTGGCCCTGCTGAACAGCCGCACGTTCAGGTTCATCACAGGAGGTGAGGCCAGGCCATGCTGCTGCTCCGCGTCCCGGGATGCTGCCGGGATGGAGAGATCGCCGGGGTCACCGCTCGGCCACGCCGGGAGGCTCACGGCAGCCCCTCGGGGATGGAGAAGGCGTCACCCTGCTCCGGGCATAGCTGTTGGGGGGTCCCGCAGCCTGGCCCTCGGCCCTCTCCTGCCCGGCTGGGGCTGGGGCTGCCCTCTCCCCCACGGCCGGGGCAGCGCAGCCCCCTCACCACCCCAGATCCCCTCGGGCTGTCCCTAACCCAGGGCAGTGCAGCCCCCTCGTCACCCCAGATCCCCCTCAGGCTGTCACTTACCCGGGGCAGTGCAGCCCCCTCGTCACCCCAGATCCCCCTCAGGCTGTCCCTAACCCGGGGCAGCGCAGCCCCCTCGCCACCCCAGATCCCCTCAGGCTGTCCCTTATGGGGGCAGTGCAGCCCCCTCGTCACCCCAGATCCCCCTCAGGCTGTCACTTACCCGGGGCAGTGCAGCCCCTTCGCCACCCCAGATCCCCTCGGGCTGTCCCTTACGGGGGCAGCGCAGCCCCTTCGCCACCCCAGATCCCCTCGGGCTGTCACTTACCCGGGGCAGTGCAGCCCCCTCGTCACCCCAGATCCCCCTCAGGCTGTCACTTACCCGGGGCAGACTTTTCCCTTTCCCTTCGCCCTTTTCTCCCCACGTTCCCTCCTCACCTCCCAGACCTCCCGCGCTCCGCCGGCGCTCCCCCTCACCGTCACGTCCTGCCGTAAAGCGCAGCCGCGGCGGCGGCACGGAACTACAACTCCCGAGATGCTCCGCGGCGCCACCAAGTGTCCCCCTCCCGCCGCCGCTCCGCTTCGGTTTTCCCCCTTTCCCGCCGCCCGCTGCACCCGTCCCGGGATCGGTAACGACAAAGGGCGACGACGGTAAATCTAAACAACGCCAGCTGAGGAGGAGGAGGATGAGGCGGCGCCGTCGCTTCCTGCCGGCGGGGTCAGAGGCCGCGCGTCATGTGACTCCAAGATGGCTGCGGGGCCGTGAGGAGGCGGCGGCTCCGGCCATGGCGGCGGCGTGAGGGGGACACGGGGCTGCGGCTGCGGCGGGGCCGGGCCGGGGCTGCGCCGGTGCCTCCCGCGGGGCCCGGCGGTGGCGGGGGGACCGGGGGCGCGTCGCTGCTCCATGTCGGTCCCGTCCTGCGGGAAATATGATCAGCGCCCCTGACGTGGTGGCCTTCACCAGGGAGGAGGAGCTGGAGGATGATCTGTACCGCGAGCCGCCCCTGCCCGAGGAGTACTCGGTGCCGCTGTTCCCCTTCGCCGGCCAGGGCGCCAACCCCTGGGCCAAGGTCGCCGGCTCCAAGTTCACCCGGGACTTCATCCTCATCTCCGAGTTCTCGGAGCAAGTGGGGCCCCAGCCCCTCCTGACCATCCCCGATGACGCCAAAGTGTCGGGCACCTTCGACCTCAATTATTTTTCCCTGCGGATCATGTCTGTGGATTACCAGGCATCCTTCGTGGGGCACCCTCCCGGCTCTGCCTACCCGAAGCTGAACTTTGTGGAGGATTCCAAGGTGGTGCTGGGGGACTCCAAGGAAGGGGCCTTTGCCTACGTGCACCACTTGACCCTGTATGACCTGGAAGCCAGGGGCTTTGTGAGGCCATTCTGCATGGCCTATATTTCTGCTGACGAGCACAAAATCATGCAGCAGTTTCAGGAACTCTCCACCGAGTTCTCCAAAGCCTCCGAATGCCTGAAGACGGGGAACCGGAAAGCTTTTGCCAACGAACTGGAAAAGAAACTAAAAGATCTCGACTACACCAGGACCGTCCTGCACAACGAGACTGAGCAACAGAAGAAAGCCAACGACAAGGGGTATTACACAACCCAGGCCATTGAGAAGGCCAACGAGCTGGCCAGTGTGGAAAAGTCAATCATCGAGCACCAAGACCTGCTGAGGCAAATCCGGTCGTATCCCTACAGGAAGCTGAAGGACTCTGAATTCCACCCCTACGAGCCAGAATGTGCCCTGGACCGGGCTGACACGGGCAGCGATCAGGACCCAACTGCCTCCGACCCCGCTGAGCCCGGAGAAACTCACCTTTACACCCACGTGCCATCCTACACCCCCAAACTCATCAAAGCCAAGTCTGCCAAGTGCTTTGACAAGAAGCTGAAGACACTGGAGGAACTCTGTGATGTTTATTTTTTCACCCAGACCCTTGACCAGTTGCACCATATCGAGAGGACTTTTCGAGGGGATGTTTGTTACCTCCTGACAGAGCAGATCAGCCGGGCTCTCCTAAAGCAACAGAGTGTCACCAACTTCCTCTTTGAGGATGTGTCTTTCCTGGATGAAAAACCTCCTGAAAAACAGTACAGAGGCTGCCAGGGGCTCGGCCAAGACGCCATAGATGAAAAGTGTTCAGAAGAGTCCCTTGCTCCTAAAGTGGTCATCAGCCTGGGCTCCTACAAGTCCAGTGTGGAGTGCGTGCCCATCAAGATGGAGCAGGAAATGGAGGACTCTGAAGAGCCCAAAATGTCTGAGTCTGTGATGTCTGAGCACCAGGAGAACCTGGACTATCTGGATGCAGATATCAAAGGCAGCATCAGTAGCGGGGAGAGCATCGAGGTGCTGGGAACGGAGAAGTCGGGATCTGGGCTGACAAAATCGGAGAGCCAGGCCAGCCTGCCCGTCATTCCCAGCCCCCAGGCGGGCCGGAGCAAGGTGGGCAGCCGGCGCACGGTCAGCGAGGACAGCATCGAGGTGCTCAGCACGTGTCCCTCCGAGTCCCTCATCCCAGAGGACTTCAAAGCGAGCTACCCAAGTGCCATTAACGAGGAGCCCTACGCGGATGATGACGAGGGAGGCCTTCGCTTCACCCCCAGAGCGAACCCGGGCGTCGATGATGGGCAGGACGACATCTCAAAGCAAGAAGGCTTAGTGCAGGTGGATGCCGCCTGTTGCATCGGGAAGGAGAGTCCCAACTTCCTGGAGCCCCTGCCCGAGCTGGGGCAGAAGCCGTGCGAGGAGGATGGGGTGGTGCGGATCCCCCCGCAGCCGTACCGGCCGGCCGAGCAGGGGCTGCGCGGGGGCTTCCCCTCCCACGAGGGCCTCTCGGGGGGGCTCCTGCCCTGCGAGCTCGACTCGCGCTACCTGACGGGCAGCAGGGAGGTGAGTAAGAGCAGCCTGGACGAGTGCTCGGACGCCACGAGCTACATCAGCAGCGCCGCCTCCACGTGCTCCGACAGGACCCCGTCTCCCGCCCACCTGGCCTGCGCGGCCGGGGAGAGGCACAGAAAGAGGGCCGGGCAGAACGCGCTGCGCTTCATCCGCCAGTACCCCTTTGCCCACCCCGCCATCTACTCCCTGCTCAGCGGGAGGACCCTGGTCGTGCTGGGGGAGGACGAGGCCATGGTCAAGAGGCTCGTGACGGCGCTCTCCATCTTCGTGCCCAACTGCGGCGCCTACGCCAAGCCCGTGAAGCACTGGGTCACCTCGGCTCTGCACCTGGTGGATTTCCAGAAGTGGAAGTTGATTGGACTCCAGAGGTAAATGCAAGGATCTGATTGCTTTAGTAGGGTTGAGGTGTGTGGTAAGAACTGCATCTCAGAGGGCAATGGGTGTGCAGGGGTGGTCTCTTAATTACCGACGTAGCTGCCACGAATTTCTGCTGGTGGGATTTATTTTGGAAAAGGAGTAGACTTATCCCTGTGTCCAGCCTCGCTGGGGAGTCAATATTTAAAACAGCACTTGCTGCCTGCCTCAGGTGAGTTACTTGGCCAGGAGGTTTTTGCCTGGCAAAGCAGAGAACAAACACCTGAGTCCTGCTGGGTTCCTGGCTGATCTGATACAAGTGTTCCCGGAGTCCCTTGTGTGCTCTGCTTTGCCACCTCCTGCTGGAACTCTTCTCACATTTCTAGCTGGAATTTTAGGGTAAATGGTGCTGTGCTGAAGGGGAGGGTTTTTTCTTCTGGAGCCTGTTGAAGAGGTGATGAGATCTGTAGGTCAGAATTGGAGTGCAGCACCTCAGTCTGTGCTGGTGAGGAAGAAAGGTCCCTGGAGTTGTGCAGGAGCAGTGTTGGAATTGTAGGAAACCTCTGCTTAGGGTGAGAACTGTCCCAAAAACAAGTGCCCCTTCCCAACACCCAGTCCTGAACTGTGGCTTCACAGCTCATACTAGGAAGGAATGTTTGCTCAGCTCAAGGGCCCTGTCCTTGTTGATGTTATGAAAAGGACTTTTTTGTGTGTTCCAGGATGTATTCTGTGCTTTGGGTGCAGGTATGGCAGGGAATGGCCATTGCTGTCACCAGTGTGGAAAACATGAGTCAGAGTGGCAGACAGTGCTCAGAGCCAGGCTGGAACAGCTCCTGCAGGAGTGTTTGTAAACAGCAGGAAAATTTAAACACAGAAACCTGCTTTCTGAGCTGCAGGGTATTGTATTGCTGGGGGATGTGGATGCCGAAATTATCCAGAACTGTGAGTTTGCTCTCATTTCTGTGCTTGTGAGGCAGGATGACAGCTCTGCCAACAACTGCTCACAAGCTCTCTGTCTGTCAGTGAGGTTTTTAAAAACCCCAAGTGTTTACTCATTGCTCCATGTTTGTGGTTAGATGCCATTTTTATAAACATAAATCTTTATTTAAGAACTGCCTGTAACATGTGTCAGTCATTTCAGCTCTCCTCTGTGGAATGTTAATTAAGTGTTCAGTTTAATGTGGGTGCTCTCCACAAACCATTTGTAGGAGAGCTCTGGGAAGGAATTTATAGGCTGAACTATTTATTCCAGTAAGGATCCTGTGTCTCCTATGGCCAGGTGCTGCCTGGGCACTGGGGCAGCCCCTACACCAGTTGGGGCTCCCGTTTTGAGGCTGGGAACTGTATCTCAGCCCAGCAACTATCACCACAAAGAACGGAGGAGCTGAAGGGTTTGTGTAGGCTTGTAATTTGCATTTCAATAACGTTAGGTTAAGCTTGGTGGGTAATTGTATTCTTGTGAGCATGCTGTGGGTTTGCACCTGAGTGAGTGACAAAGAGCCAGACTCAGCCACGGAATGTTGTGGGTTAAGGATGGTTCTCTCTTTTAGGAAATTCAGAAGGTTCTGCTCCACTCAGGGCTTCGACCACCTCAGAGCAGCTCTCTCCCAATGGGGGGAATGTGGAGATCTTGGAAAGGGGGGACTGCTTTGGGTTTCTGAGTCACATGGGAGGCTTCCAGCTGCTGTAAGGTGTGTCTGTTCACCAGAGATGTCCTGTGAGTCCCTCTGCGTGTCCCTGAGGGAGGAAGCTGACCAGAAGTGTGGTGGTTTATGCTGCAGCATGCACAGTACAGATCAGGGCATGTGCGGATCCAGGGAATCGAGGTTTCTTTAGGATATGGCAGGCTGGAGAGCAAATTTATCCCCCCCTAGGCTTTATTCACCCACAGAGATCTTGCACCAGCTCATCAGCTAGGGGGAAACTCCACAGGACACAGGGCACGGACACACCCTGCTGCTTAAATTCTGCCTCCCCTGCAGCCCTGACCTGTGTGTTGCTGTTGCAGGGCAGTGTCCCCTGCCGGGGTGAACGTGCTGCACGCCCTGGGCCGGTACAGCCGCTACCTGAGCATCCTGGACGCCGACAGCAAGACCCTGCGCTGCCCCCTCTACAAGGGCACCGTGGTGGCCCGGCTGGCCGACCACCGCACGCAGATCAAGCGTGGCAGCACCTACTACATGCACGTCCAAAGCATCCTCACCCAGCTGTGTTCTAAAGCCTTCCTCTTCACCTTCTGCCATCATTTGCACCTTCCCATCAGCGAAAGGGAACCGGAGGAATCCGTTGTGAATCGCAGGATGAACTTCCTAAAGCTTCAACTGGGCCTTGCAAATGAAGATATCAAAATCGTGCAGTACTTGGCCGAGCTGCTGAAGCTGCACTACATTCAGGAACCGGGGCAGGGGGGGAGCCCCCTGCTCAGATTTGACTATGTTCCCAGCTTTTTGTACAAAATCTAGCCTTGCACAGGCCGTGTGCCCACGTGCTCGGAGTCTGACAGAGCTCATCCATGCTTGACATTGCTGCTGTCTGCTGTAGCTCTCACACATCAGGAAGGGGCCCAGGTGTTGGTGTCTCTGCTCTGCAGAAATCCAGGTCTGCAGGAGTGGATTTCTGGGTGTTCCCTGTAGCCAAAAGCGTAGATGTTCCATCACATAAACCATCGGGCACTCTGTAAATGTTAGAAGGGGCACTGTTAAAGTGGATCACGGCAGCATCCCGGGGGGTTATGGCATGAGGGGAGGTGGGCTGTCTCGGGGATCAATACTGACTAGTGTGCAGCCCCCCATATAGCACAGTGTCCTGCACGCTTCTGCCAGAACTCTGAGCACTGTCAGTCTCTTCCAAGGAGCCAGGGCTGTGATCAGAGGTGTCAAGGCCATGTGAAGTTTTGTATCCACTGATGTGACTGTCATGGGAGTGTAGCTCAGAGCCCCCTGGCAGGGTGGCAGCTCAAAGGTCCATGCACAGCCACAGTGGATGGTGTCCCTTCCTGCACTGAGTTTCTGGGCACTTCCCAGGATAGGTTGTCATTGAGGGGGTGGGAGCACAGTGGAGGCACACATGCTTCTCTCCAGAAAGGGTTTCCCAGTGTCTCCCAGCTTGGTTAAAATCAAGAAGGTGGAAGCACTCCCTGAGGCTGGTGAGCCCCGAGGCGCCGGCCGCTGCGAATGTAGAGCACTGTGCCTTGTTCATTTGTCACGTCCGATTTGCTGGGCGGCCTCCGAGCAGGCTGCAGGGAGACTGGGAATCCTCAGGCTGCAGGGAGACTGGGAATCCTCAACTGTGAGGTCGGGGGTGGCTTTTTAAAGACAGAAGTGAACTGAAGGAGGGTGAGAGCCCTCTTTTTAGGTGCTTTTTGTGGTGGGGTAACAATGTGATTGAGCTGGAGCCACGCTGTGAGATAGCAGGCTGTTAGCACAGGCTGCCTGGCTGGTGAGGTACAAGTGCTCAGGAGAGATCGGGGATGAAGGTACTGGATTCTATGTTTTATCCATAATAGTTTATTTTATTTTATTTTGTTGGGGAGTTGGCATTTGTGCTTTGTGGTAAAACAGGGCTGGCATTGCTGCCTGCTGCTCCTGGCTGAGCTGTTGTCGCATCCTGACTACCTCTCCTGGGGTTCCTGGGTGGCTCTGGATGGGGCAGAACTGCTGCTCCCTGAGCCTGGGTACGGAGAACTTTTCCTTTCAAAGCTTCTGTGCCATAAAGGATGTACCACCAACGTGGTGGCACTCACAGATTGTTCCTGTCAGTGCCCAAAGCTTTGTGCCCGGGCGCGGCGCTTCCCTCTGGAGTCTCGTAGGTGATACTGAGCCTGGGCTGCTCTGCCCGGTGCCATGTGGCAGTAGCAGCTCCCAAGGTACTTCTAAGTAAGAAAAGTCTTTCTAGGAAAGCTAATCTTGGTTTTAATTCTTTTTAATGCTGATTATGGGGTGAGAGCAGCTGACATACAAGAGCTGACCTGTTCTTTGGTTTGTTGGTTTTTTTTTTAAACTTCTGTTTATGGTGATAATGTGAGGCAGCTTTGGAGATGAATGTGATCTTTCTTCTGAGTCTGGGAAGTTTCTGTGTACAGCCTGGGGTTCCCCAACATGGCTTAGACCCCACTGAGACTTGCTGTGAGACCTGCACTCCTCCAAACCCATGTCTGGAGGCAGGGAGGCTCACTGGGGATGCTGTCATTTTGCACCAGCATCAGTGCCTCAGGACTGTGCCACCTCCTCCTCTCCCCTGGAAAGGGCTCTCTGGGGTATAAAGCAGCAGGGCAGAAAAGTTGTTTTTAAGGTTATTGCTGTTTGTGGTGGCTCAGCCAAGTTGGCCTGTGGTACACTCCAGAGAGACTTCCTGGGTCAGGGATTGCTTGTGATGGTGTTTTGAGGTCGTGGTTGGAAGCAGTGTGGTGTGGCCTTTGCTGAAGGTGAGCTTCTCACCTTTATAGCATGTTCAGAGCCTTTTCCTGTCCTGCCTGTGCCCTCCTGTCTCATGTGAGCTGAGTCTGCTGGTGAAAGGCCTCCGTGTCCATCCAGTTGGCTGCTTCCTGAAATGACTCAAGGTGCCCCCTGATTGATTCATGCACACCCAAACTTCACAGTAAAGCTGAGCTGAGATTCTGTGGGGAAAGAGGCATCTGGGTAGATGAGTAATGCAGGTGACACCAGGCAGATGAAAGCTCCCAGCAACCTGCTCTGGAGCAGTGCTCAAAGCAGGAGCTTGTTTCCTGCTGAGAAACCACCTAGTGCTGTTTGGGTTTAAGGAGGGAGGGAGGGACAGACTTTTTTCCTGCTGACTCACTCCCGTCTTCCTCCAGCAGGGAGTGGGAGAGATGATTCGTGGTGGCTCATCTTAGAGTCACAGTGGTCTCGACCTGTGGTGTTCAGCTGTGCTCATAAATTGATAAATAACTCCCTTCTTGCTCCCTCTGTCCAACCTGTAGTATCTGATACTCAAGGCCGTGTTGAGCAATACTTGCACTACCACCTGTCTGACCTGCTTCACCTCTCTGCCACAAAGCAGCCCTGACTGGGGAGGATGCCCCGGGGGCTTGGCTGGAACATCACCCCATTCCCAACGGGAGCTCTGGGATTATCTGCAACTGGGAGCTGTGGAGAAACACGCCCTGGAGTGCTTGTCCTCCTCTCAGCAGTGTAACCTCTGAACTTGGACTGGAAAAGGGGGAGTTGACACCGGGCTGTGGCACCTCCGTGCATTTGGAGCCCTCTGCTTGTGGTGGCAGAAACTGGGGGAATTCCAAGGGCAGCTGGTGTTTGGGAGCTGAGTTCCTCTTTCCTCTGTAGTTTCTCTGTCTCTGTTTTTCTGCTGCTGTACAGTACAGATCCCTGTATTGGCACTTTAGGACTTCCCTCCATCTCTGGTGTGGTACCTGACCAGTTCCTGATATTCACAGACTAACAACAAGCCACAACCTTTGCACTGATAGCTCCCGCCATGCGTTCATGTCATTGAGCCATCCTTCCACGAGGAGCAGGGCGGGTTCCTGGCAGCGCCAGTGCCATCCTCACCAGCCTTTCAGCTGCCAGGGCCAGCGGTGCCCTGCATGGCCGTCCCCTGCTTCCGTGAGTGCTGCCAGCCCAGCATGTCCCCGCTCCCGCACGGCCGCGCTGGCTCCCCCCTCGCTGCCAGGGAGAGGAGGTGTTGGAGCTGACTGAGAATTCATCAGAGCAGAAGCCTCCCCCGGCCAGGAGGGAGGGCTCCCGTTTCCCCCTCCTGCTCTTCCCAGCTGCCAGCCCCTGCTCTGCTCTCCACTAACCCACCGCTTCCAGCTCCCACCCCAGGAGGCTCAGCCATAGCTGTAGGTGATCTTAACCCTACAAAGGTTTCATTTCTCAGAGAAACAGTGCTCAGATTTCCTTTCATCTGATAGCAATCACTTCTGAGCAGCTCCACAGCTGCCTTGCCTCGGCAGGGAGGAGCTGCCTATACTCTAGCAATATTCACCATGGTGGGAGGGTGGGAGAGGCACTCCAGGGGTGGGAGCTGATGGCTCTGTGCCCCCAGACCAGTTCTTTGGGTTTTATTGAGTGTGAGGGTCCTGAGCCCCCTGGTCTGGTGGTGGGGGCCAGCCCACGCTGCAGATTCCAGGAGCTGGGCAGGACCTGGGGCTTGTAGCAGCACAGTGAGAAGGCTCCTGTAACAGGGTGTGAGGGAATTCAGGGAGCTGCCCAGGCTGCAGGAGAACACCTGCCCCAGAGCACAATGTCAGAGCACCAAACTGCACCCCGATATTGGAGGGGTCACAAACCCCCACCCACTGCTCCCTGAGACGGATTTAACTGGAAGGCAGAAGCAGGGTACCCGGTCCTGCCGGCGGCACGGCTGCTGGCACGGGGATGGGGCTGGGCTCAGAGCTGCCTCTGAAGGCTGCCAGGAGGCTGTGATGAATTCTCATCTTATTTTAAAAGCACTGTATCCTATTCCTGCATGTTGAGTTCCGTGTGTGTGCCTGTGCGTGCCGAATGCTTGCGTCAGTAGTTAGGGCGAGTGTGACCGGGAGAAATCCAAGAAGCATGTCTTAGTGTCGTGCTGTAAGTGTTACTGCACAAGAGTTTAACAGATGTTAACACCAAATGACTAGTCTGAGAAATGTACTTTTAAAAAAAAATATTTATTTGGGTTCAGATATTTTTGAAATACAAAAAAAAAAAAAGAAAAAAAAATTGGTCGTATTTTTTAAAGCTTATAATTCTTGTCATACATTGTGGTTAAATTCTTAATTTTACCGTGCTTATTAAAAAATGGTTCAACCTAAGCTTTGCGCCAAGGGGTCTGAGAAAATACTGGAGGATCTGGTTAGGATGGGATGGCGATCCCAGGAGGGATGTTCAGGACAAGGCTTGGCCTTGTCGTAGCCTGTGGA
This sequence comes from Vidua chalybeata, assembly GCF_026979565.1. Classification (NCBI taxonomy): domain Eukaryota; kingdom Metazoa; phylum Chordata; class Aves; order Passeriformes; family Viduidae; genus Vidua; species Vidua chalybeata. The sequence goes on from NC_071545.1 coordinate 14,321,383, forward strand.
GGTGGCAAGGCACAAAGGATGAAGGGGAATCCCCGAGGCTGAAACCAGGGGGACTTTTAGTGGCTGTGAGGTTTCTTGTGCAGCTGGAGCCCCTGTCCCTCACACTGCCATGGGCAGGGTGTCCAGGGAATGTGGACAGACCAGCCTAAAGCTCATCTGCTGCTCCACAGCCAGCAGGAGCTGGATGGCACCTGGCCATGAGGTGAGGGTGTCCTGGTGCTCGGTCCCAGTGGTGGCACAGTGGTGAAGGGCTGGTGTCCCCACAGGGGTTGTATTCATGGGGTCCTTTTGCCCCACGTGGGAGGGGAAAGAGGAGTAAGAGCCAAAGGAGGAGCTGTTGCTGCAGCTCCACAGGGAAGTTCTGGGAGAAGGCACTGGGGTGTTGGTCTCAGGCTGGGGATTGTGGGTGTGCCACCATCCTGGGTACTCCTGTGGCTCCCCTTACAGGACAGGCAGCCCCGGGAGTGGGAACGTGCCTGCGAAGGCTTCTACCTCTTCCTTCAGTGCCTTCAGCTCCCCACGGTATTTTGGGTCCTCCAATTTGTCCTTGAATTCCTTCAGCGTGGCCTTGGGGCTCATGTCCTTCTGCACACGCAGAGCCAGCTCGATCCCTGCCAGGATGGGAGATGTCTTGGTCAGCCCTCGCAGCTGCTGCCATCCACGGCTCTCCCAGCCCTGCTGCTCCCTGGGACACAGCCCTGCTCCCTCCCCTCTTCCCATCTGAGGGACTTGCTGCCCAGGGAAACAACTTGGAACTCCTGAGGACAACTGGGAGAAAACTGCGAGAGGGACAGGCTTTCAGCCCACTGCCTGTGCAGTGGGGAGAGTTTGGCTGGTCCCAGCTGTGGCCAGATGCCCTGCCCCACATCCAGATGTGGAGGTAGGATGATTATTCCTCACTGGTGGGGGTGCTCCCTTGCCAGCTGTGGCGATGGCTCCAGCGTGGCTCTCAGCTGGTGCCTCCTCACCCGAGGGAGCTGCCCTGCTCCAGGCTGGTGCTGGAGCTGAGGCCTGGCCCACACGCCCCTGGCTCACCTTTGTGGATGTACTGGGCCACCTTGCGGAAATCGTCCTGCCGGAAGCCGCGCGAGGTGAGAGCCGGCGTGCCGAAGCGGAGGCCGCTGGGCCGCAGGGCACTGACATCACCTGCGGCACAGCGAGGCACGCGTGACCAAACCTGGCACCCAAACCACCGCCTGTGGCATTCCAGCCTGGCTCCTGGAGCGGACCAGGAGCTGGCAGAGCTTGTGGGATCTCTCACCAGGGCACGTGTTCTTGTTGCAGGCGATGGAGCAGAGCTCCAGCACCCGCTCGGCCCGGCCGCCGTCCGTGCCTTTGCTGCGCAGGTCCACGAGGATCAGGTGATTGTCAGAGCCCCCTGCAAAGAGAGGGGTTTGGTGGGCTTGGGGAAATGCTGCTCCTGCAGGAAACTTCACCAAAAGAAGACTTGAGATTTAACAAGGGGTGAGGAATTGGCCAACGGAGCCCTGCCCACGGTGTCCTTGAAGAGGTGCCCTGGTCAGACCCCAGGGTCAGCCCCATCCCACTGCCGAGACGTGTCCTCACCTGTGACGATGTCGTAGCCCATCTCTGTCAGTGCTGATGAGAGTGCCTTGCAGTTGGCCACCACCTGCTGCTGGTAAGCCTTGAACTCGGGTGTCATGGCCTGATGCAGCGCCACAGCGATCCCTGTGGATAGAGGCAGGGTCAGATTTGGGGGGCTCCCACCAGCAATGGCACTGCCAGCAGAAGCCATACTGGAGCCGAACAAACTAATGGACTGAGATCCTTCCTTTCCCCTCACCAGGCTGGTAGCATTGCCATGAGCCAAAACACAGCATAGGACACTTGGTCACTCCTTGGGCAGTGCTGGATCAACCAGCTGCCTTTTGCCACAGAGTCCCCAGGCTGTGAGCCCTGTAGGGCAGCTGGAGCCTCCCGTGCTGCTGCTGGGGGTCAGAGCCCTGCCAGGACACCTTTGCCAGCTCCCTGTGCCATGCTGGAGCTGGCAGCCAGCCTGGCTGCATACCTGCAATGGCGTGGTTGTGTGGGCCTCCCTGCAGCCCTGGGAACACCGCCTGGTTGATGAGGCTCTCCAGGTTGTAGAGGGTCTCCTTGCCTGTCTTGGGGTCCACGCTGCGTGTGCCTGTGAGACAGGGAGCACATGGTGGCAAGGCAGCACAGCCATCCTTCCACGAGCTGCTTTCACCCCCTGCCTGCTCACAGCAGCCACAGTGGTTGTTCCTCTTCAAATCTGAGCCAGGGTTAGCCCAGGGAAGCTCCTCAGACACTCCCAGGATCTTTCTGCCCTCCCTCCTTCCCAGTTAGAGCAGGGAGCAGCGTTAACTTGCAGCGTTTCTCCCGGCAGCCCAGGCAGGTGTCGGGCACCTTTGCGGTAGAAGATCATGCCGGCCCTGCAGCCCCGCAGGGTCTTGTGGGTGGTGGTGGAGACGATGTCGCAGTGCTCGAAGGGCGAGGGCACCACGCCGGCGGCCACCAGCCCGCTGATGTGGGCCATGTCGGCCATCAGGTAGGCCCCGTTGTCGTCGGCGATCTTCCGCATGCGGGCGTAGTCCAGGTTCCGCGAGTAGCAGCTGACACCTGCGGGGACAGGCGGTGAGGAGGGGACAGGAGCAGATGTGCAGGACCCTGGGACAGCCCCGGGACCAGGCCCGCAGTGTGGACAGCCCAGCTTGGGGACAGTACACGAGCTCCTTCCAGCGTGGTTGTGTTGGAGGTTTCCTCCTGGCACTGCAGCATCCATGAGCTTACAGGGGTGCTGCTGGCTTCAGGGAGGCACCCCCACCCCGGCTGTGCCACAGGTACAGGTGTGATCCTTACCTGCTATGATCAGCTTGGGGTGGAAGAGCCGGGCGTTCTCCTCCAGCTTGTCATAGTCAATGTAACCAGTCTTGGGGTTGACCTGGGAGAGGAAGAGGAGGGTTCAGCCACCTTGCTGTGGTGAAGATCAGCTGCAGTGCTGTCCTGCAGGAGAGGGTGCTGGCAGCCTGATGCTGGTACTTTTAACCTTAAGAGGCACCAACACTTATGATGCACCCTGGCTCTGGCTGGAGCAGCTCCCTACCTTGTAGGGCATGGACTCGAAGAAGACAGAGGTGGCAGAGATCTTCTTCTTGTCCGTCATGAAGCCGTGGGTGAGGTGGCCACCATCGGGCAGGTCCAGCCCCATGATCCTGCCATGGGGCTCCACCAGGGCCGTGTACACCGCAAAGTTTGCGGGTGACCCTGCAGCGAGAGCGCACCGGGCTGGTTATGAATGCTGGGGCACACAGGGGCCTGGGGAAACTGTCCTGGCTCTCCTGAGCACCCCAATACCTGAGTAGGGCTGGACATTGACTCCCCACTTCTGGGGGTCGAGCTGGTAAGCCTGCAGGGCTCGCTTCTGGCACAGCCTTTCCAGCTCGTCCACAAACTCTGTCCCGCCGTAGTACCTGCAGTAAAGGACAGGGCAGGGGTAAAACCAAACTCGTTACTCAGAACACAGGGCTTGGGCCAAGCTGGGGAGAAACTGGGGTGATGCCCCTTTTGTGCAGTCACAGCAGACGTGATCCTGCTGAGACTGTCCCGTGTGTGGCCAAGGAAGAGGTCGAGAAGGTCAGAGCCTGTCCTGGAAGAGGCTGGCTGCCAGCATAAGGACACTGCTTCCTTCCCTGAGGTGAGGCCTGGCAGGATGGGGGGTTTCTCTCCCTCCCTGCAAGGCTAGCCCCAGCCCTAGCCCCATACCTCTGTCCTGGGTAACCCTCAGAGTATTTGTTGTTCATGCAGGATCCCAGGGCCTCCAGGACTGCTCGGCTTGCAAAGTTCTCCGATGCAATCAACTCCAGCCCCATCCTCTGCCGCTGCTTCTCCTTCTTGATGATGCTGTGCACCTTTGGGAGAGGACAGAAATGGCTTCAGCCATGCTGGCTCTGCACAGAGATGTGGATGCTCCACCACAGGGACAGGGCTTGGAGAGGAGCCTGGAAAGGTGCTGGAGACGTGATCCCTTCTTGGTGCAGCTGATCCCGACCAGTCACAGAGAGGGCACAGAGGATGGATGGGTTCCAGCAGCTCAGCCTTGGACCCTGCCACGTCCTTGGCTTGACAAGGTCAGCATCCCCACGGCTGGCTGGGGGATGAATGAAGCAGCTGGGCAGGAGCCAGGAAGGGGCTCTCACCTCTGGGTCGTTGCTGTCCAGCGGCTCCATCACCATCTTGTTATGGGAGGCCCAGAGCTCGGCGCTGGGGAGGCCCTGTGTGGAGCTCGCCATGGTGCTGCTGCTGGCTCTGAGTCACCTGCCAGGGGAGCAGGGAGTCTGTGGGATGGCAGCAGGGCTGGGTGCCTCCACATGTCCCTGTGTGCTGCCTGCTGCCATCCCATGTATTGCCTGAGAACAGCCATGGGCTGTTGGGTGAGGAAAACACGCACAACCCTCAGGCTTCCCCTGCTGATTTAAGATCAGTTTATTAATTACTGTGCTTTGATAATGTCTGATACTCTCCCATCACCACTCCTCCCTGAGCTCCCCCTGCCCAGCTCAGCAGTGCCTGATGTTTCATTTCAAGGGCAGTGAAGTGCTCATACCCACAGATCTTAATTTTAACACACGCTGTGATGCCCAACACACTTAAACCTCTTGGCTGCTTTCCCTTGGGCAAAACCCCAGCAGGTCAGAGTCCTGCCCAAACCCTGACTGAAGCATCTTGTGGAGCTGAGAGGCAGCAGCTCTGCCTCTGCTTGGTTCCATGGCATGGGTGATGCCCAGGCCTGGCAGGAGCCCTCTGGCCCAGTTGATGCCAGTGCTGCTCTTGGGGAAGGAGTAACAGCCCAGCTGCTGCCTTGGCAGGAAACAATGCATCTTTTTACTCATTAACCCCGCAAGGATGGGTGAAGGTCCATGAGCAGGTTATTAAGCAATCCCACACGGTTTCCTTGTGCCAAGCTGCCAAAGTCCATTCACACTGCCCTTGCTGGGCAGGGATGCTCAGCTGTGCTCTGGCCCAAGCCCAGGCCTCACTGGCAGGGTGGGAATCCTCACAGACAAAGGGGCTGGGCAGGGCAAAAGGCTGCGAGGGGAAGTGCTCTGGCTCTGAGCAGGATGCAGGTCCTGCATGTCCCCCCAGCACAGGCTGCTGCAGCACTCACACTCACTGCTTCTGGCTCAGCGGGGACAGAGCTGCCATTCCCAGTCAGGATGAGACTCCCCACCATGGTGGACACCTGGCACCTCACCTGGAGAGCTCTACCTCCACCTCGTTCTGCAGCCCCTGCATCCCGACTCCACCACCTCCCACATCCCGAGTGCCTGGTGACCGGCCCCCCTCTGCCCTGCCACGGGTGGCGGGGACCGGCGCTGCCTGGCCGCTGTGACCCGCAGCGGGATGCCGTGCCCCAGCCCTGCTCTCCCCACGCCGCACGCCCCGATCGTGCCCCGTGCCCTGTGCCCCGGCCCCGGCCCCGGTCCCGGTCCCGGTCCCGGTCCCGGTCCCGGTCCCGGTCCCGGTCCCGGTCCCGCTCGCTCCTTACCCGATCCTGATTCCGCTACCGCGCGGGAGCCCGCGCGCTACCATAGCCCGGCCGGGCCCCGCCCCCTCCGCGCCTCGACCAATCAGCGCCGCGCTCCGCCCCGGGTCCGGCGGCGGGGAACACGCTCGGGAAGCGTCTGGGCCAATCAGCGCCGAGCTCTGCCCCCTCCCCGCCTCCCATTGGCCCGCGCCGGGGCGGGGCTGGCGGCGGGGCCCGCACGTGGCGCCCGGAGCGCGGGTGACCTTGGCCGGGCCGGGGGGCCCGACGCTGTCACCCCGCCGCTGCCGTCACCCCTCTGTCGTCACCTATCCTCTGCCGTCACCCCTCTGTCGTCACCTATCCTCTGTAGTCACCCCTCTGTCGTCACCTATCCTCTGCCGTCACTCCTCTGCCGTCACCCATCCTCTGTAGTCACCCCTCTGTCGTCACCTATCCTCTGCCGTCACCCCTTGCCATCACCCCTCCTCTGCCGTCACCCCTTGCCGTCACCCTTCCTCTGCCGCCACCCCTCCTCTGTCGCCACCCCTGTGCCGTCACCCCTCCTCTGCCGTCACCCCTCCTCTGCCGTCACCCACAGCTCCAGCCGTCTCTGCCGTGCACCCCCAGGTGCTTCTCCCCCAGCCCTGCGGTGTTCCCAGTGTCCCGCCCCATGAGCCCAAGGATGGGGCACCCCAACACCCTGCAGCGGGCAGAGAGCATTTCCAGGCACCTCCAAAACCCCCCAGCCAAGGCTCTGAAGATTGTGTCCCCAGGACAGCGGGTGTGCCAGGCCCTGGCACAGGCTGGGCACGTTGCTGGTGTTGTGGGGAGCAGAGCTGGCCCTGTCCCCGCTTGTGGCAGGGCACCCCAGTGCCTGGAGGGATTTCAGGATGCTCAGGAGGGAGAGCAGCCAAGGGGATGAATGGCACAGGCAGGAGAGGGGCCGTGTTTCCTTCATTCATCAAATCCCAGTTAGTGGGTGGGCTTGGCCCACGGGCCTCAGGGAAGCTGCACCCTCTGGGGCTTCAGGGGTTAAATCAACACACCACAAATTGAGGAAGAAGATTAGGGAATAAGTGATCCTACTAAATTCCTCGTGATCCCAAGCCACAGGAAAATGGGGTGAGGCAGCGTGAGTCACCCTGGAGAAGAGCAGCACAAGGGGAGTCACTCAGGAGGGTGAGACCACCCGCTGTGGGCAGAGCAGCCAAGGAACAGCACGGGGAGCCCCGCCAGGATCTGCCAAGGCAAGTGCCAGGATGAACAGGAGAGACATGAGGAGAAGGGTGGGCTCACCAGAGGGTAGTGGGTGTGTAAAGGGCCTATGGTTACACTTGGTGTTGTTCAGGTGTTGTTCAGGTGTTGTTCTGCACTTCCCTGGAAGGGGCTTGGTGAAGGAATAGTCTGTTAACATCATTGTTACCAGTGTAGGTAGTTTTTGCCATCATAATTTGTAACTGGTCATGCAAAGAGGATTAGTCACAGTGGGGGGATCTAGGTTTCCACAGTTTTGCTGCTGGCCCATGCTGGATTGCTGCTGTGGGCTGGTGATGAACGTGTTCTGACACGCAGACACCAACACCAAAATAGGGGTAGGTTTCTCTGGTCGAGGTGGTTTCTGTGAGGTGCAGCTGCACATGCTATAGAGAAGGACTTTATAGTAATTATAAATTCATTTATCTAATCTGGCTTTTCATACACATTTTGTGTACAGTTGCTTGCAAAGATTTTCACCTCTCTTGAGCTGCAGATAACAGCTGTGCTGTGATTTCAGGTCTTGGCTTGCGAGCGATGGATAGCACCTCTTCTTCCCCTTCCCCCTTCTCTGCCAGCTGCCCCACGGAGCAGCCTGAGAATGCCACTGACCATGGCTACTACTCTGGGCTGCAGAAGACCATGCACATCCTCTCCATGGTGGTGTACAGCATCGCCTGTTTGCTGGGGGTGACAGGGAACGGCCTCGTCATTTGGATTGCAGGCTTCAAGATGAAGAAGACGGTGAATTCCATCTGGTTCCTCAACCTGGCCATAGCTGACTTCATCTTTACCTTTTTCCTGCCCCTCAGCATCGCCTACACCGCCCTGGGCTTCCACTGGCCGTTTGGGAAGCTCCTGTGCAAGCTGAACAGCACCATCGCCTTCCTCAACATGTTTGCCAGCGTCTTCCTCCTGACGGTCATCAGCATCGACCGCTGCGTTTCTGTGGCCTTTCCCGTCTGGTCTCACAACCGCAGGAGCCCGGAGCTGGCGGCCAGGATCGCGCTGGGGACCTGGGTCCTGGCTGTCCTGCTCAGCTCCCCGTACCTCGTCTTTCGGGACACTGTGGTCAGCTCCAGGAACGTCACCAGCTGTTACAACAATTTCGCGCTGTCCGATGACCACACGTCGGAGGCAACGCGCAGGCTGTGGAGGATGCGGCACAAAGCGATGATCATCACGCGATTCCTTTGTGGGTTCCTCATCCCCTTCATGGTGATTCTCATCTGCTACAGCGTCGTGGCTGTCAAGCTGAAAAGGAGGCAGTTGGCCAACTCTGCAAAGCCCTACAGAATCATCATTGCTGTCACAGTCTCGTTTTTCCTCTGTTATTTCCCCTATCACGTCTTCTCCTTGCTGGAAATATCCAAAAACTCTTCCAGCCATGAGATGAAACTGGCCCTTTACATAGGGATCCCCTTGGTTTCCAGCCTTGCTTTCTTCAACAGCTGCATCAACCCCATCCTGTATGTGTTTGTGGGGCCGGATTTCAAGGAGAAGTTTCGCCAGTCCATCCTGTCGACCTTCGAAGGGGCCTTCAGCGAGGAGTCGGTCCTGGGCAGCCTGACCAGCCGGCGCAAGTCCAGGTCTGCTTCGGAAGTGGAGGTCCCGAGGGTCTGAGCAGGTGCTGGTGTGGAAGGGGCCGTTCTTTTCTCTGCATTTTCCCTCATTTCAGAGCTCATGGGACTGGGGACTGCAAAGGGCTGCACATGCTAGCGAGGTGTGAGTCATGTTTTGGAGGTATCTCAAATATGCTATGATTTAACCCACAAAGGGGATGGAAGAACTCTCTGGAGCTGCAGCAAGGTGGGTCAGAGTAGCAGCATTTTACTCCTTGTGCCTTTTGACTCTTGTGTGTGGAGCCTTTATTTAAAGAGGGTTAAGTACAATGGCTGTATGTATTTTTGTAGGGAACAGTGAGTAAGACACTCTTTTCTCTCCTCAGACAGGACAAATCAGTGGTTGTGCTGCTGTTACTCAGATTTGATGTATTTCTGAGCAATGCTAGTCTCTGTGTTTGACATGTTCCCAGCCCTTAAATAGGGCAGATCTGATACTTTGTGCTGTTGGTGAATGAATATTAACCCCCAATAAACTTGTGTAAAACATACCCAGCCTGTTGTGTTGCCTGTGAGATAAAACACTTGATCCAACCTGACCGAGCAGGTTCATCTTTGGTAACAGAACAAGCAGATAAAAAGATTAAATATCTAGAATTTGGAAACAAACCACTGGTATTAGCAGCAGCTCTATGAGTGAGGCAGACAGGACATGACCTGGGTGTGAGGATTTGCCTGGGGCACATGGATCTGATTGCCAGACCATGGTTTTGGTTTATTGTTAGGTTTCAGACCTTTGGGTACCTCTGAAAAACAGTGACTGGGAGAAGAAAAAAGAACAAGTGGCTGAGCTGACTCTGGCCAAGCTTCATGTTTGCAAGCTGTCCAGGATGAAGAAGGTGGGGACTTTCTTCCAGGCTTCATAAGCCTCTGGAACTCTGACATTTTTGTGAGTAGAAAATGTTGGTCATGTAACAGGGAATGACAGCACTGAGGTGTTGTCATTCCCAGCCCATCCTCGGCGGCTGAGCGAGCAGTGACTGTATCACACCTCCCTCTCCTGCCCTACCCAATTTACCTGTAAATTAGTCCAACCTACCAATTGTCCTGTTCGTCCTGTCAGAAATCTGCCTTGGAGCCTCCCTGCTCCGGTGGCTGGAAAATCTCTGACTCCCAGCCGGATTGTAGGAATTTACACGTACCTCACTGCTCTGCATGGATGACATTACGAATGAGAGCTGTCACTTGAACATGTTGGGGATTAATTATGGGCCTGCTGGGCCATGCAGTGTTGAATGAAGGTCGTGATCCTAAAGGCACTTAACCTCACATTCATGCACAAACCCACTGAGAATGGGGAATGTAACACGACCATCATATGTCAAGTCTGAGTGAACAGAGATTTAACCTTTGCCACAAATTGCTGCCTGTCATGCAGATAAAACTGCAATGTTTGCTATGCAGCACGTAACTCTGGGGCTATTTACTTGCTCCTGGTGGTAAACTACAGCATCGATTGCCATGTCAAGGTTTTGCAGACCCACGTTTGCTCTTTCTGGTTTTCCTTATCTTTTTGCAGAGTCCACATAATTCCTTGTGACAAGAGTCTCCGTGAGTGTTGGACCTTGGACTCCTGTCTTGCCTCTCTCCTCAACCCTGGCAGCCTTGAATGTCAGGATTTGAAGTGTTGACCTGGTTTGTGGTAGGAAAGAAAGCAATTTTCTGGGTCATTTGGAGATCCAAGGTGGGTACAGATTCCCATGGGACAACGTGGTTTAAGTGAAGCAGAGTGTCTGGATGATCTAAGGAATTACCACTGGAAAAGCTGTAGGTAATGGAGCAGTATGAACTTGGGATAGAGATGGATTTGCCATCGTGGGTCTGATCCCTGCCCTTTGTGCAATGGGAAACCGTGCCGACAGCAAGACAGGCCAGGCTGCCAAGGGACTGCTTCCAAGATAAATCTCCCGTTGTATCGAGTTCCCTCATGTTCAGACTACCTCATTATCACAGGGATAATTGTCAGTCCCTCATTCCCAACTAGGAGGCAGTTCATTCTCTCTGATATTTCCATTTGCCATATGCCTATCTAGGAAAGCTTGAATGAAAAAAAAGGGGGAAATACTTTCCAGCAGGCAATCAGAGGAGGCTGAATGGCTGCTTTGGCAGCCGTTGCTCCCTCTGACGCAGCTCTGCTGTCAAGGCTCTTTCAGATGCCATGGGAGGAGTGGAACAGCCTGAACCCCCCCCAGTATTTGCAGTCGTTGAGAAAGGCGCTGAACCCGCTGCCCTGCTGGTGTGAGCCTCATTGGTCCTGCAGAGGGGCCGATCCGACAGCCCCGGCCCTACAAACAGCGGGCTGGGATGGGCAGAGCCACCGGGGGGTTCGGGGTCCAGGCACTGAGGTGTGTGTGATCCAGGCTGTGCATGGGGAGCCTAAGCTGAGAGAACAAGTTTTTAGCAAGCGTTTAAGTCAGGGATCTCACCACGAGCAGCTGTCGCTGCCTTGCTTTGGGGGAGAGAATATTGCAGGTGACTCTGGAGCCAGGAGAAGCTGCAGAGATGTCAGGGAGGAAACCAGCCAAGGAGGATGTGGCAAGCAGTAACAAAAGAGGAGAAAGTATTTTCTCCCTGGGACCTGGATGAGATCAGGGAGATAAAAAATGGGCTCAGAATAGTTATGAGGAAAGAGGAAGGAGTGGGAGCTAAGACAGCCTTGAGTACCATCAGCAGGATAGTGAATGCAAATGAATGGGAGGGACATGCAGCAGGTGAGGAAACTCTCATTAAGAAGAGCTTAATGAGACAATAAAAGCCTCTGGGAAGCCTCAGATCTCCCCATGCCTCTCCTCTGGTGAGACTTTCCTGGTGAGTAAAATTTTTAAGTGTCCCAATCTTGAACTTGGGGGATTGACTTGTTTGATAAGATCAAAGGTAGTGCACAGAGGTCTGAGAGCAGAACCTCTTCCAGAGCTGAAATCAGGCAGGAAATAATACAGTGAGTTAGAGGAGAGGTTCTGGTAGAAAGCTTCTCTGTGAAGGAGATGTTGGTAGTAGTGTCAGTAAGTGGGGTGGGCTGAAGAGGCCTAAGGCTCAGCCTTTTTTTGGTGTAGCAGCTGGATGAGGGTCCCACTCCCAGTAAGAGCATTAATCTGCTCTTGCTGGTCCTCGTCAGAAACAAACTGGGGAGGATACATGATACTCTTTGCTGATTGCACTTTGCTGCTTCCCTACACCTCTTCCAGCTCCTTTTTAGTGTATGGGCGAATATGGATATTCTCAGTTCAGTCAGAGAGAAAAGGAGAGATTTCTACCAGGCTGGGCCTGGGAAGGAGTTTCAAAGGATCTCTATCTCTCCTCTTGTTCGCATTGTTTATAGATATGTTCTGCCACCGCGTGCCATTCACTGCGCACCAATGGTGTGAGATGTTTTTACTTTAAGATCAATGAAATTGGTCTGCACTATGTTCTCTATAAAAAGAGTGGTGTATTTGAAATAAATCAGTTGAGTTTAGTTCTCTTCTCGTCTTCTGAACTGGAGTCTCTTTGTTCCCATCCTGCCTCAATGGCGACAGGCTGAGGCTGGTACCAAATCTTTCTTTGCACCCCACAGTTGTGCATGCAAAGCATAGGACCTGCTCTCATACACTGAATTCTGCTTTAATCTGCAAAGTTGCTCTGCAGTGACTGAGTCAAGCCCTGGCTGTGCTCACTAAATGCCTGCACAGGGCATGGTGCCTGTGTGCTCTTTGGACAGGAGCTGCAGCTTAGTGAGGCAAATGGCAAATCATGCTGGGACTCAGCTGGTAGGACAAAGAGGAACAGAGCACTAATTAGTGTTTGTCCACGACAGAGCACTAATTAGTGTTTGTCGTGGACTATGTAGCTGTTCAAATTCCCTAAAATGACATGATGTCACTGTGCAGTCCAACCAATTTTGCCTAAAGGCCAATGAAAGGGCAAACCACACCTGTAGACACCAGGTGATGGGCGTGAACAGGATCTTACACAGACTTTGCAGGACAGAGCTGCCCTCACACAGCAAAGCAGAGGGAATCTGAGAACTAAACAAGAGGCACCACCTCCGGCTTTGTGTTTGCCCAAACCCTCACTCTGATATCCAGCTCAAGCCGTCTGTCTGTGCAGGACCTGTCACACTCCAGGTGTTCCCACAAACCTCTTGTCCCCTTGGGGGAACAGGTCTGTGACAAATGATTCTGTGCCTGTTTCCCACAGACAGCCAAGCAGTAATATTTAATAAAGCAATGAGTGCTGTCTGCCACATCCCTTCACACAGAGAAGACATGTACCCTCCTCTAGGACCTCCCTCCAGGCATGGGGAATGCTATTTCCAGATCATTCCCAAGAGTTGATAAAATTACAGCTCCCTCCATCAATTCCAAAATGCATTTATAGCCGTTTTGAGTTCTGCCTCCCTAGCTGGGTAGTATCCATGGCAGAATCTTCTGGAAATTGGACACAGTTGTTCCCCAGGCAATAAAGCTGAAGGCAGGGGAGCAGGGAGGTGATGCCTTTTGGTCTGTGCTCAGTGTGGAGGTGTCTGTGTGCTGCAGAACCTCCCTGTGGGCTCAGAGGAGCTGTGTGGGGTAGAGGACATTTTTGGGATGCCTTTATTTGTTGGGAGAGACCAAACCTATCCACAGGGCTCTGTCATGATGAAATCAGAGTGTTTCTTTGGTGCACCATGTCTGATAGCTCTCACTGTCAGCTGGTTTGGTAGGTGAGCTTTAATATCCACTTTTTTTTTTTTTTTTTAACAGAAACAACTCCAAACAAAACAACAAAAGCCAACCTGGTTGAGCAGTGATGGATGGAGCTCAGGAGCTGGGGTGACAGCAGCATTTATCTTCTCTCAGGTGATGGATGCAGGCTGTCGTCCAGCCCAGTGCAGGGTGAGCAGTGCCCTTCACCTTGGCTGGACTAGGTGTGGGGGAGTTTTTTTTTTTGCACATCTCCGCTTGCCAGGGTCACATCTGGATTAAGAACAACAAACCTCTGTAAGCCAGTGTTTTCATACCCAGAAAAATTTCAGAATTCCTTAGACGGCTGCTAATTGAATCATTGTAAATCAAACAAAATCCGTATGCTCATCTTGGAGCAAGTGTTTGTTGAACTCTTAGTGTTTGAATATAGTATTGTCAAATTAACAAATCCCTCTCCCTTGGGAGCTGAGATTTAAACTGGTGTTCCTCTGATCAGGAAGACAGAGGTGGGAAAGAAATTGATTTTATTTTCTCTGAGAAAACAAAGGCAGTAGCCTTATAAAAAAAGGATCGGAAGACAGGATCACTTATTTCCTGGTCCTGTGGTTTGCTTAAGCAATGTCAGGAATTTGGGGCAGCACAAATCAAACAGTCAGCAAATTCTGAGTGCCCTGGGGTATTGAAAAATGCTTCTGGGGAAGGCTGCTAATTGCACTATGGGTCAGTGCTTCACCATGTGTTGTTTCTGGTTGTTCTGCATTAAACTCCCCTGCCACACCAGCCTGTAGTGGGATCCTGAGAGGGAAACTGATGCCAAGAGAAATCTCTGCTGCTCTGTGAAGAGGCCAACAAAAAGCTCACACCCCCCCTTCCTTTTTGTCCTGAAAACCCTGAAACAAAAAAAGAACCTGCTTGGGTCAATGATCCTGAATCAACTGTGTGGAAGCACCAGCCTGGAAGCAGAAAAACGTGGACTGGGAATGGTGGAGGTGGTGAGGGATGGGACTATTCCCTTACACCTCAGTGTAATTTGGAAGAGGACGTAGGAAGGGCAGAGGATCACTGCAGCATCTAAGAGGTTTGATGGTGCCTCTGCTCACATATTTCTAACAGATGTCCTGGCTTTGTGAGCCTGCAAGTGGAGTGCTCAACATCTGCTCCACGGCTCCACGTTAAATGGCTTCTCCTTCCCCAGCTCCAACTCTGCTGAAAAAAACAATCAGAAAAAGAGACAAGTAAGTCTTGGAATGCATGAAGCAGGAAACAAATGTGAAATCTGGGGAAAACACCGGCCTGTGAATATTTAAAGTGGAAAATGCAGCTTGTAGAGGCAGAAGCATGGTTTCAAACAATGAATTTAATGTTGTCCATTCCTAGGCATGTTTGGTGAGCTTGTCTGTGGCTTTTCCTCCTCTTTTAAGGCCAGCGTGGGCAGAAATATCTGCTGGGATGATCAGCTTTGCTCCAGTGCACCCTGCACTCCAGAAATAATCAAATTAAATTGCTTTTTGTGAGAAAAGCTGCAATGGAAAGTACCTGATTTGTAGCTTTATGCTAAATGCTAAAATTCTGATCCATAAAATGCTGTTCAACTTGGGCGTACTGAGAAATGTAATTTAAAACAGGTTCTAACTGTGCAGTCTGGGGAAAAAACATGGTGTTTGGGTTTTGTATTTAAAGGAGGGATGTGTATCTGTGTGGGATGACCGCAACTTCCTCAAAGCAGTTTTGTCATGGGTGTCTTGAGATAAAGCTTTTTTTTTTTTCTTTATTTTTAAACAGGGAGACTGAAATAACAGCCTCATTTCAGATGTCAGAAGAATCTTTGTGCAGTTCAACCAACGCATGTGGCAAGGAGAGTCCTGAGAGGACTCTGGATAAACCGTGTGCGCCTTTGACAAGGAACTGGGAGGCCACTGGTGGTTTCTGTTCTAAATTTACTTTGCAGAAATGCCTCTTTTTCTATAAACACTGCTGATGGCAAAGGCCAGACGGTAGCTCGGTGTCTGGCGGGGATGAAACCGCCCTTCCATCCCTCTCTGGTGGGGATGCAGGTGTGGGAGCTCCAAAATAATGGCATTCTGTGGACATCACTGCGTTATTCCGCCTGGATTTTGCACCAGGGTAGTTTTTGGTGGGGCAGCAGCTGAATTGTGGTGTTGGGGTCCCCCCTCCATCATCACAGCTGGGGACTCAGATCTGTGCTTCTCTTTTTCAGCAAAGGACAAGGCTCATGATGGGTCTAGAAGAATGTATTTTATAAGGGATGGCTGAGCTGGGTTTGTTTACTCTGGAAGATGCTCAGAGTTCTTATCACTGTCTTCAACTCCCTGAAAGGATGTTGTAGTGAGGAGGGGGTTGGTCTTGGAAATGGCCTTAAGCTGACACATGGCAGATACAAATTAGATACTAGAAAATTTTTTTTTCATTGTCCGTGTGGTCGGGCATTGGAATAGGCACCCAGGTGGAGTCACCATGCCTGGAGGCGTCGGAAGAGGCATCCGATGTGGTTTCGCGGTGCCGCTGCTTTGACAGTCGGACTTGGATGATCCTGAAGGTCTCTTCCAACACCGACGAGCTCCAAAACCCTCAGAACCGGCGCCCCCGTCCCGGCGCCGCCGAGCACGGCGCTCTGAGGGGGAAGATGGCGGCGGGCGAAGGGGGGCGGGCGCCGCCTCGGGCCCGCCCCGCCCGCCCGCGCTCCCTCCCTCACGCCCCGCCGCCATCTTGCCCGCGGAGCACCGGAGGGGCTGAGCTCCGCCGCCGCCTCTGCCTCTCCCCCTCCTTCCCCTCCGGCCGAGCCGCTTTCTCCCGGGGCCGGGGGGCCGGAGCCGGCAGGTAAGGCCTTCAGCGAGGGGCGCTCCTGCCCGCTCAGCCCAGTTCAGCCGGCTGTGTGAGGGCAGGACATCCCCCTTCCCCACGCGGGGTTCCGACGCCTGAGGAATGGGCTGCGTCGCCCTTCCCTCAGGGGATGGAGACCCTCTCCCGGGCGACCCCTTTTCGGGGTTGCTCGGGCTGCCCGCAAGTCCCACAGGTGAGGGGCAGCGGCGTGGGGCTGCGGCGTGCCCGGGCCGCTCTCGGGGCGGATGGGATGGGATCCACGGGGAGCACGGGGCCTGTGTCACCCACCTGGAGCATCCGAAGGACTGGTAGGGAGGTGTGGGCTGGCAGGGTCTGTTAGCCCACGGGGATCGGTGAGTGTGGAGGGACGGGAAAATTCCCTGTGGGGAGATAGGTGAGAGGGTGCAGATTCCCTCCATCCCATGGGGTCCATTCCTTATGCCATCCAGTTATTCCTGCTTCTGTGGCTTTCTGTGTGGACATGCTCAGTTGATGGAGGCATAAAGCCATGTGTGCCCAGTGATTGTTGTGCTGATCATGATGTGTCTGTGTAATTGTGTGCAGCCCAAAAGGAAAGGCAGGTGTTTGTGCTGCAGCCTGTTCTGTGGTGCTTGTGTTCAATCTTGGAAAGTTGGCCCACCTCAAACCAAAGGTTTTTGTCCCATGTACCCCTGCGGAGTCATGCCTTTGCACATCTAATAAAGTTTTGTGAGCTTGCTTTTACCCCAACACCTGTTTGAAGGTTGATATATCCATATTACTCCTGAAATGCAACTTCCCTGCCCCACACACCGTAGCCCACTTGCAGCTGCTGAAGTACATCCACAAGAAAGTCCTTGACCTATAATAACATGAAGAGTAAAGCTAACTGTTGCTTGTAAATACATCAGCGTATTGTGGTGTAAAGTGCACCCTCAGCAATAGTTGGGAGCCAGCAACTCATCTTTTCAGATCTCTTAATCAGCTCCTCATTTCCCTAATCTCTGGAACAAAGACGACACACAACTGGATAAAAACACACCTTCTGAACACTCTATGACTGCTTTTAGTAACACGGAAAGTTGCCTCCACGCTGTTCCTATCCAGGCACACAAGCAGGGTGCTCTCAGGGGCTGTTCTCAGACCTAAAATCATTTCAGGTTGTTCACTCTGGTGGAGCTGAGATGGATCCTGAACACCGTCATGAATATTTGATAGGTGATGGCCATTAGTTGACAGCTGGGAGTTGCAGAGACTGAGTGAGCAGCAGAGCAGAGAAACACTAGATAGGAAATGGGGTTTTTTTTAGGTATTTAATTTGCGAGGGATACAGGTCTTGCTCTGGGGATATGGGAGGCCCCTCTGGTTTTAGTGCAGTGAAACATTCAGACGTTCTGGGGGCTGAAGCTGTCTCTGTTTGTGCTCAGTCTGTGCACAGTTCTGATGATAGGCAGGTTTTCATTCACGGCAGTTGAGCACAGCTCAGCCTCGGCACCGGCAGATCTGTTGTTGGGAAGTTCCTGACTTGACTTTGGCTCTTCACAAGAGTGAATCGGGTTCCTCTGACAAAGTTAAACTGAGCCAGACTGTCTGGTTGTAAAGGAGGTGTGAAGGAGTTTCATTGCAGACCTAGCCAGCTGTTCCTGTAAATACAAAGCCCTTCTTTTTCTTTTAGTTGTTGTTTTGGAGTACTTAATAGTTGATACATCATCAGCTTTTTCTAACCAATTATGTGTGACTATGAGATAATTCTGTTTCTCAGCAGGGAGATGTTTACCAGGAAAGAAGTTACTGGTTTAACTGTAACTTCTGTTTACTTTGGTTTCATATGTCCAGTCTCCTACATAATGCTGAAATGGATGATGAAGGATTGGATTGTTTATGCAGCAGGATTTTGAGTTGAATGCTGCTCCCATCTATCCAGGGCTGCTGGTCAATGGGATCTTTTTTTTCCCTTTAGACTTAAAATTTTATAGTAGAAGTAACCATGAAAATATGATTTACAAAGAATAATAAAAACTTGGAATCCCATCAAATCCTTGGCGAGATTAGTGGTTTGTGCCTTTATTTGAAACAAAAAAAAAAAAAAAACCAAAAAAAAACAAATTGTACTGATTGCCTCCTGATGTTTTTCTCCTGTTTTCACAGGAGAAATATTGCTTTCAAAGAATGACAACAGCTGCTTCAGCAAGTGGATTTGCTGTGCAAGAGGTCATTATTTACAGCTGTCAACTTCATTGAATTCTTCCTTACATTTCATCCTTATTTGTAAGTTTATAAGTTACTGCAAAGTAATGAGAAGAGAGTCAGCTTTGGAAATAGACTCTTTTAGCCAGGGCCCAGGAGCTCTTTTTGGCTCAATTCTACCCTAGACTGTCTTTGTGATTTTGGAAAAGTCAGTAAAGGTTGCTCACTTCTGGAAAATGAACTGGACAAGCTGATGGAATAAAAGTATCAGTGTTACTGAATGATAGCCTGAGGAAAACAGTTAAAAAGGAAGAAAAAAAATGGTGCTATTAAAGTGGGGATTACAGATTTTAAGGATGCTGGAATATCCAGAGTTCTGTGAGACTACACTTTCTAGACAGAGAAAATGTGTGTCTTGTTTTGTTTTGTTTGTTAAACATGGATTTATATTACCTTTGATCTCTTACAGTCTTTTAGGAGCGGCAAAACAACTTAGGGTTGATGTTTTGTGTGCCATCAACTGAAATTGGGGCCATCATGAATATCACCAAGGGTGGGCTGGTGCTGTTCTCAGCTAATTCCAATTCCTCATGCATGGAACTGTCCAAGAGGATTGCTGAGTAAGTAAAGGCTGCAGGGAGCTTGCCATCTTGGGGTTATTCTGATGGGATTTGTTTTACTGGACACTTGATTTCCCTATTTAAGGGAAGTTACATGGGAAAACTGCCATGATTTGCAAGAATATGGAGTGTGCTCTATTGGAAAGTGTATTTCAACAGCTCAGTAACAGAGAGAGTAACTTGTATTTGAATTGTTCCGTGGCAGGCTGTGACTGGCTGCAGCATTTTATAGGAAGCACGTGGGATAAATTAATGTTTGCATAGTGTTAAATCATCATGGCAGAAGTTTTCACTCCTTGTAGTGGGGTATTTTTAGGCAGGAAAGCTACATCCCTCCTGCTCTCTGTATATTTTGCATGGGAACATTTCTTTAGCTTAAATCCATGAATAGCTGTAGCAGAACTTTCAGGATTTAAGTACATTTTTACAGTGCTAATTAGGATGCGTAACATTACTGGGAATGTTAGGATGGATTTCTTCCAGAGGCTTATTTACCCAAAGTTAGGTGTGATAGGAGGAGAAAGGGGAGTGCAAAGGAACTCAGGTTATGTGTAGAAAGAATTTGGGCCTGAGTGCAGAGCATACTCTGATCTCTTTGTAGTGATGAGGTCTAGCTAATGCTGACAAGGAATAAATACAGCAGATATTATTCTTCCATTATCCATAAAATAGTGCTTGCTACTCGTTCCTCTTCACTCTGCACTGACTTTTTTCTATAGAGAAGAGTGATTTAAAAGGAGTATTTTTAAGTATTGTGCACATGTATGTTGCCACATGTGTGTATGTATATATATATATAGGGCAAGAAATATATTAAAAATTAAAAAACGTTACATGATTTAGTATTCCAGCATTTTTTTTTCCTGCTGCTTGTTCTGAGCTTGACTGGAAAATAAGTTTAGCATAGTCTGTAGTGCAGTTTTTGGAAATTGTGGGTGCTTTTTAAAGAGATGTCCACTGTAATTACTGGTTTTATGGTTTGGGATTTTCTTTCCTTGGTTTTCTCCCACAGAATGCAGCCTTTTCAGTAACTGTTGCATTATATGGGATCTACATTTGATTTGCCCTTCCTCTTCCCTTATTGACTTCTGCCTTATTTGTGTTCCTGCAGGCGCTTGGGAGTTGAGATGGGGAAGGTTCAGGTTTATCAAGAGCCAAACAGAGGTGAGCATTTAATTAGCAAAACTGGAAATGCACCTGACACTGATCTGAATGTATTGGTTCCCCTTTTCTTAGACTCTAAAAAGAGTTTTTTGCTCTTGCAAATATTACATATTTCTCTTCTTGGCAGAAACACGAGTGCAGATTCAGGAGTCTGTGAGAGGAAAGGATGTATTTATCATCCAAACAGTTTCCAAGTGAGTACCTGTTTAAAGACTCTGTGCTAGCATTTGATGTGGGCTGTCCATAGCAATGCTTCTGGTTTCCATTTTTAATCACCTTTTGTGTTTGTGATGCAGTGTAATAAGCTTATATGGACTAGATAGAGGCTTGTGGAAGGTTTTTGGTATTGGTTTTGTTGGGTTTTTTATATGTACACAAAGACAGCTTTGGCATAAGGTAGCTTCTACAATTTTAATTTTTAGTGACTATATCAATAAAACCTTCCCCTTGGTCTCTGCATTCCTTCCCTAAGTGTATTCTTTTGCTTATGTCAATCTCTTTAAATTCTTCTCTTCTCAGCTCCCTGTCTCTAGCACCATCACAAAGTTAAGATGTAGGAGGAACGTTTCCTGGGCAATGTGTCCTGTGATTCAGAAATTCTTTAATTTTATGTGAAAAGAACTTTACAAATGCTAAGTCTTTTTTTTTTTTTTTTAATGGCAGCAGAAATGTAGATCTTAGTTGATGACCACTTCTCTAAAAATGTGCCCTCTCCATCTCTGCTGGGTGTAAATACTGTGGTGAATAGAGGATTTTTATGCACCAGCTACAGAAGCAGATGTTTCTCGTTGCAGGGATGTGAATACCACGATCATGGAGCTCCTGATCATGGTGTATGCATGTAAAACCTCCTGTGCCAAAAGCATTATTGGAGTGATTCCTTACTTCCCCTACAGCAAACAGTGCAAGATGAGGAAAAGGGGCTCCATTGTCTCCAAATTGCTGGCCTCCATGATGTGCAAAGCTGGTAAGAATGTGGCTGTCCTTAAATCAGAGCAAGGGGGTCTCCTGCTGTCAGCTTCCAGATTTAGAGAGATTTGTACACAAGTTTGGACTCTGTTCAGAAATAACTGCCAAGGTTTCATGTGTTTAAAACTTATGTAAAAAGGAGAATGTAATTAGAAATGTTTCCAAATTATGAGTTCATAAAAAAACCCAAATTTGATACAACCATTTTACACTGAGTTGTACTGAGCTGGCAAAATGAGTCTGCTGGGCTGAGCTGCTTTGGGACCTCTCATAATACCGTCCTTTGCCTTTCTTACAGTCTGGAACAGTTGTGCCTTGTCATTTCTGGCTTTTTTTTTTACTTTTTTTACTTGTTGGATGAATGCACTTTGTCCTTTACATTTGAGACCATGTGGTAGAATGAGATTATTCATCTTCACAGCCTTCAACACATTTTCTACTTCTTTCCTTTCACTCCCATCCCTGGGAAAAAGCAGGCAGTTATAACAAACTATGGAATCTGGGCTGTTATTTTGAGAGAAGTGGTTTTTGATGAGGAGCTTGGCCCCTTTTTCAGGAGTTCAGAACTAATGAGCGTGCCAGCGTCTTGCTGTGTGACACAGGACAAATTAGTGCTTCCATTTTGTCCCGTGTCCAGTGGAGAAGGATCTTCCTGCCTCAGTGTGGCACTGCAGAGTCAGTTATGTGCAGTGTTCTGAGGTTCTTTGTAAAAAGAACCTCACTTCGTTTTTTTCACTCTGGAAGCCTCAAAACACGTTAATGCCAGTGTGCTTAAAATTAATTTATTATGTATTTTAGTGTTCTCATGCAGCTTAGAAATTTTCTGGACAAACTGCAGTGAAACTTAGAAAAATAAAGTGTCTGTTCTCTCTTGCTTGTCTTGATGTGCTTCTCTGTATATCTTACTGTTCTGTTTTAAAGGACTAACTCATCTTATTACCATGGATCTACATCAGAAGGAAATTCAGGGTTTCTTCAATATTCCAGTTGATAACTTGAGAGCATCCCCATTTTTACTCCAGTACATCCAAGAAGAGGTGAGGAAGGCCTGTTACTATGGTTGTTTTTTAAAATTCTTTTTTTGTCATGTCTCAGGGCATCTGAAACAAATCCCTCTGAAAAGATAAACTCTTCAAATTGAAATTTAAGGGGAGAAGGGTCGTGTTGGGGCAGGGAGTGATGTTGGGAGCTGTTGGTTCTTCTCTTCTCCACATTTAACTTTTGCTTTCCTGAAGAGCTGGTGTTTTCTTAGCCATGCAGCAATGTTATTTTTTTCTTAGATATATTCCCCTAACACTGAAAAATAAAATAGGATTTCCTTGCTCTCAATGTCCTCTTCCTTTTCTATTTCCACTTTCCTTGACATTTATAAGATGGGCTGCTTGTGTGGGTATAAATTTAAATCACATAATAAGAAACACTTTGGAAGTTGTAAACTATGAGAGAGCCTATTGATTGTGCTCTGAAAGTCAGGCTGGTGGGTGGAAATATCATTCACTGTTAGTTCAGACTGCATGTCTTGACTTGAGGAGCTTAACTTGGGATGTTCTGTGCCTCCGTTTCTCCGTCTTATTTTTATAAGGGTTTTGAGAAGTGCTACTGGTAGATTGGCCTGTACAAAATGTGCAAATGATAATTGTAGGTATAAGGTGCACGTTAAGCCTCTGACTAATGGTAATTTGGAATAAAGCAAGTGCTTTCTTCCTGATGAGAGAAAGGGTTTAGCTCACTCTTGCTTTTGAATCCCAGCTATTTCTTTTTATAAAGACAGGAATGCCTCAATTTAAAAAACAAAACACACCCCACCCCACCCCCTTAAAGAAAACCAAACCAACATGATTTTGTTATGACAGTATTAAAATCTGCTTGAATGCCTCATTATAATTTCATTTGGTAATAGAGTCAAAGAGGATGGCAGAACAAAACTCCAGGCTCTGTCTTTGCCACAGTCATTCAACTTGTGTTCCAGGAAAGAAGTATTGCACATTGTAACTTAAAAAAAAAAAAAAAAAGAACAAAAGTGGAAAATCAAATACACAGACACAAGACAAGTTTTGCCTTTATGTGTTGCTTGAAACTGTTGTTTATGGTCAATAACAAGATCACGGTCCTGATTTGGTCTTGAAGCACATTGTAATTCCTGAGCTTTTAATGGTTTACACAGAATTGTTACAGCTTTGAGTCTGACACTGCTGTGCAGTCTAAAAAGTGGCTATTTGTAGAGATCTGAAGTATGTGTAAAGAAGTTTTAAAAGATACTTTCAGTTCTTCATCTCTCTGCTCATCCATGAGGGGATTTTCTAAAGCCAGAATTATCTGAATGGATCTGATCACACGGGATCTTGTACTGGCAAGTACCTTCACCAGCCAGATAATTTCTACTATCTGTGCTTAAAACTTTGATCCTTTGCTGCTCAGGGGGAATTCAGTATTCATCTCAAGTTCCTGGTGGCCACAACTTGCTGGATATCCTGAGCTGGGAATGCCAGAGCTTTCAAAGCTGTGGGAATCATGATGGGATGTACTGAGGAGCATGAAATGGAGTCCAGCTTGATAAGAATGAAAGTCACTTAAGAAACATTTCACTGAAAGTTAGGAGAATGAGGGCTTGTAGTTGTTTCCTGTTGGAAATTTATGCCTAGATATGAAGAGAATCACTTGCTGTTCTGGGATGAAGACAGTCCAATCAGTGAAATTCCTGTGATATGAAAATAGTTAGGTGTTTTCCTCTGTGTGCTTGGCAAATGTTGGATATTTCGTGGCTTCTCTTTCCTTTGCGCAGGTGTTAATCCCAGAGTGACACAGCCCTTTGTTACATGGACATGTTGACACCTCAGAGTCTTTGGGATGACATTTCTGGCTTTCTGACTTAATTTTTGAAGAGCTGAGAACAAATTTGTTAATTTGGCAGAGAAAAAATGAGGCAATGGTGTCTGAACTAGATCAAAGCCTTTGTTATGTCGAGTGACAGGCCCTGCCTTGTCCATACCTTCCGTCATGTTAATCTTTGTAGCCTCTTGTATAACTCAGTGTTTGTAGAGGAGAGAACATGCTGAATTCCCAGTTTATAGGTGGAGCTCCTAACACTGTGGATTATTAATGTTGCCTGACGTCCTCTGAAAATTTCTTACTTTCCGTTGGTTGAGCCCTTGCCAAAATTCAGAACTTATTTTTTCTTTCCCATGCCCATTTCAGGTAGAGTTTTGGAAATAATCAGCCAGTGCAGTTTGTATATTGTGGATAAGATTGTGGAAGAACTTACTTTGCCTGTGTTTGCAGAAACCCCAAGTATTTCTGTGCTCTGGAATGGGTATTTGACATCTGACAAGGTGGTGAGCCGCATGACAGGGTGTCATCCCCACAAATCTGTGAATTCCATCCCTAACAGATCCATCTGCAGGTACTTAGTGAAGTGTCTTCCATCCCTTAACACTGGGATTCTGAGGACTGGACCTGCTCTGTAGGACTTTGCTTGGCTCAGGACTGTGTTTTTTGGCTGGAAGGACAGACAGGTTCTCTTTAAGCTGCTCTCCATAAAGATGGATCATCCCAGGGCAGCACAGTGAAGGAAAAGGCTGAGTTTGCAAGGAGTGGGGTAAAATGAGATACCAGAGGGAGTGCAGTTGTAGTTGCTGTTGGAGAGGAGAACTAAAAGTGTGAATGCTGGAATGCTTGGGAAGTTACAAGCCAGATGAATCTGATGTGGAGTCACTGTTTGCAGGGAAGATGGAGGTGAGAATAAGAAACTTTTGAGAGATGGAGATTAAAATGCTGGTTAAATAGGGATCAGGAGTCAGGAATGAAAAACCAGTATGAGAATGGTGCAGGGGCAGCAAAGTCAGGAGCAGATTGTGCTTGTGAAGCCTGACTGAAGCACCTGTCAGACATCAGAGGGAAACCCAGACTTGCTGGCCTCATCCCTCTGGTGCTGTCAGCATTTGCAGCAGCATCTCCTGGTGCTGAGCAGCGTGGCAGAGTTTGCAGCACTGTGAGACTGCGCCTCCAGGATCAGCGCAATGACTCTGGAAGTTCTATCCCTTCTGATGGTCCAGAGACAGAGTCAGTGTGATGTGATGGAGAGGTGTGACTTTTCTTGGGGTACTCTATAAGACAACAGGAAGTTGTAAAATGCTGGTTTTTAGTGATGAAAGACTACTTAGGTTGAACAGGAAGCTTTAATTTTGATGGTTTCCTGTTTCTTTCAGCACTTGTGGGTGTAACCCTGATGTCCTAAAGCAGTTACTCTTCTGTTATCTGTACTATAAAATGGGGTTTATAAAAGGTTTGAAGTTAATATCTGAATTTTCTAAATACGTGTTTTTACTGAGCTGTCAACCCTGATCATGTACCATGGATTCTTGAGGTTGCTCTCTTAGGTAAAATGTTCGATGCTTAAAATTCTTCTGGCAAAATAAAGTTCTCTGATTCTTACTGAGTTTAAATTTGTCTGAAGATATGAAGTGGACATTGCTATCTGTTATTTACTACAGATACCAGACTACAGGAATGCTGTAATTGTGGCCAAATCTCCTGCATCTGCAAAGAGGTGGGTAAGATGTGCTCTCTTGCCTTAGAGCAGGAAATCTCTGTCGGGATTTTGTTCCTAGGATCAAGTGAAGGGCAAATAGGCAATAATTAGAAGATGCAGCCTTCACACCCCTCCCAGTTCTCCTCTGTCAGCTGTGTAGTTTGTACATCATTGCTGTAATCATAATAAATCTAAGGAGAGTTAAAAAAAAAAACATACAAAAGGATGTGGTAAATCAGTGCAGTGCTTATGATTAAGAAGGTTTTTAATCATGTTATATTTGTGTGCATTTACATTATACATCTCCTGCTGTAAATGAGGAAAAGAGGCTGGAAGTGTAATGCCATTAATCCAGATGAGTTTCTTAACATGGGCATAACTAAGAACATGGCTGATCAGATCCTAAACACAGATGGTGAAACTGGGTTTGCTGTTTGAGGTTATTGTGTAGTCTTTGGTGGTTGAATGACTGTTCTTAATCCATGATGCTTTTTAGTTGACTGTTCTAAACTCTGGAATTACAGTGCTGTCAGCAGGTGCTGTAAGAGCTGGATGGTGGTTTAAGAGACGCTGTATTTGCTCTGGTGACAAACCAAGAGTTTGTTGAAAAGATACTTGGACTTCCATGCCAACTAATTGTGATACTTTGTGTTTTCCTTATTTTCTGTAACAAACCACCTTTTGTCGTCTTTTTCTCCAACAGTACTTTTTGTGATTTCTTTTGTTTTGGCCAGGTAATTTTACATTTGTTTCTTTTTCATTTCTTTTCCACGGTGTCAGTATTGCCTCTTGGGTGGAGGCAAGTGTTTGTTGCACCATTTTAATGCTTATCCAGTAATTGTCAATGCCAGCAAATAGACAGATGAGTTGCACATCATGCAGTGATTTGTAGAGGAGAGGATCCAGAACTGCATTGTTTAGCTTCTTCACATGTTCCTGTGAGTATTTAAGGACAGTATGTGAAGAGTTACATTGTATTGGGAGAAGGATAATTGGATGTTTCAGCCTAATTCAGGCTGAAAACAATCTAGGAAAATACTTTTGATGAATGCCTGCTTGTGAAAGAGAACCCTTGTGTGGTGAAGTTTAGAATGTCTCTCTGGTTTCTGAGCTCACTGGAAAATTAATAAGTCATTTGGCTGTTACTTTGAACTTTATTCAGTTTAATAGTGCATTTTAAGGTAATTAATACGGTTTTATTGATAGGATTAATTCTACTAAGTCATAACTCTTAATGTTTGTAATGATAATTACCTGTAATTAACTACTTGCAAAAATATTGCAACTGTATGATAACCACAGGGTGGAAGATTCTTCTTTTTTAATTAACTGAGTATCATGATGGGCAAATCATTCTCTGGACTTTGTATTGTTTGGATAGTGAAATAAGGCTTAAGGACAGAGGAGGTGATTCAGGCACTGGTCTGAGGTGCTGATGTTAGAGCAGAGTGAATCACTCTGGATGTGCTTGGTCCAGAGGAGACTTGGATGGGTGGCTTAGGCAGGATCCCAAACCCCTGGGTGTGCAAGGTAGGGTGGGATGGATGTGCTAATTGGTATTTGCTGCTTCCAATATCTGGGATGCAAATTCCTGTTTTCCTGACTCCCTGCTTTTCCCACTCCCCCAAGTAACCTTACACTTCTTTACAGAGATTTCTAATTTTAGTTGAAGAAATACTGCAGTGTGAAGGAACTTTGTGTCAGCTAATTAAAAAATCCAAGCTGTTCAACTCCCAAGTGTGGTTTGTCAGGCAGAATGATCATCTGGATCCCCTTTTCCATAGGGTATCTCAGGTTATGTGTCAGCAGGTCAGGGATATTGTCTTTATTTAGTACTAAATAAATAGGTGAACACTTGTTTTCTCTTTTTATATGAGGGTTTTTTTCCTATTAAATGTTGACAATCCAGACATCAAGGCTGTTCTTGGTTACTGTTAGATGTGTCCTGCTAAAGCATGGGATCCCGAGGATGCTGAAGGTTGGGAAGTGTTATTTTGGCTGTTAGGCAAAGCAGAAGGGAATAGTCAGCATTTTGTGACTTGCAGCATTTATTTTGTAGCTTGAAGGCCCATATGGGCACTTTGAAGGTTATTCTGACTTTAACAAACCTGATTAAAAAAAGATACTGAGGAGCAACTGATTTCCTCCATGAATTCTCCTAAAATTTTAGGGTCGTCTGACTTCCATCTGAAACATTAGAAATAAGATGGAAATAGGTTAGGATTGTAGACAGGTGAGTTATTTGAAATGTAACCTTTTCCTGGGTTCTTTTAACCCTTCCCCTGCAGGGCACAGTCGTTTGCTGAGCGCTTGCGGTTGGGAATCGCCGTGATCCACGGGGAAGCTCAGGATGCTGAGTCTGACATGGTGGACGGTCGGCACTCCCCTCCTACAGCCAAATACGTAGCTGCTATCCACCCCAGCCTGGAGATCCCCAGTAAGTAAGTGTGTGGGGGAAAGTGTTACCTGGTGTTTTTGTGGGTTTAGAGATTGGGTTTGGCAGGGATGGAGTGTCTAAAAGGAGTGGTTCTGCACAGAGGGGAAAAAAAAAAATCATCTTTCTTAGTGGGGAGAAGATGATTCCTTCATGCTCGAGTGTGGATGTGACCTACAGCTGCTCCAGCACAACTGCAGGGCACAAACCCAGCGTGGGTGTCAGTGGGTCACTGAACTGGTTATGTCTGCAAGCCACTCTGTTTCCGTGCTGAAATGAAGAATTAATTGACTTGATAAAGAATTCAGGTATAAATGAATATAAATGAATAGTTAATATTTTAATTAAGCTTAAAATTTATTTATGTATTGGAATCTTGCTGGTTTTCATTCAGTAGTGATGTTGAAATAGTTGCTGCTTCATGTCTCTAATAGTGGTGACCCATCAGACATTTCCATAGTTCAAATAAATTATATAAACTTCCTCTTTTCTTTCTCCTTTTTATCCCTCTAAAAACATCTGCCATTAATCAGTGCTGATTCCCAAGGAAAAACCACCCATCACAGTGGTTGGAGATGTAGGAGGAAGAATAGCTATCATTGTGGTAAGTGAGATGCCATCAGTCCTCATAAATTATATTAAACATGTTAAAGTTGCAGAAGTCAAGTAGCTGTTCTGTATCAGCCACTAAACTTTGGTTGCTGGTGGATTTCTGATAGGAAGGGGCAGCACTGAGCTCACTCACAAAGCTGGCTGGGAGCTCTGCAGGGATCCACTCTGGAAGCAGCATTGGGACCTTGTTTCCCTGAGCAGAGCAGGTGAAATTCTGTTCAGTGCTTACCTGAAGGGGTTCAGGTGCTGCATGCACACCACAGGAGGAGGGGAGAATCACCCTGTTCCTACTGGGGACTTTAGAAATGCCAGTGAAGCTGAGGTGATGGACCTGGACTTGTTGGAACAAGTCTGGAGGAAGCCACCAAGATGCTCAGAGGGATGGAGCAGCTCTGCTGTGAGGAAAGGCTGAGAGAACTGGGATTGTTCAGCCTGGAAAAGAGAAGGATCTGTGGTAGCCTAATTGTGCCTGTCCAGTACCCAAGGACAGGCTGTAAAAAAGATGGAGAGAGACTATTCATAAGGGCCTGCAGTGACAGCACAGGGGGAATGGCTTCAGACTTACAGGAGAGTAGGGTTAAACTGGATATAAGGAAGAAATTTTTCCCTGTGAGGGCAGCTGTGGCTGCCCCATCCCTGGAAGCATTCGAGGCCAGGCTGTGTGGAACTCTGAGCAGCCAGGTCTAATGGGAGGTGTCCCTGCCCATAGCAGGGCTTGGAATGAGATGATCTTTAAGGTCCCTTCCAACCCAGGCCATTCTATCATTCCTTGATGCAATTTCCTCTAAAGCAGAGTGTAATCTCTGGGTTTGTCAAGGAAAAGAACAATTTTCTGATAGTTTGGGGTTTGCTACACTTGTTAAAGCTGTGCTGTCAGTCAGATGCGCTGTGTTGGTCTGTCTGATGTGGTGAGCCCTCAGTGACTCTGGGATTTTGGCAGGATGACATCATAGATGACGTTGACAGCTTTCTGGCTGCAGCTGAGACCCTCAAGGAGAGAGGGGCCTACAAGATCTTTGTCATGGCCACCCACGGGCTGCTGTCCTCAGATGCTCCCCGGCTGATCGAGGAGTCTGCCATCGATGAGGTGAGTGTGGAGTCGGAGCTCTGACCAAGTGACTGGGGCTTTTCTAAGCAAGCCATTTTCTCCTGAATTGATTGTTGTCATATGCTGGCACTAAGGATTTAGATGGGAAGTTCCTGGTTCAGGCTTTCTTTCTATGGAATTGTGTGCTGGAATATTAGCATCCACATGTCTTTAAACTAGAGCAGTGGGAAATGTGGGAAGTGGTGAGGTGCTGGACTGTCAGTATCAGCACACCTTTCTCTTCAGTGGGTGGGATATTTTTGTACCTCCTCTGGATGTGTGTGGCTGAATGAAAGGAAGGAGGGACAGTGCCATTAGTATCCATGGATACATGAAACCTATGGCAACACATGGCTCTTCCTGAGACTGTGACCCTTGCAGTAATGTAAACGTTGTTTTGTCAGTCAGGGTGGTTTTGTAGGATCTGTAAAACTCCCTCTCACCCTTCCAGTATAAAAGGTGGAAAACAACAGAGCTACGTCTTCCTGACCATTTTTTCTTCCTGTAGGTGGTTGTTACAAACACAATTCCACATGAAATACAAAAACTTCAGTGCCCTAAAATCAAGACTGTGGATATCAGCATGATCCTGTCAGAAGCCATTCGCAGGATCCACAATGGGGAGTCCATGTCCTACCTTTTCAGGAATATAGGAGTGGATGATTGAAGCTTCTTCCTCTAAAGAAACACCCCGGGC
Organism: Vidua chalybeata; assembly: GCF_026979565.1. Lineage (NCBI taxonomy): Eukaryota > Metazoa > Chordata > Aves > Passeriformes > Viduidae > Vidua > Vidua chalybeata. Next base: position 14,351,547 of record NC_071545.1, read on the forward strand.
CAAACTGGAATCGAACAGAGAACGAGCTGTGAAGCATTGTGCTTACCTTCATATTTCCATTGAGCCACTTCTTGTTTTTTCTTGGTTTAAGTATCAAGGTAGAACAGTTTTTAAGACAATATTTTTTCCCCTTTGCAGGGTTGGTTTTTTTTTTTTTTTGGGGGGGGGGTGGGAGTTGGTGGGAATAAACATTTTACAAAAACTGTTCTAGTTGCTTTTAGGTTAGTTGCACTATTCACCATGGAAAAATCCCACAAAACACTTGAGGCAAGAATTTGGCTTCTAAATTAAGCATTCCTTTTCCAAAGCTGCTTGCTACAAGTGCTTTAAATGATAATAAAATGAAGTGACTGTATAATATTTGCATTTTAAAAGCCAAAAAGGTTGTACTGTTGTATGCAGTTCAGTGATTTTGTAGGAGTGCTTTTATAGAAAAGCATATGGAATATGCACCTGTATTTATTTTCTGCAACAAAGAATAAAGACTTGTTTTGTGTGAGCTTTCTAAAAATGTTCATGTGCTGGTCCTTTGTCTTCTAAACTGTGTGTCCTTAAATATGGCAGGTGGATGTCAGGGAGCAACAGGGACTTGCTCAGACCATGGCACAGATTCCCAGAGAAGCTGTGGCTGCCCCTGGATCCCTGGAAGTGTCCAAGGCCAGTTTGGATGGGGCTTGGAGCAACCTGGGATAGTGGAAGGTGTCCCTGCCCATGGCAAGATTTTGGAATGAGATGATCCTTCCCAACCCAAACCATTCTGTGACTCTATGACTTGGGAATATTGGGGGGGAGTGTAGGTTCCAGCTGGTAAAATCCAATCAGCTCATGACTGGTAAACTGGGGGGCTTTTTTGAGGTTTCTTGCCTGCCCTAAATGCATGGATGAGCTGAAAAATACGCCATAGTGCAGAGCTGAACTTGTCCAGGTTTGCTTTCCCAGCCCTCCTTGGGCAGGTGTGGGTGGAATGGCCGGCTGGCTGCCAGGCAGCAGCTCCCAGTCCCAGAGGCTCCAAGTTCTTCACCTGTTGCAGAGAAAACAGTGGTGGAATTGATGAGCATTTAGAGGCTGTTTGGTTTAATCTTTCCATCATGTCCTACAAATGAGTATAAAGCTTTTGGCGTGTTCAGAAGTGAAAATTAACCTTTGTTGACACCGTTTCTATGTTGGAGACAAACTTCCAAGGACTTTGGAGGGTTCATTGACTTGAAAGGATAAAACCAGGTGCTTTCCTTAATGTTAATGGATACACCAGGCTGATTTATTCACACGTGTGGGTACTTTGGATGTGTTAATGCAGGTCAAATTCCAGCTGAGCACTGAGGGGGAAGGTCAGTTCCTCTCAGGGATGTGCAGAGCTGCTCCCGGTGCTGCCTCGGCTCCTTCAAAGAGAGGAGAAATGCTGACCTGACTCAGTGATGGGCATATTAACTGCACCGTGTTTATTTTATTAGTGAGACCTTGTGAAAGTGTGCTGCCACTTGGGAACGAGCCAGACAAGCGTCCAGTGCAGCAAACTGATGGCTAAATACCCCAAAACAGGGGATTCTAAGGTGGTTTCCTGTGCCTGTCTCGTGTTGGCCTTTAGAGGAATTGTGTCTTCCTCTCTCCACAGCTCCCTGACTGGAGGACGCAGGTGGGGGTTGGTCTTTTCTCCCAGTTAACAAGTGACAGAGCAAGAGGAAACAATCTCAAGTTGCACCAGGAGAGAGGTTAGGTTGGATATTAGGAAAAATCTCATGGGAAGGGTTGTCAAGCATTGGCACAGACTGCCCAGAGCACTGGTGGAATCACCAGGGATTTAAAAGCAGTGTAGATGTGGAATAATGGTTGGACTCAATGGTTTTAGAGGACTTTTCCAGGCCAAATGATTCCATGATTCTGTGATCTCTTCTGTGGGGGTCTCTAGTCAGCCCTTGCTGCCATGCCAGGCTCCACCTCAGGCATTCACCTAACTCCTGTTTGATCTTTGCTTTAAAACACAGAAAACCCCCAGCTTTGCCTGGTTTCATGCAGTGCAGTTATGATACTGATGAGGGCTCAGGAATTTGGGAACAAACTGCATCCATAAGGCTGGGCTGCTGGTGCTTTAGTGTTAGAGTGGTGGAAAGGGAGGGAAGCATGTGAGGCATCACTCAGACATTTTTCAACCCTGCCCATTTGTGAGACACTCAAATCAGGTGGTTTTGGCTCCTTGGGGAGTGGAGAGGAGTGAGAAGCAGTGGAGGCCAGGCTGCCCACCCTGGCACCTTTGGAAGCACAATTCCTGCTGTTGGGCTGTTTCATGATAAATGTCCTTGGGCTGCTAATGAGTTACTGATTCAGTCACCCGGTGAGGCTGAGGAATGAAGGAGTTAAATTCCACTGCTGGATCTGTTGCCCCCTCACAGCAGTTCAGCGTTGCTGACCTTGTTGTTGTAGTGGTTTATTTTTCCTTAAACTTTGGTGTGGGAATATGGGTAAGAGCCTTTTGTTCCTTTCTGCTTTCTTGTTTGAATAGGTTTTCTTTTCAGGGCTGGAATATTTTCTGCGTGGAATATTTGAAAGCTTCTGTAATTTTCTTCTTGTTTTCACTTGTGTATTTTGGGTGTTGTGCTGTGTGGAGCCAGGCTGGGAGAGCTTAGGGTGTTCATCTGGAGAGGAGAGAGGTCTGGGGGATACCCTAGAGCCCCTTCCAGTGCCTAAAGAGGCTCCAGGAGAGCTGGAGAGGAACTTTGGACAAGAGCCTGGAGTGATAGGACAAGGGAGAATGACTTCCCACTGCAGAGGGCAGGGTTATGTGGGATATTGGGAAGAAATTCTTCCCTGTGAGGGTGGTGAGGCCCTGGCACAGGGTGCCCAGAGAAGCTGTGGCTGCTCCATCCCTGGAAGTGTCCAAAGCCAGGTTGGACAGGGCTTGGAGCAACCTGGGACAGTGGAAGGGGTTTGGAACAAGATGAGATTTAAGGTCCCTTCCAATCCAAACCATTCTGGCGTTCTGTGACTTGCTCTGTTTTGTATAAATCCTCTGCCCCTTTCACCCCCTATGGAAAAGCTCCTATAGCCTGGGAGCAAGGTGGAATTAACCACAGAATTAACCAATTAACCATCTCTCCCCCAGCCTCTGTCTGCTGGGTGTGAGCAGCTCTGCCCCTTGCCTATTACAGGGTGTTGAGCCAGATGCCGTGATAACAGCCCTGATAACAGCAACAGCGATCAGCTAGAGCAGCCTCAGATAAAGACTCTCCAATTGCATTTATTCTGCCTTGCAGAAAAACCCTGGCCAAAGCCGTGTCCTATTAGGCAACCTGTCTGCTGGGGATGGCACTAGGAGAGGAACACCCTCCCTGCTTCCCCCTCTCCAGGTGCTTCCTTTTGCTATTCATGGCTCCAGGTACCTGGGGTGCAGCCACCGTTTCGTGTAATTAAGCTCGACTTGCAGAGCTCCCATTAATTATCGAGTCTCCTGTCTCTTGGCTTCTTGTCTGGGAGACTTGGGTCCTAGTGACTTGTCTGGGTTTTAGGGAAAGGGTGCTCTGTGCTGATCTTTCCTCCTCCCAGTCTTCCTGCAGGGTGAACAGGAGCACTGTTGGTGGCTATTTCCTTGCTGGGAGTGACATGGCCTGGTGGCCAGTAAGTACAGACACTCTTGTGTCCCTCTTGTGACACTCTGGGCACAGGGACATCAGCCCCACTGCCCCACTGAATCCCCCCCTGCTTTCTCCACTGCTTGCCCACGCTTTCCCCCACCCTGTCCATCTCCTCCTGGCAGAATTTATGTCCTTGGAGCTGCGTTTCCCTTCTCATTGCACAGAGGATGCTGGAGTTTGTTGGGTTTTTCCCACAGCCTGCTCTGAGCTTGGGGAGGGATCCGTGGGGCCAAACATCCATCCCCACCATTCCTGCATGCCCCTGGTGACTCCAACAATGGCTGTCCCTAATTTGTTTTTTTCCCCCTCTTATTTCTGTCTGATCTTGACAAACTTGCTGTTGGTCCTTCCCCTTGCACAGGGGCCACCTCCAGCAGGGCTTGTGGCAAACACAGCAACGTGTGGCTCCTCATCCTCCTGAAGACAAGAAAGTCAATCCCAAACCCAGCAGGGACGTTCAAATGAGCTGGGCTGTGGGAGCATCACGTTCAGCTACCTGAATTTTATGTGTTAAAGGAATTTCTTGCTAAACACATGCACATCCCTCATCCCACATGGGGGCTCTTTGGCCACACTTTACTTTTAGAAACAACGGAGCCGTCTGTGCCCTGTTGCTCCAGTTCCGACCTTATTTTTTCCACCTCCTTTTCCTGAGTTATCCCCTGGGGAAGCACCAAAGCTGGTCCAGCTGGCACGGCACCTGTGAGCACCTGCAGCTCCTCCGCTCCCCGCAGACCGGCGCCTCGCTCTTGGCCAGCAGCGAAGGCTCCGGCACCGGCGCTGCCGGCTCCGAGTGGAATGTCACAAATGTGTCGTGTGATTAAGACAATGACTTCTGTCGCAGCAAGATGGGCCATTTCACAGTCTCGAAAGGTTTGGGAGGAGCCGCGCGGGGGGGGGGTAATTAACACAGCCCTGCTAACTCAGCTTTTTCCAGTGTCCTGCGGCGAGGCTGGAGTCAGCTCAGCTCCACGTGCTCAGGGAAAAGGACATTTTGGAGCCGAGTTCCTAATCCAGCCCCTGCAGGTCCCAACAGGGACATGGCTGAATAGGTCACCCATTCCCTGCTTCCCCATACGTTGTATCCAAAGCCCTTGGGTCCTGCAGAAACAACAACAACAAAAAAAAACATTTGGCTTTTGTGGTGCTCAAAGTTGGTGGGAAATGTCCAGTCAGGAGCTGAAGGGCTGAGAGAAGCAGGTTCCTGCTGGCAGGGGTGCCAGGGGGTCTCCACCATGTCCCCATACCCAGAAGGGTATCAAGGGTTTCTGAAGCCATCTGTGGGTGCAAATGTGCCCTCGAGGGTGAGCCAGGGCTGGATCAGGAGCAGAGACAGGGTCTAGGACTGCAGTCAGCGTTGAGCTGCAGCAGGATCCATGTTTTTCTCTGTCTCTTTCCTCCTTCCTGACAGGTGACTTCTGCTCTTCTGGCACTGGCCCGGGTGTTTGTGCCTGTCTACATCTCATCTGGGGGATGTACAGCTGCCCTGAGCCTGTTGGGAGCGTGGCCTTGGACAGGTCCCCCACTCCCAGGAATCCTGTGGGACTCCTGAGTTCTGCCCTGGGAATCCCAGCAGGATGGGGCCTGCACAGGGCAGTGATGGCTCTCCCTCCCTGGCAGATTGTCACAATTCCAGAGCATCTCCAGCAGAGGTTTGGAGGGGAGAGGATCTGGGTGTACCTCTCCAGCCTGGTGCTCCTGCTCTCCATCTTCACCAGAATCTCGGTGAGTAGCCCCACCTTCAACTCTGTGACCAGTCCAGGACTTATTTCCAGCTATCAGAAGGTTATTTTTGGGCTCAGACTTTGTACAGCCAAACAGGGGGAGAGCATGTACTGCAGGATGCTCCAGGAAGAAGTGGGATAAAAAGTGGGAATTTGTGGGCAGATGCTGTCTGTGACATCCCATGAGTTCAAAGGCAGATCCAGCAGTGATGGTCCTTTCCAGGGGGCCCTGATGGATGTGTGGGTGTGTGTCAGGATTCCCAAACTTGCCTTGTAGCAGAGGCTGTGGGTGAAATGTGCTCAGAGGTTGGGCTGCATTGCCTGGGTTTGTCTCCCATCTCTGGCAGTGAAGCTTTCCAGCATTCCCAAAGGATGTGGGACAGCCAGGGGCTGAACTGGGAATGTATTAATTCCTTTGGGGCTCGTGGGTTTTCTGAGGAAGGGAAGCCTTGCTGCAGCTACAGGATATGCAAGCCTGTACAGTGCCTGGAAATCAGGTACTTTTCCACAGGGATGTTTTCCCCTCGTTTTAACCTCATTCACAGCTCCCTGTGTGCAGCCTCTGCTCACGCTGGTAACCAGGGGAAGAGTTTATCCGAGGTAAAACAGCTCAAGAGCCTGTGATACCAGGTCTAGGGCAAGCAGGAGAGAGCCTGGCACAGACAGCCCTGGGGGGCTGGAGACAGCGAGACAGAGATCAAGAGCAAAGAGCTCAGAAAAGCTGGAGAGAAAGAAAACCTGCCGCAGGGAGCAATCCTGCTCTGATGGAACAGGTGGATCTGTCCTGGGCTCTGCTGGGGCTAAAAGAAATGTGCTTTTGCAGGTGGCTGGCTGCAAGAAAAGTGCTTTTGCAGAGCAGAGGCTGAGGCAGGAGGCGCTCAGCATCTGTCCCTGTGTTCATCCAGCGTCTCTGGATGCGCCATCGCTCCCTGCACGGCGTTTCTGCAGCCCCAGGCCCTGGGCTGAGCTGTGGGGGGATCCTCTGGCTGTCCCTCCGAGGGGTGTGGGGGATGGAGCAGCCCAAAACCGGGCTGTCTGTGCACATCCATCAGTGCTTCATGCAAAGGGAGAGGCTGCATCCCCCCGGGACAGAGCCCAGCGCTGCTGCTGGGAACCCCCGGCTCCAGGAGAGCACTGTCTCCCCTCCTGAGCTGCTCTCTGACCCTGGGCAGGAGGCTTTGGTTTAACAGGCAGGTTACAGGGACACAGCAGCCCTTTCCACAACCTCAGGGCTTCCAGAGTGGCAGAGGTGGCACTGGTGACTCTGGTGCTGCAGCTGTGCCCTGTATTTCCCCCAGAAAACCACGCTGAGGGCATCCTTCCATATAACTAATAATCTTTATATCCCAGTCATACATTGAAAAATCCTACAGCCCTATTCCTGAAATCATCTTGGTAGCTTTTGGAGCACAAGTTCAGTTTGCAAGTTTGGACAGTGACACTTGGATAAATCTCTGATTGTCCTGGCATCCAGTAAACTGCTGAAACTCACTCCCCTCGTGTGTCACATCTCCTTCCTGCTCCCAGCAGAGATCCAGGAGGAGCTCAAGGGACGTGCTGGGGCACGTGTGTGTCTGTGGTCCCTGGCTCTGTGATCTGTGGGGTTCTCACAGATCCCTGCTGGCATTTAAAAGGAAAGGAAGCTGGGATAGGATTTGTGCTGGGATAGTTTGTTCTTGCTGGTCAGAATTTGAAGAAGGAGATCACTGGTAGCTTGAGGTTGTCTTTCAGTCTCTTCCCAGGCATTCCCCCATGTCCCCTCTCCTCTCACCGAATGATGTCCTGCTAAGCCATGGGGACATGCTTGGTCCCTTTGTTTTCCAGCCTCTCCATGGCTTTGAGAAGGGGTGGGTGTCCTACCAGCTCCTTCTTAGCTCGGGGGGTGGCTGTGCTGTCACCTCTTGCCGAACACCAGATGAACCTGCAGGTGACCCCTGTGCACTGCCTGCTCCCGTGGGACCCTCTGCAGCTCTCTGGGCCCTTCTCCACACAGTTTGGAGCTCCATGGACACCCCCAAACTCCTCTTCCTGAGCCTTCCTGTCGTTTCTTTGGTCTGCTGAGCTTTCTCTGATCTCTGAGTCAGGCAGGATGCAACAGAAGAGGAATCAGGCTAATAAGGGGATTATCTTGGCATCTGGCTGCATTCACAGTAAACCCTACAGACAATGGCTGTTTCCAGCAGTGGGTTGGGATGAGTGTCTGCAGACACGCGGGGCGTTGCCAAACTGGCCCGATGGCCCCGTCCCTGCGGTGGCCACAATGGCGAGTGTGGGAGGGAAGTGTGAAACTCGGGGCAATTGGGCAGGGCTGTGTCCCCAGGGGTTTCTTTGGTCCTTGCTGGGGGCTGCCTCAAAGCCCAGGATTATTTGGCCTTTTCCTGCCTCCTCTCCCTGCAGATGTTGTGTTCACAGATGGAGTTTTGCTCCACGTTCTCCCAAGCTGGGACACTGCATCAGTGCTGCTCCCCCAGCTCTTCTTTTTGGCAGTGGGGATGTCAGACCCTCCTCTTCTTCTGGAAATCTCCTTTCGGTGGACCCCAAACCTTCCACATTTCGTGGCAGGGTGCAGCAGGGCAGCCCAAAATCCTGCTGGGAGATGGTTTCCCACCCGGCTAGGAAGATGTGAGGAGTTGCCTTGGCAAAGAGCCCCTGGAGAGTCCTCTGTACCCTGGGGAACTCGTTCTACCGAGGTTCTGGCTTCACCAATTGTTAATCCCAAGCTGTCTCCAAAGCCAGCTTTTATTGGGAAGGCTTTGGCGACAGTTGGGTAAGAACAAGTTTCCAGGTGAGGTCACTGGTGGAGGCAGGGATCTCTCTGGATTATGAAGCCTGACTTCAAAGGCTTCTCCTCTCCTCTTGAGGTTGAAAGGACTTATTTTATGAATAGGTCATGCCTGGTTTTAATTAGCTTGTTTTTGTATTTGGGATGTCTTATTAATGCCTCGGTCACATGTGCTTTTATTTTTTTCCCACCCTTGCAGAATTACCAGGGAGGGAGGTGGAGATACCTCTGCTTCCTCATAGCAAAGGCTTCGACTCATTTGCAGACGACTGCAAAAATGATTAAGCATTGAGAAATCCAGGAGAAGCAATGATGAAATATCTTGTCCAGGGCTGAATCTTCCAGCTGGGCTGTGGGGAAGGGTTCCTGGAGAAGGGGGAGAAAAATTCCTGGAGAAGGGGGAGAAAAATTCCTGGAGAAGGGGGAGAAAAATTCCTGGTTGGTGCTGACTTGACAAGTGATGGATCCCTCTGAGGGACATGAGGAGCTCTGGAAGACACCAAGGGTGCTTGGCTGGCACTGTGCTAGGAAAATTTAGACTGTTTTGGGCTCCCACTTCAGGCTGTGTTGGGAGTTGGTGGCTGAGAGCCCTTGGTTGGGGCTTTTCTGCCTTGTCACTGGGACCTGTGCTGGGTGAGGGCTTCACTTGTCCTCGTGTAGGGCTGCTCAGGGCTATCAAGCTGTGCTTGGATTGCATTTGCAGTGGGAACATATTTGAGGAGCCACTGGTGGAGGTCATGGCATGGTTGCCCATGAGTTGGTTCCTCTCCAGGAGGTCATTCCAGGGCTGAATTCCTTCCTGGTGTTGACGAGGACTCTCCCAGACACACGGCCAATCCCAAAGTGCAGCTGAGGACAGGCAGTGCCTCCCTTGGGAATGCCAGGCATGACTGTGGTGTAAAGCCTGGTCCAGATGCCATGGAAGAGGCCCTGAGTTAGGATCCTCGAGATCATGGTGTAAGTGCTCTTCTGGCTGGTTTGATTTGATTTGATCTGATTTAACTCAGGTTGTGTCTAACCTTGTGGGCTCAGGTGCTGGGGAGCAGCTTTTGTGCTGTGCTGAAGCTGGATGTGTGCTCCCCTCCTGGGTGTAGGGCTGGTGGAGCCCTCCCGGGCAGCTCACACCTCTGCTCTCCCACTGCACGATCCTGCAGGGCCCCTCTCCATCCCCTGATGCCAATCCTCAGCCCCGTGTGGGGATGTGCTGGAGCAGAGCAGGAGGAGGGCAGAGCTGGGTGAGGAGGGGTGACATGGGAAACAACGCCTGCCCAGCACCTTCCTAATCCCCAGGGACTGCTCCCACATGACAGGGCAAGACAGCCCTGCTGCTGGGGGAGGGTTGCTGGGAGGTGTGTGAGGAGATGTCAAATCAGAGCCGCTCTCTTGGTTGTGGGAACCCATCTCAGCTCGGGGCCAGGGTGTGGAGTCAGCTCTTCTTGCCTCTTCCTGCCCCTTCTGGCCTCATTCCCTTCCCCAAACAAGGTTTTTGTGAAGATGCCCCAGCTGAGCGCTGGGGATGGCTGAGCTCAGCTCTGGGTGGAGATGTGGTGGTGGCACTGTCACTGTGCCAGGTGCTGTCCTCCCATGGTGGCACGGCTTTTGCTGAGGGAGGTGTCCCAGCTCGGAGTCTCTGCTTTACATCTCATTTCCCAAGGCTGTGCCCACCCCAACATGGGTACCAGGGCAGCTGGAGCTGCCTGCTCTGCTCCCTGTGGCTGGGGGAGGGTGGTCTGTGACACACCTGGTCACCCCTGGGACCCCGGGGTTCAGGATTGTCCTGGTGTGTGCCACAGGGGTTCAGAAAAAGGCTCCATGGGGACCTGAATGTGGCTTTCCTGTATTTAAATGGCTTACAAAAAAAAGAGTGAGACATGCTTTTTATGTGGGCAGATAGTGAGAGGACAAGGGGGAATGGTTTTAAATAAAAGAGGAGAGATTTAGCTTGGATTCAAGGGAAAAAAATCCTTCCCTGTGAGGATGGGGAGGCCCTGGCACAGATTCCCACAGAAGCTGTGGCTGCCCCTGGATCCCTGGAAGTGTCCAAGGCCAGGTTGGACGGGGCTTGGAGCAGCCTGGGATAGTGGGAGAAGTCCCTGCCATGGCAGGGGTGGGATGTGATGGTGCTGAAGGTCCCTTCCAACCCAAACCATTCCAGGTTTCCTCGCTGTCCCCACAGAGGTGGCTGTTTCCCTGCTGTGTCACTCCTGCAGCAGCCCTTGGGTGGTGGGTGTCACCTGTCACCTGTCCCAGCTCCTGTGTTTCCTTTTCCACACACAGACAGGTCTGTACTCCTTCGTGCAGCTCTGCTGGGCTGGGACCTTCACCTGTCCCCTGTCCTGATGCTGCTGGTCAGGGGCTCCACGCCAATCCAGGTGGGTTGCTCAGCATCTGCTGGCCTCCAATTTCTGCCTTTCATTGAAACACAGCCCTTACCCTTCTGCTTTTGTTTGATTATTGTTCTTTGTGCTCCTGGAGGGGTTTCAGGGGGTTATACCAGTGGGGTTCGTGTCCTTGCCCCATCCAGCCAGTCCCTGATCAGTTTTCTGGAGCAGGTGATGACTCAACCCATGACCTCTCCTTTGTCATTGCACCTTTTTTTTTGGAATAACTCCTCCCCCAGCCCTGCTGAGGCACTTTCCTGTGTGTGTACCTATTTGTACCAGCAATGAGCTGGGCTTCTCCTATTACAGGATTATTATTGTGGAATCTACAACCTGAGAGCCCTTGACCTGGCTCCTTTCCCTCCCTCTGGCCCTGCCCTCAGTGCAGCCTGCAGCCCTCCCTTCCCAAAGCTCCCAGGAATATTTCTTGGCCCTGCTTCCCTGTTGGCTGGTTTTGTGCAGGGTCAACCCATGGTTCTGTGACCCAGAGGTGATGGAGCTGGGGTTGGAAATTTTGGGTTCCTGGCTCCCAGCCCCACTCAGCCCATGGCACTGTGTACCCCTGCCTGCCCTTTGGGTCATTCCCTCCCCTGGCAGTGCCAGTGGAGACACCAGCAGGGAGTCCTCCTTCCTCATCTCACCCCAATTCAAAACAATCCAAAAAGTCTCCATAACACGGTGCATTTTGCAAGGCTTTGGTTGCAGGCAAATCCCATCTCGGGTTTTCCCTGCCCACAAGGCCTCTTGTGGTGTGAGCTCAGCCAGGTGTGATCATTGCATCACCCTGGACATCCCTGCAAATCCCAGCCCTGACCTCCCTGGGTGCGACTCCGTGACTGGTGGTTCCATTTTTGACCCATTTTTAAAAATTCTGCTACTTTTTGATGCTTTTGCTGGTGTGCTGAGTGATGGATTCTGGCTGGGGTTTGCAGCAGGTCTGGAGGGAGAGCTTGGGATGGAAAGGGACAAAGGACGGCCAAAGGGGACCCTGCTAAGCACCAGCTGCTGGAAAAATAAAACTGTAGGGCTGGCAGGAGAGCTGAGGGTGCACCAAGGGGAGATTTAGAGATTTAGGGAGGGGTGACACGAAGGTGAGCTCAACGTCCTGGATGTGATCTGGGGCTGCCTGGTGTCCTCCTGATTGCGTGGAGGTGTGGGGCTGCATCCCTCCCCTCCAGCCATCCCTTGGCTCCCCTTCCAAGGCCCTGGTGGGGCTGCAGCCCCTGTGGCTCTCAGCTGCTCCCTGCCACCCCATCTGTGAGGCTGCTGTCCCCCCTTGACTCCAGAGCCACGGAGGAGCTGTTCCCCCTGCCCACGGCAGCTCCCTCTGCACAGTGCCAGCAGGACCAGGCAGGTGACAGGCAGGTGACAGGCAGGTGACAGGCATGTCCCTGCAAGCTTGGCACTTTTACTGGGATTTCCTGACTGCTCCAAGCCCAAATCCAGCTGTGCTTCCAACACTTTGTGCCTTTGTCCCGTGCAGGGGGGGCTGGCAGCTGTCATCCACACATGCTGCAGACACTCCTCACGGTCCTGGGAGCCATGGGACAGCACAGATCCACTCAGAGGGACCCCCTTTCCCCAGGAGGGTGGTCTTGGGGATAAATATTCAGTCTGAGCAATCTGGTGTGGCCAAGATGCCCCAGCAGGACCCTGGTTTGTAGCAGTCACCTCAATAAAGTCTGTGGTCCCCCTGTGTCCCCTCTGCCCCTGTGTGCCATCCCACCAGGGCAGGTGCTGTGGAACACCCCCCTGGAGCTCCATGTGGGGCTGTCCCCTGCCCTGGTGACATTCCTGTGGGCACCACTGCTGCACAGGTTTGTGTCTCGCTCTGAGGCTGACCAGGGGTTTGACAGCAGAGCAGAATTCCCAGTTCTGCTCCAGGAGTTGTGGTGGGGTCTCCAAAGAGGATCCCAGAGCGCAGGGACGTGCCTGGCAGGAACACGGCACTGCTGCCGGCTTGGATGTGGATCCTGGTGCCCTGCTCCGGCTTGGAGTGAGGGTGCTTCATCACCAGCCCTTCCTGAGCCCCCAGCACTGTTGTGCCTCCCCTTTTTCTGCCTCAGAGCATCCTTGGGAGGCCGGGAGCTTTCATCAGCCTGGCTCTGCCATCGGGGCTCTTGGCCCTGAGGAGCAGGAAGCAAAAAGTCAGGTCCCAGCTTCAAAGGCAGGTGTTTAACTACAGAGGATGGTTTCTAGAGGCTCTCCTGAGCTGATTTCCACCGTCTCCTGGGGAAGGCTGTGCAGGCAGGCAGGTGGGAAAGGCTCTGACCCAGAGCTGGGGAGGTGGGAGCAGCCCCAGCCCAGTCCTGTGGCTGCTCCCCTGTGCCAAAGCAGAGCCCTGGACGCAGCAAGGCCTATTCACAAAGGTCAGATGAAAGGACAGAGACTTTCTGGAGAAGGGACAGTAGCATTTATCCACCCCAACAACAGCACAGAGCTGCTCCAGGCACAGGAGGACTTTGCCTGTCGGGGCAGATCCGAGCAGCGGCCGCAGTGCCTGGATGTTGGGAATTGCTGTTTGGAGCTGTCCTTGGCCGTGGGGCTCCCTGAGGATTGTCTCTGCCAGGTGCAGCTGTGCAGAGGAGCCAGAGGAGGAGGGCAGGTAGGCAAAGCCTGGAAAATCCCCCGGGGCAGCTGCAGAGCCTGGTTTGTTTTGGCTTTGCTGCCTGCGAACGTGGCGCGGTGTTTGCAGGGAGGTGAGGGTGCTTGGCAGAGGGGAGGATCCAGGGGAGCCAAAAGACAGCTCCTGGTTGCTCAGGTTTTTCCCCAGGTCTCAGGAGGCCTCAGGAGCTGGAGGTGGGTGTGCCCCAAGGGTGCTCGGTTTGCCCCAGCTCCTGTCAGGCTCAGCTCATGAAGGACACTCAGTAGAATCCCAGAATGAATTGGGACCTTAAATCTCATCTTGTTCCAGCCCCTGCCATGGTAGGGACACCTTCCACTGTCCCAGGCTGCTCCAAGTCTCATCCAACCTAGCCTTGGACACTTCTAGGGACCCAGGGGTAGCCACAGCTTCTCTGAGCACCCTGTGCCAGGGCCTCCCCACCCTCCCAGCCAGGAACTCCTTCCCAAAATCCCATCCAGCCCTGCCCTCTGTCAGTTTAAACCCCCTTTGCTGAACACAGACCTTGGTGATGGCTCTGCCTAGCTCTGGCATCACAGATGAGACAAACTGGAGCCATCCCACCCCCCCCTGCCATTCACCACGGGGATTTAATCCCAGCAGAGCCCTTGTGCTGCAGCCCAGCTGAGCTCCTGCTGCCTGCAGGGTTTCTCCCTACTCTTCCTCCTTGGCAGGCGTGGGTGCTGTGACTTGCTGGCGAGTGCCTTTGGGAAGGGAGCAGGTCTGCACCCCCAGGCACAAATCTCTGCTTTCAGCACTCGGCCTCTGCCTCTGGAGAGCCTTTGTTGGTGCCCAACGCCCATGCAAAGCTTGGGAGTAGCCGGCGCCTGGATAAACCGAGCACTGGAGAGGGGCCAGGGATTCTTGCACAAGAGCAGGAGGAGCTCCCAAATGCTGAGTCCCTGTGGAACACGGGGAATGGATGGATGGATGGATGGATGGATGGATGGATGGATGGATGGATGGATGGATGGATGGATGGATGATGAATGGATGATGGATGGATGATGGATGATGGATGGATGGATGGATGAGGAATGGATGATGGATGGATGATGATGGATGGATGGATGGATGATGGATGATGGATTGATGGATGGATGGATGAGGGATGGATGGATGAGGGATGGATGGATGATGGATGGATAGATGATGGATGGATGGATGGATGATGGATGGATAGATGATGGATGGATGGATGATGGATGGATGATGGATGGATGGATGGAGGGGGAATAGGGTGGGTGATGCCCCTTTGCCAGCTCCCCAGAAGCCTCAGGTCAGGGGGATGCTCTGGGGTGAGGACAGGCCGGTGGGCTGGCTGTGGAAGTGGGAGGGCTGCAGGGAGAGCGCCGTTCTCAGGCAGGAGAGGCTTGGGGATTGGGATTTGCTCCAGCTGGACTGGATGGTGATCCCAGTGCCTGATCTCTGAGAGATTTGCACTTGGGCTAAAGACAGCAGCGGTCGTGGGGAGGGTCCTGTGGGAGGGAGATCACACAGGAGCACATTCCCACCTCATCCTGCTGCGCTGGAGGGGACAGAGCAGAGGGGCTGGACTGCAGGGATGGAAGGGATCCAGGAGGAGACAGCAGGACCAGCTGTGGGAATCCACCAAGGGATGCTCCTGGGTCTTGCTTGGTCTCTTCCCTCTGTGAGGCCTCTGGAGCCTCCTCTCCTCTCCCAAGCCTCAGCAGCTGCTGTGGGTTTGGGGGTGCCAATGCCCCTCCCTGCTCATCTCCCCAGGCTGCTGCGTGGGTGGCCGTGGGGTGTGGGGGGAGCGGGCTGGGTGCCTCCCATCCCTCCCTCCAAAAAGTGATGCCTCTGGCTCCAAAATTCTCCTGCTGAAGGTACTGGGGGAGCTGCAAGGAGGGCTCATCCCGTGCCCCCCGGGAGCAGGGAGGCAGTGGGGAGCCAGGGCCGAGCCCAGGGCTGGTTGGCAGCTCTGAGGAGGAGCACGGGGCAGCTGCCAAGGGCTTGGGGGCTCGCTTGTGAGGGCTTGTTCATGGCACATATTCCTTGTCAGGGCTCAGGCTCACATCTTGGCTCCCATTTCCTAGGAAAAATGCAGTGAGAAGGGGCTTCTATTCTTATTTTTCTTTTGCTGCTTGCTGGAGGTTTGGGGCTGGGAGCACACGGGGGTGCTGGGGAAATGCTCGGGGGGGTAGAAAATATTTGGCTGGACATTAGTGCCAAGGCACCTTGAGCTGCAGTTTATTGAGTCCAAGGCCACCTAATCTTGCATTTTAAGTCTTAGGCGAGGCTCTCCTGCCGTGGGACCAGGGAGCTTTAATGAACAAAGTTGCTTTTTTACAGTACAAGTTTAAAAGAGGTGGGTCCCTTGAGGAGTCTTTGTGCCAGGACACGGGTCACCCTCCAAAGGGAGGGCAGACTGCAGTGGGGACCTTCTGTGCAAAACGGTAACAGAAGAGTCTCTTAAATAACCAGAAGAAAACACAATCGTGGACGATCCCTCCTTTCCCAGGCAGCATCCTGGGTTAAGGAGCTGGCTGGGTTTTGCCAGCTGATCCCACAGACCGCTGGGTGCCAGCTCCCCCCATGATGCTTCCCAGCTTTTAACGAGGTCGGGGGTCAGCCCAGCCTGGAGGAGACCTATTTAAAGGCTGTGCCATCCAAGATTGCTCCCAACACTACTGCCACCTGCCAGGGCGGGTGCCACGCACCCCTTCCGAGACCCAGCCTCTGGGGCTCTGCCCTGGACAGGGATGATTTTGGGCTGTCCATCACGGCCACGTGGTGCTGGTAAATGTAAACAAGAACCCCCTGCCCCAAGGAAGGCGGCGGCGCCTGCCTGGGCTCCACCAGCTCTGCAAGGCCACCGTCCCCAGCCCCTACTGGTCCTTCTGGCCCGTGGGCTCGGGGGGTGGCTTTTTGGAGTCCACAGGAGCGCCCTGAGCCCCCACAACCCTGTTCTTGAGGTGCTTGGACTGGGAGAGTTTGGAGAGCGGGATGCCCAGGGGTGTCCTCATCTCCTCGGTGGCCTTCTGGCCCTCGGGCAGGGCGGTGAAGCGCTTGCCCGGCGCTCTGGGGGCGTTTGGGGGCAGGTGGCCGGGTGCCGTGGGCTTGCTGGGGCCGAAGGTTTTGCTCTGCCAGTAGGGCTGGCTGCCTGCAATGGTCTTTTTGGGTTCTGCTCCCTCCCCTCTGTACTTGGTGGCCCTGAGGGGTTTCTCGTGCGTCGGGGAGCAGGAGACCTCCTTGCCCGGCTCTCTGCCCGCCGGGGTCCTGGGCCGGTAGCGGTAGATGTGAGTGCCCTGTTTGGGAAAGAGCAGAGACACCGTGAGCTCTGGCTGTTGGAAGGGTGCTGCTCCCTGCAAGGCCACCTCCTCACCTGCCTGTGCCAGGTGTCCTCGTGGACAAACCCCTCTGTCCCTTGGTGCCTTGCCCAAATTCAGTGGCAGCTCGGAACGGCCTCAAATATTAACCACAGCTGATTCCTGACTCTGGTACCAAACTCTCTGACACTTCCCAAGCAGCCCTGGCAGTCTGGAGGCTGTCCCGAGCCAAGTTCCTCCTGCCTGGAAATCCAGGACAAGGCATCTCAACACCTTCTCCTCTCCAGCAGCAGCCTGAACACCCACGTTAATCATCTCAGCCCTCACGTCAGCCCCGAAGAGCATTCAGTCACCCAGACCCAGCCTGCGGGACCAGGTGAGTGCCAGGATCAGATGAAAGGATGGAGGGCTGGGAGAGGAGCTGGGATCGGGAGACAGCAGTGAGCTGCAACACCACTGCGGGGGTGGCTCTCATTAGCTGGGTTGAGACACACGTTTGGGTCGGCTCTGAGCACCATTAATCCTAATTCTGCCCTGGGTAAGGTTGTCACACATGGCTGTGGCCACCAGATGTTTATCTCCCCTTTGGGCGTGCCCACGCCATGATCTGGAGGTGCAATCGCACCTGTGCAGAGGTACCAGGGGAGGTGGGCTCTGGTGAGCCAAGGTGCAGATGGCAGGAGGAGCTGGGGCCAGCAGGCTGCAGAGCTGGCTGTGCCAACCTGCCCTGCCTCTGCCACGGTCCTCACTGTCAGGCAGTCCCAAAGTCCCAAAGGCCTCCCTGACCCTGGAGCTGACACCTCCTGCTTTGACCAGGAGGGTTGTGTTAAAGCAGTTTAGCTTAGGTAGTCCGAGATTGATTTAATTAGGTGCTTAAAATCAGTGTTAAGGTCTGAGATGGCTTCAGGTGAGAAGGATTAAGGGTGATTTGGCTTTTCTCCCTCTGAGCTCATCATGTGCCTGAGCTGGGTGGTGGCTCCTGTGGCTCCTGACATGCTCTGGCTCTCGGGAAGAAGTTTAAACCATGGCTTAAACCAAGTATCCCACCCCAGGAACCAGCACCCTGCCCCTCCTGCCTGCCAGCAGAATGAGGCAGTGCTTGCCCAGGAGAGCCTGAATCCTGCTGGGTGCTGAGCACTCCTCTGGGAGCCTTTGGAGAGACTCTGAGCTCTGTGAAATCAGCAATTCTTACAGATGTTGCCTATTTAGGAGGGATTGCCTCAAAGCCCGAGGGGTGGCTGTGCTGTGGATGGACACGGCTTGGCCAGAGCTTTGAGGTGTGATGGTTTGAGGGGAGCTGTGGGAGGAGGAAGAGGCTGGACTCGGTTTCCATGTCATTGTGGGCACTCTTTGGGGAGGAGATTGGCTAGAAGGGGCAAGAGGGGTGGGATGGTGGTGGGGAATGGTGGTTCTTGGCTGGAGGATGTGCTGCTGTGGTTGCACTGGGATTTTTGGTGCTATGGGGTAACCCCAACCCGTTACTGGTCTGGAGAGAAACCCTGCTGTGGGTTGGGTGCACGTCTACACTGCATTTGGGCCCGATGCCCCGTGGCTCCAGCATTTGGGATGCAGTTTGGCAAGGAAGAGGCTGATGTGGAGTAGATGTTGGTGCTGCTCAGCCCTCCTGCCTGGCTCTCCACAGGTCATCGTCCAGCGGTCACTCTCTGCCAAAAACCCGAGCCACACCAAGGCCGGCTCCATCCTGGCCAGACCTGAAGATGCTGCCCCTGTTCCTCATCGTCTGCCAGGGATGGTCAGCAGGGTCCTGGACCCAGGTAAGGGCCCCCCATGTGGCCGTGGCACCGGTGGGGTGGGGATTTTCCCTGTCCCTAAGGGGTGAATGGGAGGGGGGCTTGTCTGGAAAGCTCTGCTCTGCACAGACCTGGGGACTCTGCACATGGGAGGGGGACAGGAGAGGACCCAGGTGTCCCTCCTCCTCGAGCCTGCTGTGCATCCAGCTGTGAATGGGGCTGTGTGTTTAGGGAAGGTGGTTTCCAGAGAGAAATTGTTTTCCATGACATGGAAAACATGATGTTTGCCCTGAGTGAGCCTCCACCTGTGTTTTGGGCTATGTTGGGCAATGGGCCAGCACCTAAGAAATGTGGACCCAAAAAAAAAAAAAAATACTTGGGAGACTTGATAATGATTTCTGTCAAATTTGAGTTTTCAAGAGTTAGTCAAGGGTTACTTCAATTTATTAATTTTACACATGGGAGAAACTCTTCCCTGCACCTCTGCACTGAGTGCTGGCTTTCCTAACCCTGATGCTGTGCTAATTATCTGCCTCTCATCAAAGGGCCAGAACAAGTTACTGCAGGAACACCAGCGTACCCAGCCGTCCCCAGCAAGGTGGCACCTGGGTCACAGAGCATCAAAGAGCTCGATGCTCCTTGCCCTGCAGGGCTCGGGGGTATTTGATGTGCAAGGATTAAAGCTCTGAGCTCCCTGTCACTGCCTGGGAAGGGAGAAGCAAGTGGACTCTGGGATGGTACATTTAATTCCCTGTAAATAGAGATCAGATGCTCAGCTGGGGTAACCTCAGGCAGTTTCAGTGATTTCAGCTCCTGGTTTAGCCCTGGGGGGTTGGAATGCCCCAAAAACAGCGGGCGGGGAGCCTTGAGAAGCCGGAATGCTCGGCAGAGCTGCCGGAGGTTGCAGAGCTCGGGTGGAAATCGGGGGATGGCAGTGTCATCACCCCTGGGTGGGACGATGCTCTGGCCGTGGTGGGGATGTTGCTGTGACCTCGTGCTCCCGGCAGTGGGGTTCTGGCCTTGCTCCCCATGGAATTGCAGCAGGGTGCTGGCCCTGTGCGGTGACAGGGCCCGGCGTCACTCGTGGATCAGCCGCAAAGCTGCTGACTGTGGCACTCGCCCACAGAGGTTGCTGTCCCTGTTTCTCCGCTGTCTTGCTCTGCCTAATTATGTGTCCGAGCGCTTTCCCTTTGATGCTAATCACCCTGGCAGGGCGCTGCAAAACAAGCCTGAGAAGGACACGCCTGCATGCACAGTCTGTCCCCAGCTGGGCGTGATGCCCCCGCTGATGGGCTGTGGACGGAGCTCAGCGAGCCCCAGCACATCTGTCCAGCTGTGGCCACAGCTCCACCCCCAGCCCAGTGCTGTGGGCTAATCTTTAATTAGCCAAAACCTCCCCTTTAACAGCCATCCCCGCTGCTGGACACCAACAGCTGTGGAATGGCCACCACGTCTTTGGTCACCTCTTGGGTGACCATGGCCACGTGCAGGGTGTTATTCTCCTTTATGGGAAGCCTGATCTCAGCATCTAGGACAACACCAAAGGTCGGGATGACGCCAAAAAACTCGGGATGACATCACACCTGGGTTGACCTGACTGGGTCACCTCCAGGTTTGCAAACCTTTGTAGGGTGGAGAAACAAGAGGTTATAGCAAAAAGTCCTACCTGGGCAGCACTGCTGGGGTAGGAGCTGTTGCCATCCAGGATGGCGCGGGGCAGCATGGGCCTGATCTCCACGGCGTTGCTCCTCCTCTTCGTCACGTCCTCCAAGCGCATGTGCTTCAGGGAGGGGAGGCTGCCCAGGGGGCTGATGAAGGTGCCCCGGCTGATGTGAGGGTCACTGAGCTTCCTCTGCATGGGAAGGATCTCCCCGTTGTGGGTGACGTCCGAGTTGGTTCTCCGGAGGGGCCCATAGCGATCCCTCACCTCAAAGTACTCGTCTGAGATGGAGGAGGCGTTGGAGCGGCGGTAGCTGTGGTCAGCAGAGCTGCTGGAGTAGCTCTCCTGGTCACTGAGGGTGATGTACTCCTCTTCCTCCTCCTCCTCCTCTTCTCCCAGCCCGTTGTGGGCGTAGGGAGGCCCTTTGTCCTCCTGTGGAGCTGCTGCTGGCCGCTCCGGCTGGACGTGCCAGGTCTCCTTGGAAGCTCGGTTGGGTTTCTCCTCCCGCTCCTGCTTCAGACCCGTGTGGTCGGCCAGTGGTGGCTGCGTGTCACCCTCCAGGGCAGCGCTGCTGTCACAGGTTGTAGTGACTTTGGTCATGAGGACACCGACTGGGATGGTCCTTGGCTTTGGAACTGGAGGCTTGACATCCTCCAGTGCCTCCTCCTGTGGCTTCAAATGGTGGCCCAGCGGTGAAGAGGCAAATGTCCCCACTTGCCTCGTTGTCCAGCTGATGCCTTCGATGGGGGTGGTAGTGGGGGCTGCGGGAGCTTCCATGGGGGGCTGTGGGATCTGTCTGTGGCTGGGGGACAGCAGAGGCAGCTCCTGGTCTGAGTTCTTCCTGGCCTCCATCTCCCTGTTCTTCAGCATCTGCCGGTGCTGCGCGCTGGCCTGGGAGACGTCGCAGACTTTGATGCGGTTCATCTGCGACAGCTTCGCGTTCTTCACCTTGGGGTCGATGATGTTGATGTAGCCCAAGACTTCGCTCCCAGGCTCGGGGTCCGGCTCCACCCAGGTGGGCAGGTAGTCAAACATGTTGGCTTTCTCCAGGTTCAGGAGGCCGGGGTGGATGAGCAGGGAGACGTCAGCCACGTCGCCGTGCCGGTCGCCCCCCTGGCCCTCGGGAGGTGCTTTGCCTTTGTTGTCACTCTTCTGGTTTTTGTCCTGGTTCTCTGATGAGGTCTTGCTGATCTGGTCGGCGCTCTTGGCCTTCACCAGGGCGTATTTGGGGTTTATCAGCTTCTTCACCACGGCGTTGGCGGGGGTCACCGGCACCACGGAGGGCAGCGTTACGGGCTCGGGTTCGGGCTCTTCGCCCATGGAGATGGACTTGAGGCTCACCCCCTTGGACATGAGGTAGAGCTCCTGGAACTGCTTGTCAAAGGCCTCCACCACCTGGCCCGAGAGGACCGTGATGACGTTCCGGTCCGTCCTCGCCGCGGACCAGGTGAAGCTGGAACAGAAACACATTGGAGACTCTCAGCTGGTAAATAGCACCTCTCCCCAGCCCTGGCCTTCCCCGGGGGACTGATGGAGCCAGCAGGGACATGATCTCACTGTAAACATTAATAATAATGGGATTGACAAAATAGCTCCCATCCCAAATTAGAGTGAAGGGTTGAAGTCCTGAGCACAGTGGGACTTGAAGTAAAAATAAAAGGTATTTGCAGTGGGGTCTGTTTTTCGCCTTAGTGTTGGCTGCTTTCCCTGTGTCAGTTTGGGTTAAGAGAAGTGACTCGTAAGTGGATGTGTTATTTGTTATGGCCAGAAAAGAGGAAATGTTTCAGCTCCATGTTTGTAAAACTTGTCTTTTAGACTAAAACCTGACCAGGGCTGGTCCGTTTCTACCTAAGTAAGTTTTCCTTTGAACAAAACGAAAAATACTTTGTGCAGGACATTGACTGGGAAAGCTGAGCTTGCGTGAGAGTTGGGACCAGCTGTGTTTTGGTGCTTTGGTCCTTCCTTGTGCCCATCAGCACAGAAACACTTGGTGTGTCCCACCACCTCCAAGAAGGGTGGGTGTCCTAGACCTGGCGGTGAAGGGAGTGGTGGGAACCCCTTAGGGCCCACTCCAAATCTCCTTGGAAAATCTCCTCCCAGTTTAGGATGAGGAGAGCAAATCTGGCACGGGGCCCTGGGGCCTTGCACCACGAGGGTTCACACGGATCCTTTGACCAACACCTCCGTGGGGTGGGCAAGAGGAGATGTCACTGATTTACCTGTAGGAGCCACACATGGATCGATCCCCGTCCACAAACATGAACTTCTGGGCCAAAGCCCCCTTGAACTTGGTGGCCGAGCGGGTGAAGAACTCCGTCCCCCCGGTGCTGCGGACGCGCAGGTTCTGCAGAGCAAAGGCAGAGGTGTGGGCAGGAGTGAAGAGCTGCTGTGAGACCACCACCCGCCCCTCCAAGAACGCCCCTCTGGATGCCCCACAGCCCCTCTGAGGACTGGGAATGTCCTTCATGGCCGGCTCAGAGGAGACCACAGCGATGGGGAGATAAAATAACTCGCCCAAGGCCACCATGGGCCCGGCTTGGAGAGTTTCCTGCTTTGCCCATGTGCCAGCTGTGTTTGCCAACTCTTGAACTCGGTGTCCGTGGGCGAGTGCTGTGTGGTGGTGCTGCCAAGCGCTCCCCAGCTCCTGCAATCTATGCAAATGCCACCATGGGAGAGGAGGTTCCACACCTGCTCCCACAGGAGATCTGCAGGGGGTTTTGGGGGGGAGGCGGTGACCCCAGCACAGCCCACGTGGACCTGCTGGCGGTGGGTTTGTCCTTCCCCACGCTCCCCCTTTGCTGTGCTCCTAAATTCGGGCATCTAGTCCTGCTTTTAGGGGCTGGTGGGAAATCAGGCAGTGGGGAAACACATTTTCACCCTCGGGAAACGAAACCTGGTGACGTGGGAGCAGGTCCCTGGTGTGGAGTTGGGTGTCCTCCCCAGGGAAGCCAGTGATGCAGGGGCAGCCCTGGCTCTGTGAAAATGCTTTTGTTCTTTTTTTATCCCCAGTCTGGCTCCTGTCTCCGGTGTCTCCATGGAGGGCCCTGGCACATTCCACAGCAGAGCAGATAGCATCTCCCACGGCAAAGGGGCTCCTTTCGGGTGGGGAGAAAATATTTTCTTAAGAAAGCGCCTGCATTCCTCCTGTTCCTGCTGGGATGTTGAGAATGCTGTTGCAAAAGGCTCTGTGTCATCACTGGGTCATGCCCTCCATGTCTGTTTTATTGTGTGTTTTGTTTTGTTTTTTAAAGAAAAGCATCAAAAATATTTGTCTTCCCCTCCTCCAGCCTTTCTCATCTGCTTGCCTGGGCTCTCCTCTCTCCCTGGAGACCATGACCAGGCACAGTCCTAAGCCCAGGTGCACCCCTAGTCCCTGCTCCCCCACCCTTGGCAGGGAAATTCAGTGCAGATGATGTGAAAGCCACAGCTTTCCTGACTGTGTTTCCAGGGAAGTTCCACTCGCTGAACGGAGAAGGTTTGGGGGCAATTTTCTGTAAATTTCATGTTTTTCTTAGCATTTTCCTTTTTGCTTGCTGGGGCGAAACTGGTGCTGAGCATCCTAATTCCTGCCAGTGTGCTGCACTGAGGGGGCCGGGATGGCAATTCCCACCCCTGTCCCATGTTATGGGGCTGCTGAGAGAGCAGTGACACCCGAGGCTTCACCCTCTGCCCACCACCCACTCGCAGCTGACCCTTTGCCCAAACCCAAGGAGCAGCTCCGGCTGTTTTTCAGACAACAACGCTCCCGGTGCTGGTCCCTTTTCCTCCTCCTATCACTGCTGTTAAGTAAAATCTGCTTCTTTAATCCCTGCCGAGGCAGCGGGACGGCCGAGGAGCCGGGCTGGGTGAATCACTCCCCAGGCAGCCTTTGCTCAAGCGGCGCCCGCCTTGCCCAAGCCGGTTGCTAATTGCCGGCGACGGCACCGAGATAACGAGGGACGTTTCGTTATCATCTCCTGCCTCAAGAAGCAGCTCCCAGACTCTGCCCTACTTTCCTCACCTCCTCCTGCACCCCGTGCCAGCGAATTGGCTGCAATACGTGGCAAATCCCAACTTCTAGACATTCGCAGAGCTCTGCAGATGTTCTCCTGCTTTTCCAGTCCTGCCACCGGGCTGCTAATGCAGGAAAACACCGGAGCGCGTCAGCGCTGGCTTTTCTGGTCTTGAAGCAGCAGCAGCCTGCGGGATCCCAGGCTCTCCAGGGAGCTGGGACGCAGCTAAAAGCTGGGCTGTGCTTGCTTTAATTGTTGGGAGCAGCAATTAAGCCAGGCTGGCGGGCACGGCGGCTGGGGAAGGTGTGAGGCTTGGGGGGTCCCTGAGCCCCTGCTCCCCCCACCTCGTGCCAGCCAGGTGCGAGGGTGTCGTGGCTCCTGCGTGTTCCTGCTCAGCCAGGGGTTGGCCCTCACCCTAAGCAGATCTGGGGAGCTTGCCCGGGCACAGGCCCTCCCGGCGGGCATTTGGCAGCGGGCGCGCGGCCGGCTGACGTCAGCAGCGGCAACATCGCTTTTCTGCCAAGGAACAGGCGAGGCCGAGCCATGGTGGCCAGGAGTGGGGGTCTGCGAGCCCCCAGTGGGACTGTGAGGCTGCCCCGGTGTGTTTGCGTGCCATGCTGGTGATGGGGGTGTTGTGCCCGGGGCAGAGCCTGGGACTGTCCTGTGGCCGGAGTGAGGGTCCCTGCTCTGGCTGCTGCTCCTGAGGCTGAAATAACTCCCTGTCCTCTCCTCTGCCCCTTCATTGCCTTTGCATGAGCTCTGTGACAGGTGATTTTCTCTGCACCCTCTGCTCACACAGGGACGTGGAAGGGGAATCCCAGAATCGCTTGGGCTGGAAGGGACCTTAAATCTCATTCCAACCCCCTGCCATGGGCAAGGACAACTTAAACTAGACCAGGTTGCTCCAAGCCCCATCCAACCGACCCCTAGACTGACAGGCATCCCTCCTTGTGCCTTGCCTTCCCTGGTTTTCCATGGGATCCATGCACAGGAGCGGTTCCACGTGCATCCGTGGCCGGGCAGATCAGCGCCTCCAGCGTGCACTGCCCAGCGCAGTGAGAGCAGTGAGGGCATCCTTGGCAGCTGCCAGGGCCTCAGGCAGCGTGGGAGCCTCCCTGCTCCGCTCCCGGCCCCGTGCTGGGGCGGAGGCTCCGGAAAAGGGGAAAATCGAGTTTTTTAATTCCAGCCTCTGACTTGCGGGAGAGCCTGAAAGCGGAGAACGGGCGGCGGTGCCGGTCCTGCCCCCGGGGCAGCAGCAGGAGGCAGGGAGCTGGTGACAGCACGGATCCGGCGCTGGCACAGCCTCTGCTGCTGCCTCTCCCTCGCCAGCTCGTTCCTCAGGAGGAGCTGAGCTCGCAGGTTTGCCCTGGGCTTTGCTGAGCCCATCCTTGTAGGGCTGCACCCCTCAACCTCTGCTCTGTCCCAGCGCTGGTTGGGTACCAGCAGCCCCCTGGGCTTTCTGCATCCAGCTTTGCTGGGTGTAAATCCACATCCCATCTTCTCGCCCACCCCTCCCTGCTGCTCCTGGATTTGGGCATCACCTCCAGCTTTGGCTACAGGAAAAATGGACTGAACTCTTCACAACTGGGGTGTCTCTCCCAAGAGAGGAGGGAGCAGGATGGTAACTCTGATTATCTCCTGCGTTTGGAGGAGGTTCCCTAGCTGCAGACCCTCGGGTCATCCCTACCTTCAAGTGTCCAGCGTGCATGTGGGCTCGCTCACACATCTGAAGGAAGTGCTTCACGTTGGTCTCATCCAAAATGATGTAGACTCCCACTTTCCTCTTGAAGCCGGCGTCCAGGAGGTCCTTGAAGATGTCCACGTCGGTGAACATGTCCATGACCACGGCGATGACCTGGAGAGGGGACAGGAGAGATGAGTCTGGGTAGAGTGGCCAGGGATAACCCAAGGTACAGTCAGAGCTTGTTTTGTGAGAGGCAAAGCAAAGTGCTCCCTGTGGGAGGCTGGAATCTGGCGTGGGGCAGCCCAGGACTGCCCCCAGCTCCAGACAGTCTGAGGATGGGAAGTGCTCCCATTCCTCTGCTGTCACTGTGGAAAGTTCGATCACCGAAAGAGGTGGCTGTGGCACCTGGGGACATGGTTTAGTGGTGGCCCTGGCAGTGCTGAGTTAATTGTTGGATTTGATCATCTTTGGATGTTTTTTCAAACCCTAACCATTTCAGTGGTGATCTAAAGAATAACCTACTGATGAAAAACCGTTTACTGAGGGTGAATCTAACTTTCCTGCCTTTTAACAGGCTTCACAAAATTCAGAGTCCAGTCTCTGGCTGAGAAGTTTGGTGTCCCTTTGCTATCAGCATTGCAGGGAGCATCAGAAGGGGAGACCTTTGATGCACAACGACCACAGAATGGTTAAGGTTGATAAAGACCTGCAGGATCATCAAGCCCAGCCATTGAGTGCTGTGTCCGTCTGTCCTGGTCTCACTGCCCAGCCTGGGCTGCTCTCCTCCTGCACAGGTCCCTCCTTCCTCCCAGGCTGGATGGAAGGAGCAGAGCCAGGACAGCAGTGGCAGCTGTGTTTGTCACAGGCAGTGTCACTGATATCCACAAGCTGGAGCTGCCTTTGGACCCCAGGGCGTTTGCTGCTGTCCCAGCCACAGCTGGGGCTGATAGGAAAATGGATCTGGGCCACGCTGGGAGTTTCACTGGAATGTCTGCCTGTGCCCATGGGTGTTGATTTCCTGGTGATGGCATCACCGGTGGCGGTGAGCAGCAGCTCACGGCAGGCAGAGGGGCTGGAGGCAATCCCAGGGCAGCTCCTCAGGGATTTCTGCCTCCCCTCATCCCAGGGAAAAGCATCAGGGTGCTGGTTTGTCCTTGTCCCACGGTTGGAGTTCCTCCCACCCCTGTGGCTGTTCCTGGAAGGTGCTCTGGGCTGGGGGCAGGTGGGTGCTCTCGGCCACTCGCCCTTCCAGAGGGGCCCTGCTGGCCATGGCAGAGGCTGAGCCAGGGGGGACACCAGGGAGACCCCAGGGTGCTCCTCCCTCCCCCAGGAAGGGGCTGGGATGGTGCTGGGTGCTTGCACACTCAGACGAGCTCTCAAAGCACCGAGCTGCCTTTTAATTAGTTCTGTGCCACAGGACGTGGAGAGCTTTAATTAAGCAGAGGATTGTTATGACACTGCTGCCTCTTCCCTTCCTTTTCTGCAGGCGATGGGGGGAAGAGCAAGGCTGTGTGGGGAGCCCCAGTCCTGCTGTCCCTGATGCCACCTGGGTGTCCCCAGCCCTGACCACACAGGAGAGTTTTGGGAGGTGCCAGCGAGGCAGGTGAGGGGGCACTTTATGGCTTTGCCGCTCGATTTTAACTGAATTCCCATTTATCCTCACCCAAGAGCCTCTCCCCAGGCTTTGCTGTGGAAAGCTAAATCCTCACTCCCTTGTGCACCCACTTGTGTGTTTGCTCGTCCATGTTGTCCTGGTGGGGAAACTGAGGCAGGAATCAGCCGTGGGACGGGTTCAAAGCTACTCTGGGAGTTCTGGGCTTGAATTTTCCGTGTTCAGCAAGAAACTGGGGAGCAGCTGAGCTGTCTCCCATGAGTCCTGGGTAGGGGACACCTGTGGTGGGACAGTGTGGGTTTGGTTTGGTGGCTGATGATTTGCTTTCTGACCCTGCTGCTCCCTGCCCATGTCTGTGTTTACCCCAGGAAAAGTTGAGCACTTGTGGAATGGGGATGAGAACAGCGCTGACCTTTGTTTCTGAGGGAAAGGAACATTTTCCCTCAGAAAGCATTTTCCCACTGTGCCCCATCCCAGCCCTGCTCACACACTGCGGGCAGTGGCCCAGGGTGGGAAGGGAGCCCAGCTCTCAGCCACTTGCCCACATTTTAACCCAATTTCTCCTGCTCAGCTGGTGCATCCTGTCGCTGCTCAGCTCCTGCTTCCCTCCCCACCGTGTCTTGCCTGCAGGACAGGCTTGGCCCTGGTTTGTCACCGGGCTCTCACTCCAGTGTGCCAACACTGCCCTGGCAAGGGGCCGGGAGAGCGCTGGCAACGCTCCCCACGCAGGGACTGTCCTTGTCTGGGTGAAATCTGCTGCTGGGCTTGAGCCCTGGCATGCCAAACCCTGGCACAGGGGTACTCTGCAAAGAGTGGAGGCCTGTCTGCTCTGGAGCAGTGAAATCCTGCGTGCTCTTTGCTTCCCAGCTTGGGGAATGGGGTTGTCTGGAGCGAGCTGTGCCATCTGGCTGTGAGGAGCAGCCTGTCCCTTGTCCCTGTCACCTCTGCCAGGGCAGCGCTCGGTGCTGGGACGTTCCCTTTCCTGAAGCCCTTTTGCTGCTGCGTCATCCCAGGAAGCTTTGCCATCCCTTTGCCATTCTCCTGGAGGGTGCAGAGGAAATCAGCCCTAAATCTACAGCTGGAGGCTCCCAGTGCCCATGTGGGAGAAGCTTTTCTTGCCTGCAGACGTGCAGGTGCTGGGTCCCAAATCCCTGAGGAGCAGGGAGCATTGTATCCCCCTGGACATCCCAAATGAATCCCAAAAAATCCCAAATGCTCTTGTGATTTTTTGGAACAGCTTTGATGAGTGCCTAAACTGCAGGATCATGTTTTATAGAGGAAGTTGCAGGTCTTTATTGTCTCACTATGAATCATCAGATAATGACATTTGGGGTGCACCACGTGGGCATTTAATAAATTAGGCAGGCACCAAGGCACAATTAGAGGAAGAGTGTTGGGCTGGAGGAGAGGTGGGACAAGTAACATTAATAATTGCTCTCCCCTGTCGACCCTTTCATCCAGGAACAGCAGCAGGTTTTGTAAACAGTAATTAATAGGGCCTCCCAACCTTTGCTGGAAGTTGCTCAGGGTAATTACATCACCACAATCCCAACCTGGAGCCTCAAGTGAAGAGAAGAGGTCAGAGTCACTGCTCTCTCCACTGGCTCCAGGCCAAGGTCAATGTTTTCATGCTCTGGTTTCTGGTCAGAAGGAGCCAAGAGGAGAGGAGGAGGGACATCTTCCTCCCTTCCACCATAGAATCATTCAGGTTGGAAAAGACATTCAGGATTGTCAAGTCCAGCCTTGGATCCATCACCACTTGTCACCGGCCCAGAGCGCTGAGTGCCACATCCACAAATTCCTTGGAAGCCTCCAGGATGGGGACTCCAAACCTCTCTGGGCAGCCCCTTCCAGTGCCTGACCACCCTTTCCATGAGGAAATTGTTCCTGATGTCCAACCTGTGAGCTTTGCAGCCCGAGGGATCCGCAGCAAGGAGGAGACGGCCGTGCCACGGCTCGGCCTGCTGAAGGTCTCTGGGGGAATCCCTCACCAGCTCTGCTTGTTGGCCACAAAGATGGGATTTTCAGGGATGTGGCCACGGGATCCTGCCTCTCCTTTCTCCCGTTCATTCCCAGCAAGAGGAGAGGATCATTTGCATCTCCCTCTCTGGCACGCCTGGGTTTGAGGCTCTGCGTTTGGCGTTGTTCCTTCAAGCACCAGGGCTCTTCTGACCCTCAGAGCAGCCTCACATCCCTGGGATTCCTCGCCCCAGCACCAGCACTGCTCTCATGGGCTCTGAACTCTCCTGGGCCAGCGCCAGAGGACTTTGCTCTCCTGGACAGCGACTCGCACGGCGGGGTTTGGGGCTGGCACCGGGAGCAGAGTGTCTGGGACGGCGTCTGGAGCAAGGGTCATCCTCTGGCAGGGAACTGTGAACCTCTCCCAAGCCTGTGCTCCTTTGCACGTGGTGGAGAGCACTGGGGCAGGGACCTCCCCAGGGAGGACAGCACATGGACAGTGTGTGTGACATCTGATGGTGGCCGCAGGACGGTGCCTTTGTCCACTCTCAGCTTCCTCAGCCAAACCCTTTCACCTCTGAGCTGCTCTGAAGACCTTGAGCCCTGGCAGAAATCAGCAGGGTGGTCTAGCCCAGTGTTCCCCACCCTCACCTGGGCTCCTCTGTGTGACAGCAGTTTCAGCTGCAAGGACTTCTGTGCTCAAATACGGGACGGGAGACCATGGAAGAGCCCCACTCTCCTGCAACTCCTGCCACCCCCAGGCCCTGCAGCACGAGGCACTCACCCATCTCTACACTTCCTGAGGCACCATGAGCTCCGAGCAGGCTCCTGCATGTCACCACTGGTGTCACCATGTCTCATCCCACAGTCAGGGCCCGTCTGGAGCGGGAGGCAGAGCCCAGCCCTGCTCAGGGGCCATCGGGTGCCGGCGATGAGCGCAGCAGCAACAGCCGTGGCCACGTCCCCGTGTCCTGGAGAGGCTCCAGGGGAGGTGGGGATGTGCCTGACTCAGCTCTGGGAGCAGGAGCAGGGCGTGGGGTGACTCAGGAGGAGCTGCTTGCGTGGGGGCAGGTGGGAAGCGGTGAGTAGGCAAAGGCAGGCGGGAGCTGCAAGCCCAGGTCAGAGGCGGCCGGAAAGACCCGAAGATGAGACATTGTTTGTTGTGGGATTGTTCTCCCATCCTCCATCCCACGGGATGTCAGCTCTCCCTTCCCTTTGCCCTCGCTGCAAAGCGCTTTGGCGGGGAAAATGTCACAGGTGAGCACAAGTCACCTCGACTTCTGTGAGGTGGACAGAGATGGCTCCTGCCCACACCCCTGACATCCCCAACAGCCATTCCCCTGATCCTGCTGCCTTGGATGTTTTGAGAGATTCGTTTTTCTGCCTGAGCTGGTCTGGAGAGGCTCTGCTGGCTGCATGTCACAGGTTTCCCTCTCTCCTAGCAGGATCTGCAAACCCCAGCACTATCTCTGGAGCAGCCTCAGGTGGACCTGATGCATCCTGGCCTGTCCCCTCTGCTCCACAGCTGCCCCGGCAGGGTCTCCCTGTTTCCCTGCTGGAACATCCTCTGGGTTGGGAAGCTCTTTCCCTGGAGCTCTCACGGTACTGGATGCACAGAACTCAAGGAGCTTCCAAGCACCAAGAAACCAGCAGGTACCAACCCCTCCTGGGACTGGGTCGCTGGGAAACACCAGCAGCACCTTCCCACCTCTGCTGACCTTCAGCACAGGCCACCATCTCCCTCCTTCCCTGGGTGGTGGCTCATGCGCCCCCACTCCCTGCGCCTCGGCTTGACGCCACAGCGAGGACAAGTCTCAACCCAAATCCCTTCAGCATCTGCCCAGCCTTGTCCCTCCTGCTCACCAGCTCATCCTTGTCCTCTGAGAGCCAGGATGAGCCAGCTTGGAGCCCCGCAGCCATCTCGGGCCAAGCTTGACCCTCGTGTGGGTCAGTGCTAGACCAGAAGCTTTGACTACTTCGCTCCAGGCTTGTGGACTGGACGGATGGTGGACACAAGGAACTGAGGCTGGGCCATGACCCCAGGGTCAATACTGGACAGCTGGTGGACCCAGGGCCTGAAACCAGGACACAATCCCAGGTTCCTGCGTGCTGTCACACCGGGAATAACGACTGTGGAGTGGCTGGGATTGTGGGCTCACAGCTGGAGAACAACTCAACCCATTTTTCTCCCCAGCAGCTTTCCCCAGAGCCCCGCAGGGATGTTGGGACGAGCGGTGCTGCTGTGTGGATATTGGGAAGGGCTGTGCTGCTGCCAGGAGTGCTGAACCCGGCTGGCAGCATCCCCAGCAAAGCCCGATCCCCAAATACTGGTTACAAGGAAAAACCTGCACGCTTGGCCCCGCTGCCTCTGCTCGGGCAGAGCTTCCCGCAGGACAGGGATTGCCCGGCTGGGCAGGACTTGGAGCACGATGCCCTGGGGCCAATCCTGCCCCGTCCCCGCGGCGCACCTCACCTTCTGAGCCTGGCAGATCATCTTCCTCACCACCTCCTTGATGTGCGCCTGGCCCTCGATGGGTGGCTGCATGTAGACGCTGGCCCTGGTGACCCCGCGGTAGGCGATGGTCTCGGGCCAGCCCAGGTCCAACTGCGGGATGGAGCGGTCGGACCTCTGGGGCCAGTACTCCAGGGAAGGGGCCATGTCCTGCTCGTCCCCTTGGCTGTTCCGGTCGCCCTCGCTGTCCCCGCCGCTGCTGCCGTGCCGCGGGATGTACTCGGAGCCGGGGTCGTACGTCTCCAGCGTGTCCAGGATCTTCTTCAGCTCCAGCTCGGACAGGAAGTCCCTGATGTTCTCCCTCTTCAGGACTTCATAGAAGGCGTCGGGGCCACGGGAGGCCAGTGCCTCCAGGGCCAGGCGCTGCTCCTCGCTGTAGAAGAACTCGGGCTTGGACTCGCTGGACCTCCAGTTGACGTGGCTGTCGTCCAAGCACTGCACCTGGGAGAAAGCCATGGTGACCCCGCACGCCGGTCCCCTCTCCCGAGGGAGCTCTGTGCCCCCAGCGAGCTCCGGATGTCGGCAATAAATAGGAATTAATTATTCTCCAGTCTTTAAATACACAGTTTGCTTCGCCCTCCCCGGCTCAACGCGCAGCTTGGGGAAGGCACCGCTCCCTTTTCCAACGGCTCCTGCCACGCCGGAGCTCTTCCTGCCGGGGAGGAGGGTTTGGTTTCTGGCTTGCTCCGGGCAAGGAAAACGCGGAGCTTCCCCCAGCAGGGGCTGCGTGACGGAGCAGAAAGCCCCAGGTGTACCTACAGCACCAGGAAGGTCCTTCACCCCCGCGTCCGCTCTCTCCTCATCCTCCGCTCTCCCAAGACAACGCTAACACCGGATGAAATAAAAAAACTGGGAAAGAAACAAAGAGAAAAGCGGCTTAAGGCAGGGCAGCGAGGAGCAGGATGTCCCGGCCGAGGTGCCGTGCCTGGTTCTCGTTCCCGGAGGAGCGGGGCAGCCGCGGGGGTGCTCGGCGCTGTGCCTCAGCCTCCTGCGCATCGCCCCGGCAGCGCACGGCTCGGGGCTCTGCCAGCGCGCAGTGCCGGGCCGGACAGGTAACAGCAAGAAGTGAAAAGAGGAAAAGGAAAAGAGTGATTCATCCCTCCGCCCTGCCCCACCTGCAGTCACATGCTGCCTTCACACGTTCCCTGCCCAGCCCGATTAACTCTTTCGGCTGATGCGCCCTCACACCTGCGGAGCGGAGCCCGGACCCACCCGGAGCGTGCGGGTGTGGGAGGGTCCTGGGCGGCTCCAGAGGGCTTTGGGTGTTTTGTCTTTAAAAAAAAAAAAAAAAAAAAAAAAAAACAAAAAAAAAAAAACAACTCTCCTCTGAGATTCCCCCCTCTCCCGATGTGCCGGCTGGTAAGTCAATATTTTCCAGGCAAAGAGCTTAACCCCTCCTGTGCTGGTGCAGGAGCTCGGAGCCAGGGTGGGTCCAGGGGGGCAGCACCGAGTGGGAGCTGCCAGAAGGGTTCAGAGCTGCACTGAGGCAGGTTTAAACTGGGTATTAGGAAGCATTTCTTTATGGAGAGGGTGTTCCAATCCTGGAACAGGCTTAGAGAGGTGGCCAAAGCCTGTCAGTGTTTGAGGCATTTGGACAATGCCCTTAATTTTTTTGGTCAGCCCTCAATTGGTCAGGCAGTGGGACCAGATGATTGTTGTAGGGCTCTTCCAAATGAAACCATTTATTCTATTCTGTCCTGTCCTGTCATGTCCTGTCTTGTCCTGTCCCTTCTTCTACAGGATTTGCAGCGTGGTCACAGTCACATCACCAGATCTGGCTGTGACAGATCTCATTAATAACTGTGAGATGGACAAAAAAACCCCACCCTGGATTCACCAGTTGGTGCTCACAAGCCAGAAGTGTGGAAGCTCTCTTGAGCTTTTCTCTTGGAAGCTCAGCTGAAGACGAATTTCAGGAATTGGGGTCAGATTTTTGCGCCAATGCAAAAAAAAGGGAAGTGCCATGGGCTGTGTGTCTGTCCCTGGCGTTGGTGTGGCTCATCTGGATTCACAGCCGGATAAATGAGGGCCCTGCCTGAGTCAGGCTCCCGGGGCAAAGCCGCCCGTCTGGCCGGGTGCTCGGCCATCAAAGTGCTCCTCTCTGCAGGCACAGTGGCCCTGCTCGTCCCACAGTGACAAATCCTGCGTGGGCTTGTGCCCAGCCCTGGCCTGGCCCGTGCAGGAGGTGGCAGAGGGGCTGGGGGACACAGGGAAGTGACAGCAGTTTGTTGGGATCACGGAATCACTGAGGTGGGAAAGGGTCACCGAGTCCAACCCAGCACTGCCAGCTCCAACACTACACCATGTCCCCAAGTGTCACATCAACTTGGGGAAGATCCAAGTGTTTGGCTCCTAAGGAATATCAGCTCAGGAGGTGTTTCAGGTGGAGCTGGTGACTTCGTGGCTGACCCTGCAGGGATTTCCCAGTGGTGGGATGACATCCCCACGCCGTGGCCTGCTCAGTGACGGCTGCAGCAGAGACTGAGGGAGCTGGAACCAAACCTGGGTGTTTTAGGTGAAATCCCAGCACTGCTGGCAGTGACGGGGACAGCAAATGGGCAGAGGTGAGCACTGAGCCAGCACCCAGGACCTCTTTGGGTGTGATGGGAGATGGCCCAGATGGGTGCTGGAGTGTGGGTGTGTGGCGTGGCAGGAGCGTGTTGTGGTTTTGGCCGCCTCAGCCGCTCGCTCCAGGTGTTTTTATTGTGCCAGGAGATTTACAGACTCTTTCACGGGGTGTGTGTGCACTAATGATTTATTGTTTGTGGGGTAAATGCTGCATCCCAGCCATCGTGTGCTGGCTCTGCTGGCGGGGGCGGATTGGGGTGGCAGAGCCCCAAACCTGGAGCATCTCCAGCTGATCCTCACCTGGGTCCCCCATCTCCCCATCCCGGGGGTTTCTTCACCCCACGTGGTGAATTTAGGCCCTGAGCTGGGTGCAGCCCCTGTTTGCAGGCTTGGCTGGCTGTGGCTGAGCAGGTTGGTCCTCATCATTCCCGGCGTCCCCGGGTGGATCCAGCTGGACAGGCAGCACCCGCTGCAGACACGGCCCCTTTCCTGCAGATGGAAGCATTAATTACAAGGTCCTAACTAATTTTCCATTTTTAGCAGCGGGCCTGAAAGTGAGGCAGTGGGGTATGACACTGAGCTCTGCTCCTGGGCTCGAAGGATCCTGCGTCCCACTCACTCCGAGGTGCCACCAAGTGTTCATTGGTAGAGTTGAGGCCTGGGGCAGGCATTTCAGCTGGAACACAACATCCAGACACTGCCTTGCCCTTTGGAACCTTTTCCACCCTCCAGACACCAACGATTTGCATGGAGCCGTGCACAACGTGGTGTTTTAGAGAGGGGAAACTGAGGCACAGAGCGCTGATGGCAGCTTTGCTCAGGGCTGCTGCAGGAAGGAGTCACTGGAGCCTCAGCGCTGACTCTGACCTCAGGGTTGAGTCCAGGTTGGGCTTTTTGGCATCCTTGGGATGTGCTGAGCACGGCCTGTGGTCTGCCCACAGCCGAGTCGTGCTCCCAGCCTACCCCACGCTCCTTTGTGAGAAGTCCCCAAGGTGTCACTGCTGGTGTTTGAGACAAACTGGGAGGCTGAGGGCTGCAGGTCACCGGGCAGGAGAACCAGGACAGTGCTGCCAGTCCAGTGCAGGGATCACCCGTGCTCGTCCCCGTGCTCCTGCCTGGGCGGGTGCAGCCCGGAGAGCCAGGCAGCCCATCCATATTTATGCCTGACATTAATTTCCATTCATTTCAATGTTTTATGAGCGTAACAATTAAAAAAAAAAAAAAAAAAAAGGGTTCAGCGCTGGTTGAGACATAGAAATAATTGGGTCTTGATGGTTCTGGAGCGCTGCCACACAAATCCCAGGAGCTGCTGGTGCTGCCCATGCCCAGGAAATTGCCACAACGGTGCACAAACCCGGCTGGCCCCGTGGGTGGGGATGGGCAGTGCCTGCCCCGGGGCTCTGCTGCCTCTGGCCGTAGCCCCGGGTGCTGGCGGGGCTCTGGAGATCCCCCCGGGGCAGCTGTCACTGGGTTTCATGTGGGAAAAATCCAAGCTGCACCGGGCTGGGCAGCAGGAGGTGAGGGGTGGGACGGGGCCCTGCAGTGTTGGAGCTGAGGGTGGGAGCGAGGCGGGCGAGGCAGAGGTGGATTTTCACCTCTGAGCTGGGGTGTGCTCCTTGCTCCTCCAGCCGGTGCCCTGCCAAGGCCTGGCCACGGCAAAGCTCAACATCTGCCCAGTGGGAGGGGGCATGAGGGGGTGAAGGGGTGCAGGGCTGGCCCCCACCCCGTCAGGGGTCTCAACGTGTCACCTGCCTCTGTCCCCCAGACTGTGTGGACCCCGAGGAGTGCACCCGTGTGCGTGGGGCCGCCGTGGCTGCTCCAACATCGCCTGCCCCAGGCTGGTGGCCGAGCTGATGCCCAGGGGTAGGTGGGTGCCAGGGGGTGACTGCATCCCCACCGGGCTTTGCTGCACCCCAGGGCTGCTGCCAGGGCTTGGATGTTGGGGGGGACCCCACAGGTGATGTGGGAGGGTCTGTGTTTGGGGGGACCCCACAGGTGATGTGGGAGGGTCTGTGTTTGGGGGGACCCCACAGGTGATGTGGGAGGGTCTGTATTTGGGGGACTCCACAGATGGTGTTGGAGGGTCTGTGTTTGGGGGGGCCCCATGGATGATGTTGTAGGGTCTGTGTTTGGGGGGGCCCCATGGATGGTGTTGGAGGGTCTGTGTTTGGGGGGGCCCCATGGATGGTGTTGGAGGGTCTGTGTTTGGGGGACTCCACAGATGGTGTGGGAGGGTCTGTGTTTGGTGGGATCCCACAGATGATGTTGTAGGGTCTGTGTTTGGGGGGACCCCACAGGTGATGTAGGAGGGTCTGTGTTTGGTGGGACCCCACGGATGGTGTGGGAGGCTCTGTGCATGGCACAGCCCATGCAGCCCCTCCGAGGGTGGCTCCAGCACTGAGGTCAGGGGATGTGAGGCCCCGGGGTGCAGCTGAATGTTCCCTAAACCCCATCCTCGCCCCAGGGGAGATCCCGGTGTGTGGCTGCGGAGGGGGTAGGCACCATCCCGGGGTTATCCTGTCCCGGTTCAGCCGATCCCTGGCGCTCCCTCTCTCCCGCAGGGCTGCGGGGTCTGCTGATCGCGGTGATGGTGGCAGCGCTCGTGCCATCCCTGACCTCCATCTTCACCAGCAGCAGCATCCTCTCCTCCACGGACACCTGGAGGGAGCTGCGGCCGCGGGCCGGTGTCCGGGAGCTGCTCCTCGTGGGCAGGTACGGACCGGGGCTTTCGGGGAGACCCGTGGGGCCGGTCGAGCCTACAAAGCGCCTCCGCTCAGCCTGGCTCATGTAAGGAACACAAGCCCTCGGATTATTTTGTGGATGAAAGCGCTGGCGATGCAGACGGGGCGCTCGGTGCAGCCTCTCCCCGGTCGCCTCCAGCCCGGTCCCGGTCGCACACCCGGAGCTCGGGCGGGTGCAGAGGGCAGCGCTGCCCGCACATCCCCGGCTGCCCCCGGGGGTGCCCGCGGAGCCGCGCTGGGGAATGCCCGGCACGGTGCCACCCGCCGGGGAGACAACAACAAGGAGCGAATCTGGGTCAGGGCTTTGGCCGGGCTTTGCGGAGGCGTGGCTGGACCAGCGGCTGCGGGAGCGGCTGTTTCTTGGCATCTTCCACGTGCAGAGGGTGGGAAGGGGATGGGCAGCGATCCCGGGGAGTTGGGGTCCCGTATTGTCCCCCTTGGGAAGAGGGGCGCTTGTCTCAGGGCCTGCTTAGCCCCTCCCTGGCACTGGTTTCGCTGCCGGTGACAAGGGTGTGACAAGGCAGGACGGCTTTCGCGAGGATGGGTAATGAATGTTTGCGAAGGGCTTTGCCCGCCCGGGGCGGGAGTCGCTGCTGCGGTGGAGCCCGAGCAACTTCCTCAGTGTCGGGTGATCAGCGCGAGCAGGACGCTGCGGGTCCTAGGGATAGAGCCAAGAAATGTGCTTGGCAGAGGGAAAAAAGCTCTGTGAGCTGCAAGTCTGAGGTTTTCTTCAGCGTGGGTTGGGTCCTGAGTAGTTGTCAGGGGGTTCCAACTGCCCCCACACCCACCAGGGAGGGGATGCCACAGCCTGGGATCACGGTTTGGGCTGGAAGGTTCCTCAAAGATCATCTCGTTCCAGCCCTGAGGAAAGGGCTTTGATTGTGAGGTGGCAAAGAGCTCCAAGTTCCCAGACCTGGAGGTTTGAGCTCCAGGAGGTGGCTGTCCCCAGGGTCATCTGTCCCCTGCACTTCACCATGTTTCTGTGCCAGGCTCCTGCTCAGCCAGCCTGGACACCCAGAGCCACCCACGGCCATGGGACCAAGGCTGTGACCCTCAAGGACACCACAGGACCCCCGTTCTGGGCCCGTGTCTGTGGCATCAACGCTATTGTCCTGATGTGTGTCAGTATTTTCTGGTATTTTGCTCAGCCCCTGGGGTGGGGAAGAGGTGCTTGGAGAGGGGAAAAATGAGGATTTGGGTGCTATTTTTTATTTGTTTGGGATGTGATGTTTAAATCCACTGGTGCAATGAGTTGGGTGTTCTGAGCACTGCATTCCCTGAGTGCATCCCAGGGGCGGTGAGACGTGGGGGGCATTTGTGGGGGCAGAAAATCCCTGGGGGGGGGGGGGGTTGGGACAGGCATTGGGGTGGGGAAATGGGGGCTGCAGGGAAGTAAAACTGCAGTGAAGCAGCACCTGCATGAACAGAGGGATGGAACACCTTGGCAGTGCTGGAAAAGGAGCAGCCACTCTCAGGGGCAACACCCAAACACATTTTACTGGTCCTAAATAAAAAAAGAATATTAAAAAGTATCACAATTTGCAGCTATGAACAGCACCCACAGGATGGATCCCCCTGGGCCAGCCTTCCCTGGTACCCTGAGTGCTGGAATTCCTCCA
Source organism: Vidua chalybeata (assembly GCF_026979565.1). NCBI lineage: Eukaryota > Metazoa > Chordata > Aves > Passeriformes > Viduidae > Vidua > Vidua chalybeata. Next base: position 14,390,071 of record NC_071545.1, read on the forward strand.
TGGAGTTGTGGATCCTGGTTGTGTCCTGGCTGCCTGCAGCCCTCCCTGGAGCTGGGGCTTTGCTTGCAGGGTTTGGAGAGGATTCAGGGTTTGGGGTTTTGGGCTCACTCCCTCTAATGCTGTCATCCCACTGGATTGTGCCTCTGGAAAAGCTTTTATGGCCGTGGTTGAACACTCCACACTCCCTCCCTGGGGAGCAGCACTGCCAGCCCCATCCCTGGGCTGGGGGACACAGAGCAGGGGGTCAAGGACCAGGCACCATCCTGGGGACAAAGGGACACTCAGGCCGTGTGGGCAGCTCAGGTGAGCGGGGACAACGGGGCCGGGTCCTGCCCGGTCAGCGTGGTGAGGGTCACTCCTGGATGGTCACTTGAAGGTCACTCCTGGATGGTCACTTGAAGGTCACTCCTGGATGGGGTGGACGTAGCTCCGGGGGAAGAGCCCAACGCGGCCGTAGATCTTCCCCTGCCACCAGTTGGGGTCAGGGCAGTCCAGGACCTCAATGATGTCCCCGCGGAAGAAGGGCAGCTGGGAGCCCTCCTGGGCTGAGAAGTCGAACTGGGCTTGCACAAATCGGGGTCTCTTCACCTGCAGGGAAGCCGAGGGCGGGGGTTGGTGGGAGGAGAGGGGTCCCCATCTGCCAGCCCCTGGCACTGGGTAGCACTGCCTGGGTCCTGATGGGGACGCTGTGCCACCACGGGACGAGGATGAGCCTTGGGATGCCTGCTTGGAGAGACAGAAGCAAGAAATGGGAAGAGTGGAGTGCTGGGGACAAGCCCAGGTGCAGGGGAACACCCCAGGGCACAAGACTCCCTGTTCTTGCTGCTGGGAGACCCAAGATGGGTGCCCAGGGGACCCTGGGAGGCAGCTGGCACCCTCTCCTTCCCAGGTCCTTCCAGGTGCTGGAGCCTTCCCCATCTCAACTCCCAAAGTCCAGTTTTGCCCCCTCCACAACCACTGCCCCAGGGCTTGGCTTTGCTGGAGTTTGGCCGTGCCCTGTCCTGGCTCTGCCACCTGCCCTGGGCATCACCCCTGGCCCGAGGGACAGGGATTTGTGCCCTGCCTGCCCTGCTGAGCTGCTCCAGGAGCTCTTCCTCCCTGCAGCACTGCCTGTCTCAGGCTGCTGCACCCTCATCCCCCTGAGCCAAAGGGTAAGTGCCAGCCCGGGATGTCCCTGTCCCTCTGCAGGGACACTGAGCCTCGAGGGGGCTCACGCAGGGGTTTGGGACCCCCGGCCCCATCCATGGTGGTACCTCCTGGGTCTGGTCCTCGTCCCACAGGAAAATCTGCTGCTCTTTGGTGATCGTGGTCATCCTGTAGAAATCCACCAGCTCGTTGAGGGAGTTGAACTTTTCCTCCCAGAGGAAATATTTGCCGTTCCTCTCCCTGAGCACCTTGAAGTGCTGGACGTGCTTCCCGTAGCTGCAGAAGGAGGATGGATGGATGGATGGATGGATGGATGGATGGATGGATGGATGGATGGATGTCACCTTGGGGACATCCTGGCAGCATCTTCTGAGGTGGGTGAGGTCTGGGGATGCTGGCAAGGTCAGGGTGAGCCCATGGGTCTCACTGTGCCCCTCCTGCCATGGTGGGGGTGATGGTGGCACTGGGGTCATTCCTGGCCCTGCAGCGAGGACCCACAGCTGAACTGTGCTGCAACTCACCCCACAGGCAGCCAAGGCTCGGTGCCTGGCCCTGGCACAGTGGGGGCTCAGGGGTGGCAGTGTGCCAGCCACAGGGCAGGCAAGTGGCTTTGTCTAGGGCCACATCTGGGGAAGGCGTGGTGAAAGCTGCAGGTCTGGGCACAAGCCAGGAGGCTGCAGAGGCTGGGATTGTGCTCCCTGGCGACCCCTGTGCTGCAGGAGGATGGGGCAGGCAGGATGTCCCTTGCTGTCACCTCGCAGGGTGTGGCTGGGGTGACAGGCTGGGGTGCCCCGGGCAAGGGCAGGACCTGGCTGCGCTGCTGGTGACGCAGGGCAGAGCACAGCTCCCTTTCATTAGAGGCAAGAACCTCCCGAAACGTTCAATTAGGGATTAAAAGTGTGAGAAAGTGCCTGGCTGGCCTGGGGCCGCCCCCTGCTCCCCAGGCCGGGGCAGGGCAGGGGTGAGATGCCCGGGGACAGATGCCCGGGGACAGGCTCTGCCCGTTGTACAGCCAGTGCCGAAGCCCTGGGGATGCTGAGCCCTGCATCCCTGGGGATGCTGAGCCCTTCATCCCTGGGGATGCTGAGCCCTTCATCCCTGGGGATGCTGAGCCCTTCATCCCTGGGGATGCTCCGGGCTTTGCTCCCCGGGCCGTGCTGCAGCTCGGCCCCAGCCCCGCCGTCACCCACGGGGCTGTGTTTAGGGTGTCCCTGCCAGGGGAGCGATGCAGGGAGCAGGAAGCAGCGGGGATGGAGGCGGAGCTGTGGAGGGGAGGAAGGAGGGGAAGGTCCTGTGCGAGGCCGCGCTGGATGTGCTGGGGACGCCCTCCGAGGTGGCCAGGACAGGGCAGGGTGCTTCCCCAGCACACACCAGGGTGGCCCCAAAGCGGGGGCTGCAGGGACCCTTCCCCTCCTGCCGCGCGTCCCAAGGGCACTTACCTGACGGAGAGGGAGAACTCGCCCGGGGCGCTCTCGCTGTCGCGGATCAGGAAGGCTCCCAGGTGATTGCGCTGGAGCAGCCGCTCCTCTGCCAGGTGCCGGGAGATCCTGCCCGCGTACCACCTGCGAGGGGCACCGGGCTGAGCCACGCGGGCACCCCCGGGCACCCGGGGACGCCCCAGCGCCGCACCCGCCGCCTGCGGGGTGGAGGCACCGAGACTCCCGGTGCCGCCGGGAGAGGGGTCTGCATCGGGCTCCTCACGGGGCTGCGACCCTCCCCCGGCAGTTTCTCCCTTCCCTCCCCCTCCTGGTTCATCGCGGAATTTTCGGGGGGCACCGCAGGGTGCTGTGGGCACGCTGCCCCCTCCGCGTCACCGACAGCCGCCACCGCATCCTGTCACCTGGGCTGTCACCCCGTGCCTCGGCCCCGCTTTGCTGCCTGTCCCCTCCTCCGCGTCCCTTGGCCCCTGGTGGGAACAGCCCTTCCAGGGGTAAGCAGAAATCCCTCGGTGTCAGGATAAAGCCCTCCTGCTGCACCGCCGGCAGCTCCCAAACGAGCTCAGAGTCCCCGTGTCCCAGCCCTGTGCCCGGCTATTTCAGCTCCCTGGGCTGGGAAGATTCTCTGCTGCTGTAAAAATTGCCCGATGAATGATCAGCCACGGAGTTTAGCACAGAGCCAGCCCTCCAGGTGCTGCATGGAAGAGGCTGAAGAAGCAGTGGGATGTGCCCTGGGCTGCCCCGAGCCCACGCGTTCGCTCTGGCATTTAAATGTGATTTACCAGGGGCTAAGGATATATAAAACACAGGTTCAATCAGAGATGGATTAGGCTGGGCTTTAATAACACGGTAATAGGATTGTGTTTAATGCAGTCATAATCCTATAACGCTTTGTTGTTCCCCAATTATCATTTATTTAGTGGCAGCTTGGTGTGAGGATTGGATTTTTGGGGGTACATGGGCGTGCTGCTGCCTCTTGTCCCCTCAGGCTGTGGTGGCACTGGCAGACTGGCCCCCCATCTCTGTGACTCAGTTTCCCCACGTGTGGGACTACCCTGGCTCATGGCAGTCCTTTGGGAATTGGGATTGTTGCCTGGCTGGTGGGATGGTACTTACGGGTGTGGCTTGACCCTGATGTAGTTTTTGGGGACAAAGCCCTCGCGGCCAAACAGCTCAGCCTTGTACCAGTTCTGGTCATCTTCCATGTTGAGGATCTGAGGTGGGAGAGGAGCAGGGAGGTGTCAGCCTGGCTGCCATTCCCCTGGCAGAGGGGCTGAGCAGGACCCCATTGCTGCCCCAGACCCCACAACGCTCACCAAGCGTCCCCTGGGGAAAAGGGGGCTCTGGCAGTGCTGGCACACTCTGGGGGCTCTGGGGTCACAGAGCTGGAAGGTGCCCGGTGTTGTCCCAAACCCCTGCCCAGGGAAGAGGGTGAAATCTGTCCCTGGAGTAGCCAGGACATGAGCCAGGCCCCCGCGTCCCCCGGGACGGTGGCAGTGGGTGCTGACACTGCTTCCGTGTGAAAACATTTTCCAGCCTCCCCCGCAGGGGCCCGGGGCCGGCACAGCTGTGAAAACAGGATCCGAAACCCCGGGTCAGGGCACGGGGAAAACACGCCCGGAGGCAGGGATGGCACGGAGGGTTTGGGGCTCTGGGTTCCAGCCTGGATGTGCCCCTGTCCCCCCCCCCCGGGGGGGCTCCAGGGTGCCAGGGGTCCGGGAGGAGCCCGAAGGGATGAGCACATGGGCAGGGAGGGGCTGCCCTCACTCCCATCGCAGGGCTGCTGCTCCCCAGGGATGTTCTGAGCCCCCCTGGAGCTTTTTTGGCATTGCCAGGTGGCATCTAAGAGCCCACCCCAGTGCCAGTGCCTGGGTGGGTGTTTGGGCACATGCTCCCCGCTGCCCTGTGACCTCCAGTGCCCCCCGGACAGGGAAGAGGTGTCCCAGACCCGAGGGGCTGCCGCAGAGCACAGCTGGTGGCGCTGATAGCCACGGAGGCCACATGCCATTGTCCCAGCTGGTGGTGTCCTCCTCTGAAGCTGTGCCTGGTGGCACAGGCAAGCAGGGAATGCTCCTCCACACTCCAAAATCCTCGAGGCTGGTTCCTTATATCCCACAGAAAGCCCCTGAAGCGTTAAAGTCAGGGACAAAGAAAGCACCGGTGTCACCACGGGCCCACTCCGTCACCCCAAAGCAACATCATCCAACCCCCACTGCTGGTGACCGTGTCCCCTGTACCTTCAGGGTGTCGCCTTTCTGGAAGGGCAGCTCGTCCTTCTCCGTCGCCTGGAAGCTGTACAGGGCCACCGACTCCATGGCTCTGGGGGTCTGCAGGAGGGTCCCGGGGCCCGCGGGGCTCCGGGGTCGGGGCTGCGCACACGGTGCGGCGGCGCCGGCGGGCAGGAAACCGCGCTGATGTCAGCGCCGCCGGGGCACCACGCGGGGCCCGCCGCGGCCACAGCTGCCCAGATGTGCGGCGGAGGCGGGGGCAGCCGTGCCAGCCCACCCGAGTGCCAGGGGATCCATGTGCCAAAGGATGGCAGAAGGATCTGGCGTTTCCCTCGCGGTGAGTGGTGGGCAGCGGCCGGGGTTTGGATGGAGAAGGGATGGTGATGGGCTGGGCACGGGCTGAGGATTTTGGGAAGGGTGTTTGGAGAGCACGGGCAGCGCTGATGGGGGAGTCTCTGGTTGAGCTGCCAAAGGGGGGCTTGGTGGGAATGGTTGTTCCAGAAGCAAGAGAATGGCGGCGGGTGGGAATGGCGGAGGCGGAGGGAGGCGGGTGGATGCACACACCTGGTTTCTTTGGAATTCAGAGCGAACCCTCCGTGGCTCAGCTCTGAACAGCGAGCTTTCAGCACAACTGATATTGGCTCTTTGGGCTGTGGCCCCTTGAGCGGGTTGATTTTTCCCAGTTTTCTTCTGCAGGGCTTAGGGAATAAAAATCCCTTTTAGACTAAAACTGAGCACTAAAACTTCCTGCTGCTCCCGTGGGCGTCAGGCACGGAGTCTGCAGGGCTCGCACGCCGGGGAGCATTCCCAGCGGCAAGGTCTCCGGAGCTGTTCAGCCTTCCTGTGTGTGGGCTGGGGCAGGGAGCGCATGGAAAATCCGCCAGACACCGCCTCGCTTTGCTGCGAGGAATTAAACCAGGGACAGCTGCAGCGCAGTCCCTGCCCGTGGGTTTGGGCATTTTCCAGCGAGGAGCAGGATGCTGCTGCCATCTGCCCGGGGTGGGATGAGCCATGGTGCCTGTAGGGCCACTGCGGGGACATGGGCTCGGCGATTCGCCTCTCCCAAACCTTATTCCCACTTCCCGACTGCATCCGAAAAGCAAACGCCCTCTAGCACCCCACTGAGGCCACTTCCAGTGCCCGTGGGAAGGACAGAGGGATGTGCAGGGTGTCACTGGGTGTCCCCGGGTGTCCCCACACTCAGCGAGGCACAGTCCCCAATGGTTATCCTGGGATGTGCTGCTCCCAGGGGACACGGAGGTGCTGGGAAGGCCAGGATGGTCAAGGAGGCCGTGGGAAGAGGCTCCGAATGTGCTCGGCTGTCACAGGGAGGAGGGAACTCAGCAAATCCCCACATCCCAGAGAGACCCAGGGGATGGGAATGCAGCAGGAAATCATCTTGGGATGAGCTTCCTCTGCCCCTCAGCAGCCTTGGGGGGGATGGAGCTGGATGTTCCCTGGGGAAAGCAGCCCAGCAGAGCCGCTGTTCCCCTGCTGCTGCAGCCTGATCCTGTCCCTGCTCCATCAGCCCAAATGGATGATGCAGAGGCCACTCCAGGCCATCCCACACGGGGAACAATAGGGCAGGGAGTGTGTCCGGGAAGGGCTCGGTGTGGGAGAAACCTGCAGCCCAGGAGTGGGTTTTGGGGGTGACAATCAGCTGTGCCTTGGGGGACACAGGGAGCAGTTTAGGGGTTCGGATTCCTGGGGGCAGCAGGGGGGATTTGGGGGCACCTTGGAGTGTCCGGACTGGAGCCAGACGTGGTCCAACAGTGCCTGGGAGGGGGCACAGGACAGCGGGGTCACAGAGGGTCCCCAGAGGGACACAAAGGGTCCCCAGGCTGGCGCGGCGGCCAGGCTCAGGACCGGAGCAGGATGGGATCCTGCCAGCAGATGGCAGCAGTGCCCCAGGGGACACTGGGGACACTGGGGACACTGGGGACAGCGCCACCTGCCCCTCCGCTCAGCCTCCAGTGAGGCAGGCAGCCCCTTCGACATCTCTGTCACCTCCTACATCACAACCCGTCCCCGACCCCTCCCGCTGCCCCGGCCGCGCTCCCCGGGCGGGGTCCAGGTCCCTTCCGCTCGCTGGTGGCCCGCTCGTGGCTCGCTGGTGGCCCGCTATCCCTGGCTGCTGCCTGAGCACACGTGGTCACGGTGGGGGTGACAGCAGCACCTGCACCCCAGGAGAGGCTGGGCTGGCCTGTGGCCCCTTTTCTGGGTCGGGAGCCAAACCCTGCAGTGTTCAGCTGGTCCCTGGGTGCCCATCCCAAGTCTCTGTGCCAGCCGTGAGCCGATGCCCGGCAGGGTGGGATCCTGGGGGATCTGTCCCCTCATCCCTGTGCCCCGCACGTCCCCAGTGTTCAGAGCGACACAGGAGGTGCCACACGGTTGCTGTTGGTTGGGTGTCAAAGCTTGAACTTTGGGGTTCGGTACTGAGCTCAGCTCAGCCTGCAAGGAGATCCCAAGGGATCCCAAGGATCACCCGAGGGCACAGAGCATGGTAGCCCACCCTGCCCTGGCTTGGCCATCAGCCCGTGCTGCCTCTCCCTGCGAGCCGGGGAGTTCTGTGACCCTGGGGACAGGTAGAGGAAGGTGCCAGGGGCTCTGGCGTTGCCCTTTCCTGGCTGCAGGGCCATTCCAGGCATTGGGAGCTGCCTGGAGCTCCTGCTGACTCCCGGGTTGCCCAATCTGCCCAGCCCTGTTTCATCAACATCCTGTGTTTACCTGGCTGCAAAATCCCCACGCGGGAGGGAGGAAGAGGAGGGAGGGGAGCCTCTTCCCCTTCCTCTGCAGCCTGGGGAGCTTTGTTATGGACACCACTCCGGGCTCCCCAGCTCCTCTCCTGCTGCTGCCTCAGTGACCCCTTGCTCTGCCCATGGACGGGGTGTCTCAAGCCTGGCTTTGCCTCCCAGGGGGCTCTGAGCTGGGCCTGGATGGGGCAGGGCTGGGCAAGGCTTTAAGCTGGGCCTGGAGCTGGCTCGTTGCAGACCCAGGGCTTTGCCCCCGGAGCAGGGAGAGGGATGGGTGCTGCCCCAGGACAGAAGCTGTGCTGGGGGTTGGGGGTGCAGCACAGCTGGGATCCAGGCTGTGCCTGGGATGGGGAATGGGCATAAATCCTGTAGGATAAAGGCTGCAGCTGCCCGTGTGCCCAGGGATGGAATCAGTCCTTCTGATGGGAACCCTGATGTCTCTCGAGCCCCACCAAGGCCCCGCACAGAGAGGAAGTGACATCCTGGGCTAGAAAATGCCACATCAGGGCCCCCAGGCAGGATCTCAGAGTCAGCACTTTCCCCCCGGAGCAAAGGCCACGGCGGTGACTCCTGAGCGCTGGATCTTGTGCATAACTCAACTTCTCAGCCCACGCTGAGGAACTTGTGTCACCAGTTACACCCTGGTGTAGCTGAGGACAGAGGATCAGACCCCTCTGGACCTCACGTTATCCCACAGGATCTGTATGAAAACATCTACAGGAGGAGCAGACACAGAGACAATTGGCCACACTGGGTCCAGCGTGGCCATGAAAGGCTCCTTGAGGTGCTGGTGGTCTCCAGACGTGGAGCTGCATCTCCTCAGGGTCAGCATGGGTGGCTGGGGCTGGTATTGGGGTTTTTGAGCTGGTAAATCAGAGCAGGGCCTGCCTGCCTGTGACGTAGGTGGGTTGGGAAGTGGGACTGTGCTCTCATGGGAGAAACCCGAGGGCAGGGGGCTGGTGGTGGGACCTCACTTTCTGCTTTTGGCCCCAAAAACGGATCTGGAAAAGAAGTGGATGTCATGAAGCCTCAGGTGTGGAATTCAACCCCAAACCTACAAGAAAGGATCACTGATGGGGTCATCCTGAACAGCCCCTTCAAGAGGGATACAGCCTTGGATGGTGGCTGGGATTGGCGTCCTGGGAAAGGCCAAACCCTGTTTTGGTGAGGAGGGAGAGCCCAGACAGAGCAGCCACAGGGGAACAAGCAGTGAGGGCTTCCTGGGAGTTCCCAGGACTCTGTTTTGGCTGCTGGATGAGGTCACTGTCAGTGCCTGGCTCTGGGCACGCTGGGATGGGGGCTCAGGCCAGGATCGTTTACAGAGGTGTGAACCATTAATCATCAGGGCCAGCACAGATGGAGGTTATTTGCCTCCCTGGGCTCTATAAAAGGACCTGGAGGCCACTTCTTGGGTTTGGACTGATGAGAAGGGAGTGTTCTGTCTTGTGGCTGTGTCTTGGAGCTGCTCCTGAGATCCTGCTCTTCTGTGGGATGCACCAAGGGCAAAAGGTGAGCTGTTCCCTCAGTGTGGTGGCTGTGTCTTCCCTGGTGTGACCTGGAGAGGATGGAGCTGTCCAGATCCACCTGGAGCAGGTCCTCGGTGTCCACCTGGCAGCAGATCTTGTGTTCCCCATGGCTGTGGTGTCCTGGTCCTTGGCTCTGTCCTGGGGCCTTGCTGTAGTCACTGACACACCTGGGGAGAACTCTGGGACCTGCTGGGTGCCCTCATGCAGGTCAGGCTCTAATCTAAGATGTGGGAGGAATGTTTTCCGCTGAATCCTTCTGTGGTAATGTCTGATGGTGACTCCTGGGATGAGCAACTGTATTTGGCCTCTAATCTTCATCCTTGGGCCTGGGCTATGGAGAAGCTCAGGTCCCCATGCTAAAATTTCCTAGATGGGCTGATGCTGCAGCACGGATGGGAGTGGGGAATGCTCTGTCACCTCTTGTGGGTCCTCAGGAGCCATTCCCAGACAACTGAAGCTGGAAAACCCCCCTGTGCTGCATTCTGTCAGAGCAGCATGGAGGTGCAGAGGGTCCCAGCTTTGATTCGCACGGGAGACAAATGAAAAGGGTTCCTTTAAGTGGAAGCTCCAAAGAAAGCAGGCAGGAGGCGTGGGATTTGGGTGTGGAGGCTGTTTGCTGTCGGTGTTTGCCGTAGGGGGAGGCTCCTCGCCCTCGGCATGGGCCGGCGGAGTAACCACCCATGGGCAGGGGATTTCCGCGGCTCCCGCAGGGCTTGTTCAAGGGGAGCCGGGAGTTTGGTCACATCCAGGCTCAGCCTGAACGGATTCCAAGAATCTCCCCCTCAACAAGAGCATCTGTTATTTTTCTAGGAATTAAAAAGAAAAACCCACCACAGAAGGCTGTGCCGTGTGCGTAGGTGAGGGGACCGTGCTGTCACCCTGCTGTCACCACCGTGACTCACCTGGGGGGCTGCAACTCCCAGGAACAACAACAACAACAACAACAAAAAAAAAATACAGGGAGAAATTGTGAATGATCGCTGGCTGCTGGTGACTGAGCTCGCCACCGGGTAGTCAAATTTCGGTTCCTCCTTAGGGCTGGCTGGTTAACAAAGAAGTTATTAATAACCAATTAAGCCACCGCTCACGTCATACCTTCCTCTGGGAGTGTGGCAAGAGCGGCCCTGGTTCCTCCTTTAGCTCCGTACCCACCCTGCTGCTTTGGGGGGGACATTTGGGCAGCTGTCCCCTCCCCAGAGGGCTGCTGGGGATGGGGACATGCCGAGGTGACACCTCCCAGGGCCATGGTGACACCTCCCAGGGCTGTGGGGGACCGCCAGCACAGCGGTGACCTGAGGCTGGGGCACGGTGTGTTTGGCTGAGCCGCTGGTGGGAGAGGAACCGCGTGCGGCAGGAATTTGGGCAGTGCCAGCGCAGATGGTGACAGCCGTGGGCACACGGAGGGAGGAGGAGGAGGGTCCCTGCTGGCCACTGATGTGCGCGGTGCCACATCCCGGGCAGAGCTGGAGCGCAGCGCCGGATGCGCCGCGAACCGCAGAGAATCCGGGCACTGTGCTGCTCCTGAAGCCGCCTATTCAGGGCACGGAGCGGCAGGACAAGAGGGAGGAAGCGGAGGGAAGATGGAGCACTGAAGGCCTCTGTGTGTGGCCAGACGGATGCAGGTGCAGCTGTGGATTCCCCGGATGCTCCACGCTGCCCTTTCTCGTGGGGGATGCACTCGGGAGTCCCCCCAGAGTCCCCAGCCCTGCTGTCACTCTGATTTATTCCTGTTGCCACGCTGTACAGTGCTGCCTTTTTTTTCCCCCCTCTATAGGTGTGTGTATATTCCCTGAAGTGTCAGCCAGGGTTGGGCTGTCCCTCGTTGCTCTGACCTCTCTCCTGTCCTCAGCTGAGTATCTGCAGGAAATGTTTAGTAATTTAGTGGCTGTGAAAACTCTGCTCAGCCTGACATCAGCTGGGGCTGGAATCAGCCACAAAGGATACATGGGAGAATCCACATGGCCTTGTCTGTCCCAGCCCACACTGTGCTGCTCCCTTTGGAAAACCAAGCTGAATAAAGCTGCTGCTCTGGTGGCAGAGCCCTGCCAGGGCACTTTTCCTGAGTGGTGATTTTCGCCTGTGCAAGGCAAGAGGAAAAACTGAGTGCAGGTTTTTTAGGAAGCCACAATAAAACTGATGAATTCCTCCCAAGGGCTGTGTGGGGCTGTGATTTCTGACACATCAGCTGTGGCAATCCAGGGTAATTTCACGGAAGCCTCTCCAGTTATCTGTGTATAAATGAGAGCAGGATCTGGCCCGTGTTAAAGGAACACTGCCCAGGGGTTTGCTCCAAGATGTGTGTTCTTGCTTTCTGCTCTCTTAGCAAATGCAGCACTCCTAGGAGGCAATTCTGCATCTTAAATAGAAAGCCAAGGCACTGCTTTCTCTTGAAGTATTCCTGTAGAGTTGGAAACAGCATTTGCTTCAATATAAGAGTTTGAAATCCCCAGGAAAATGGGTCCAGAGCCCCCTCCCTGTGAAGCTGATGGCAAAGGAACAGCATTGCTCTGACAGGGCTCATGATGTAAGGCACTAACATTAGCACAGGTAATAAAAACCCTCCCATGTAGGTGTGCTTGGCACAAATGCACTTGCAGTAGCAAGCAAAGCATTTGGCAAAATCCTGTAAAATATCTGTTTCTGCACCGTGTTCCTTTCAGCATCTGAAATGCAGATTTGTCATCTTCCTTCCTCCCCTCTCTTCCTCCCTCAGGCTGAAAGAGGAACTGGATTTGGGTTTTGCTGGTTTTTGGGCTTTGCTGGGGGGCTGGTGGTCACTACAGGCTGAGCAGCTTGAGGTGCTGCTGATGAGGTGGCAGCAGGACCCTGCAGTGTGTCATGTCCATTTGTCACATTAATGTCCCATGGTGATGCCCTGCTGCTCCTCCCTGCTGCACAAACTGGGATTTCAGAGCCATTTCATGTCAGGGAGGGTTAGGCTGGATATTAGGAAAAGGTTCTTCCCTCAGAGGGTGCTGGGCACTGCCCAGGCTCCCCAGGGAATGGGAACAGCCCTGAGGCTGCCAGAGCTCCACGAGTGTTTGGACAACACCAGGCACAGGGTGGGATTGATGGGGTGTCTCTGCAGGGCCAGGAGTTGGATCAATGATCCCTGTGTGACCCAACTCAGCATAATACAGCCTCTGGCATTGCCTGGGGGCTGGAGGCACCACGGGGCACAGGATGCCCTGGAAGGGCTCAGATGAGCAACAGGGGCAAGAGTTTGATCGTGGGCAAGCTCCAGCTCCGAGTGGAGGGGACAGTGTGAAGGGTGAGGTGGCTGGAGGAGCTCGGGGAACTTCTGGAGCAACAGGAACAGTCTGGACTGGGCACAAAGGACTGGAATCACTTGTGGGAGACCTTCAAAAACATCTTGGGAAGGGGCTACAGCCCCTCTCCAGTGTGGGCACCTCTGTCTTCTCCCTCTGGAAACCAGATTAGCACAAATTCTATATCCCAACCTGATGCCTGCCTGCTGCTTCCTCAGCTGGGATCAGGAATGCAGCCTCCAGTGGTTTGCAGCTGTGCTGTTCTTGGCTCCCCGGGGCAGAGACAGTTCAATAAATCATTTTAGCATATGTTTAAATCTCCCTGAGCACCTCTGGGTGCAGAAGGCTTAGGGAACGTGCCAAGTGTCTGCAAGGCTCAGGGGAGGCTTTAAGCCTGAGGGTGGAAAATGTGCCAGTCCATGGAGAGTCTGGAGAAAGGAGCTTCACAGGGATGGAGCTTTTGGGAGAAACCCAGGAGAGCTGAGGAAAACAGCACGTGGGTGCTGCTCTTGGCCTCTGCTCTGCAGGATGGTAAACATGAAGGTCTGGAGCTGGGAGCCAGTGTGTGGGAAGATAAGAACATCCATCCTGCTTAAAAGCAGGTGTCCAGTCCAAAATCTGAGCACTGGCAGTGTTTATAGCAAATGTTTGAGGATAATGGGAGGATATAATTGGAGAGGGACTTTTCACAAGGGTGTGTAGTGATAGGATCAGGGGGAATGGCCTTAAGCTGAAGGAGGCCAGGGTTAGATTAGGTATTAGGAAGAAATTCTTCCCTGTGAGGGTGGGGAGGCACTAGACCAGGTTGCCCAGAGCAGATGTGGCTGCTCCATCCCTGGAGGTGTCCAAGGCCAGGCTGGATGGGACTTGGAGCAACCTGGGATAGTGGAAGGTGTCCCTGGCCGTGGGTGGGGCTTTGGATGATCTTTAAGGTCCCTTCATACCCAAACCAGTCTATGATTCTCTGATAAGAGGAATAAGTGAGTGAGCAGACAGAATTCCACACTGTGTTCTTCTCCTTGGATTCAGTAATTCTGGGCGCCTCCCAAACTGGAGCTGTGTCTGCAAGATGCATCTTGAAAGAAGCACCCTTGAGTGACAGCATCTCCAGTTCCCTGCCTTCCCCCAGGCTCTGATCTCAGAGCAAAACAAGAGGTCCTGCCCTGCCTGGAGGGAAAACACGGGACTCTCACGTTTCTCTCTCAAGTGCAAGCTGGAAAAGCTGATGCAGACACGCTCTGGAAGGTGCCCGTAATGTAGAGCGAGGCCCAGGGTGCTTGTGTGGAAGTGCCTGGCAGTTTTCATTTAAGGGTCAGTCGGTGGCTTCTTGGAGGAAATGGCCTGCACAGCCCAGCCCTTCCTCCCCAAGTGCTGGAGATCCTGCTGAGTGCAAAGAACTTCTCAGCTGTGCAGGTGCCACAAACCCTTCTTCCGGCCCACTGGTGACACATGTGGGGTTTTCATGACATCAGGCATTTTGGGCTTCTTTAGTTTTCACCCTCCTGGAGTGGATTATTCAGCTGATGTTTCACCAAAGGCCACTTTCAGTACTGCTAAAATCTGTTGTGGTTGTGCGTGGTTTGCACCCCGTGCCCCTCCCAAAATGCTCTGAGTGACGTGGAAGCATCTTGAGGGACAGAGGAAACTTGCTGTCTGCAGCAACTTGCTCTGCAGTTATTTTTGGTTGAGGTTATTGTGGTTTGTGTCCCAGAAAAGATGGGGCCGTGCACAGCCAGTTCCCAGCAGCGCTGGTGTTTGCCTCTCTCTCACCTTTTCCTATCAGAGATGTTTGATTGCTAAAAATCAGAATGCAACAGACCCCTTTGACTTCCTCTCGTGTTCACAGGGTCAGGGAGCGATCCTGTATTTCTCCATCTCAGTCCATAAGAATGTGGAAGCTCGTAGGAGTATTAATTACAGCCAATTATAACCTGCTTGACTGGCTCAGGTGCTCAAATGGCTCCTGAGACTTGCTGTTGTTGAAGAGGAACGTTTTCCTTCCACCAAGTTTTTGAGGAGCTCAGAGCAGGGCTGGTCCATGGAGCAGCTTGGCTGGGTAGTGTTAGGATTGAACACGTTCTGGAGGAATTCTTGCCTGCAGTGCTGTGCAGTTTGTTTGCTTTGTGGAGTCCTGATGGCTTGACACAAATCTCTTCCAGCCCAGCTGGTGAATTTTTTTAATCTGCTTGTTTATCACACAGGGACCGTGTATTTACAGCTCTGCAGCATTGTTTAGGGTTTTTTTTACAGAGTGAAAGTTCCTGGGAAGCCCTGCTGAAGATGAGATGGGGCAGCAGGGACAAGTTTGGAGTCACAACCGTGCATGCAGATATGAAAGTTTCAACTGGCTCTGTGAGCCTGGGAATGGAGGAAGTTACTTGCAGAAGTGGGAATCAGAAACCCAGAAATTGGGCCAACTAATTAAGGGACTGGCTGGAAGCTGTGCAAACACAAACCAAACAGACAGCTCTCAGTTTTCATCTGTCAGGGGGGAAAGCTACCAGCTTTTCAGTGATGGGCATCCAGCTGTAATCCAGGGATGTGGCAGCACTGTTCCAGCCTCTCTGTTTAAAAGACACAAAATACCTGCAGCTTCCAGTACTTGCTCTGCTTTGGGGGTCACACCTTTGTGTCTGAGAGCAAGGCTCTGAAATTTGAGCTAAAGCTGGCTGTAGCTGTGCAGCTCAGCTCCCAGGGCTGGAGCTGAGGTGGCTTTCCAGGCATTGGATGCTCTGGGAGCAGAGCACACGTGAAGGAAGCTCCAGTTGTCCCCGTGATGCCCTAAAATCTCTGTGAGCACCACACTATGGTGTGATAATGCTGATTTCAGTGTTGGCACCCCTGACTCGCCCCAGGTAAGGGGTGGATGGTTTGCTGCATCTGATTCCTGTGGGGAAGGTGGTGCTTTCTGGGGTTTTGTGCTTAAAAATGAAACTCCTTGTGCTGGACCACGTCCTGTGCCAGCAGTGGCCACAGGCTGGGTGCTTGGTTGTAGGTACATCATTTCCCCCCTCTTCTACCAGTGTACAAAGGCTTTTGCCACCCTTTCCAGCCAGGACCAGCCAAAATTCCTGTTCCAACAGGAGAGAGGAGACCCAAATCCCAGAGGATTCGGCAGAGCCAGGAGTGTAGCTCCTGACACGTTCCTCAGAGCCAAGCCCACAGGGCGTTTTCCCTCAAGGTTAGAAACAGCTGGGAGGAGTGAGGATAATCCCTGGCCACGTGAGATCCTTGTGCAACTGCACAGGTCATCCTGCAGTTTGGAAGTGATTATGGAGCCTCTATCAGTCTGAGGATGGGCCTGGGGCAAAAGGGAGGGGCTGACTCTCCGGGTGACATTCTTTGGGCGGCTGCAGGAATGAGGAGGAGGAATTCTGATGGGTGATGTTGTCCATCAGCTCCATCCTGGCAGGAAGTCCTCATGTTGTGACAAGGAAGAAGTCAAGAGGGATAGAACAAACTGTACCAAGCAAAAGGGAATGCCCATCCTCCAGCAGGAGCTTACAGGCTCTGCCTTGGTGACTTGCTTTGGGGAGCCAGATGGTAACAATAAATGAGCCTGACTTTGCTGGGCCTGAGTCTGCCACTCCAAACTGTGCAGATGGTCCTAATGGGTGAGTGCTCCCAGCCTGGAAACAAGCAGCAGATCCAGGCTCTTTAGGTCAAATGTGGTCCTTGTGTCCTATAAACCCAGAAAAATACCTCCTCAGCAGTCGGTGTGGCCTTGCATGGCCCTGTCCTCTCTTTTCTGCTGATGTGGGTGCTGATCTGAGCCTCTGGTGAGCTGGTTCAGGGAGCTGAACTGGCTGAGAAGCAGCACTCCCCCCAAAAAAAGAGATTAATCTTCACCACAGGTGGTATAAGCTGGTGCTGGTGGCAGGGAGGGAATTGGAAGGGGTGGTGGAGGAAGGGCAGGAACCACAACAACCTGACTTAGTTCAATTAAAACTTGTGGAATTTCACCCCGAGGCTTCAGTGGGATTTAATGTAAGCAGCACAGTAGCCTTGGCTTCTTGCTGTGGCATGGGAGAAACTGCACCTCGGGAGCAGTAAGGAGAAAGGAATGAGGGAAGGTGCCCACAGATGAGAACAGCTCCAGCTTCTAAAGAAACACAACACTTGGTAATTACTAGAACTAAGCACATTCAAACGTCACTGCCTCTTGCACTGTCAGAGCACATTCATTTTGAGAAAATCAGAATGTGCTGGGCTTGCATTCTCCCTTCTCTTTTCATGAATCTGCCAACGTGTTCAGAAAAGGTCTGGTTTGAATACCCATATTAGAGGTGTATTAATTTTGAACTTGTCAAAAGGAATATTTGCATTGGAAACAGTTCTACAAGTTTGTCTGCATCATGAAGGGAACGAACCCCCTCCTGCTGGCTCTGTTCTGATTAGCTTGGGTTGCTTCCAGCTGAACTCAGGCACAGGCTCACTGGCTCTACTCTCCCTCATTCCCATCCTTCTGCTTTTCTCCCTTATTTAAAGATGTTTGAAGAAGCCAGGCTAAATATGATGGGAGCTAAACTCTTATTTTGGTTCTCCTCGCTTTGTAGACAAACCCTGGAAGTGTGGTAGGGCTGCAGACCCCGTGGATCCGTGTGTCTAATTGAAGCAGACAAGACTGTAACTCAGACTTTGCATATTTCAATGAAATATTCATGAATCCAGGAGAGAATAACCCGGGGTGAACATCAAGTTGTATAATCTGAATATATTCTCTATAACTGTCAGCAACACGCAGACAGCTCAGAAAATTCCGGGGAGGGTCTGTGCTTGTTGAGAAACATCTCGCTGCTTTGGCTCTAAGGACAATGATGATTGTGTTTGCCCAGACTATTTAATTAGCAGATTTCCCAAACTGGGCTCTTAGGGACTGAAGTCCCCATTTACCCCATGTGGAAGCATGTGGCTTACCCAGGAAGGCTGGGAAGCTCCAGCTGCCACTGGAGTGGAGGGTGCCCAACCTCCTGAGACACGAGGCAGTTCCTCACTTGGCTATTTAATCCAGGCTGAAGCGCTGAACATTAAACACACCTTCATTAGATGATGCTCGTCTCTATTTCTGCATTGATTCCTCTGAAGGCCTGCAGGTTAGGAGTGGGAAGGAAAATCAGTAATGGAGCAAAGTGACTGTGATTTAGAGATCGGATTGCACGCAGCCAGGGCCATGCATCAGGATAATGAGATTCAGTCTTGTTTGCTTACAAGCACTGGAGACAGAAGCAGAAAATGTGATCCACCAAGCCAGCTCTCAGGAAATGAGGAACAATAGAGTGAGGAAATCAAATTTCAAACGGCAGGGATATATTTATCGAGTTTTCCTTGGGATTTTTGCAGAGCTTTGGGGCGTTCTCTGTGCAGTGTTTTTTCGGGCAGCCGACATATGGCAGGAGGATTAGATCACTGCAAAGCACCGTTGGTTGTGACCTATTTGTTAATGCGGGGCTGGGGTCAGCGACAAGAGACAAATGCACTTGTCACTGTTTGGGGCTTTTCAAGTGCTGCTCCTGTTGTCCCTCGCACTGTGGCCAGACATTTGGAACAAACTCATTAGCTAATTAGTGGTGTGCTCAGCCCCATGTGGGCGATATTCCCATTATGGCTGTGGAACAGCCCCTCCTGAGGCTCCCTGGCAGCTGCTCTTCCCTAGGTTAGCTGGGAGGGCAGCTGGGGGAGGATGTGCCTTCCTCATCTTCTCTGGGAGAGCCTCCTGCATTCCAGACATCCCATTCCTTATCCTCCTGCTCCTTATCCTCCTGCTTCTTGCCTACTCCCACTCGCTGGGTCTACTGCCACCGGCTTGTCTCTGGTGACCAGTGACAGGACCTGAGGGCACGGCGTGAAGCTGTGCCAGGAAAGTTTAGGTTATCAGGAAAAGGGTTTTCACCCAGAGGGTGCTGGGGCACGGAACAGGTTCCCCAGGGAATGGTCATGGCATCAAGGCTGCCAGAGCTCCAGGAGTGTTTGGACAACGCTCTCAGGCGCAGGGTGGAATTTATAGAATCACAGAACAGTTTGGGTTGTGAGGGGTCTCAAAAATCCTCGATGGGCAGGGACGCCTTCCACTATCCCAGGCTGCTCCAAGCCCTGTCCAACCTGGCCTTGGACACTTCCAGGGATCCAGGGGCAGCCACAGCTGCTCTGGACACCCTGGTCTAGTGAAAGGTGTCCCTGGTCATTGGTGTTGTCCTGTGCAGGGACACGAGTTGGGTTTCATGCTCCTTGTGAGTCCCTTCCATATCCTGAGGACATCCTGGGAGTCTGTGAGCTGCCTTCTCCATGTGGATTGCTCTGCTGGTTATCAGGGTGGTGCCACAGCTCCTGGTGCCCAACTCGGGCTGCAAATCGTGGCCTTGGACTCTGGTTCTGCCAACGCAGCTGAAATGTTGTGGGCTGGGAAGGATCAGAGATGGCTCGGGTCAAGATCCAGGTACAGCCTGCTCCAGAGAGGGATGGGGCAGGGCTGCAGTGGGAAGTGTTCTGCACCAGCTCCTGGCTTTAAAATCACAGGACAAATGCAGCAACCTCCTGTTGCTAGTATGAAACAAGAGACGTAAATCCACTGCCACGAGTCTGCTCAGGGGCCACCAGGAGGGAACATGCCTGTGCAGCTTGGGCAGAGCTCTGCTGGTGCAGCTCTACCACTCATGTACCTGCCCAGGGCAGCAGGAACACTGCACTTTAAGGCATTAACACAGATATAATAATAAAAAAATAAGTGATTTTACTTGGCTGGTTTTTTTTACTCGCACTATGGGGCTCGATCTGGTTGATAGAAAAGTGATTTTTTTGGTGGAAATGTGCCAGCTGCAGGAGGGTTTTGCTGGGTTTGCTGATTTGCACACTTAATGATGTAGACAAACACCTGGGATGGAGCTGGGAATGGAGAGGAAGCTGCCTCCTGCTCTGGAGAGCTATCTGCCCAGATCTGGAAGGAACACAGGCAGGAGAGAAGGCAGCAGGAACAATCCTGTTCTTCCCATTTTATTTTAACCAAGACCTTTCTTATCCTCCTTTAGAGCTGTCAGCACCTGATCATTAGGATTAATGAACGTGCCCAGAAACATTGGGTTTCCATCATTGCTGTTTTCTTGCAAAGAAGAAAAGGGGGAAGTATTCTTTCAGCTCCTGCTGATACCATCACCTTATTTTTTTCACCCAGAATTTAATCCTGCCTAGCTCAAGGTTAACAGCTAAGCCAGAATCACAGCTCACTGCAGAAGATTCGAAGCTTCCCAGCTCCCAGATGGCGTTCAAGGCATTGGAATGTGCAGCATTTCTAAACAAGTTGCTTTTAATGCAGCTCACCCGGTGTTTCACTGCAGTCCCCGTTCTTCTGTATTTAAACCTCAAATCTGTGGCAGATTTGATAGTGGCTCCATGGGAGGGAAGTGGTGGATGCTCCATCCATAGAAGTTTCCAAGGCCAGGTTGGACGGGTCTTGGAGCAGCCTGGGATAGTGGGAGGTGTCCCTGCCCCTGTCAGGGGGGAGAAGATGATTTTTAAGGTCCTTTCCCAAACCATTGTGGGATTTGATGAAGTTTGCAGCGCTCAGCCTGACCTTCCTTTCACTTAAAAGCAGTGACTCATAAACTGGATTTTGCTCCACATTTCTGTTTCCCTGTGCTTTTGTAAGGCACGATTCCTCAGGAATTTGGGTTTTAAATAACCAGCAGCAGTGCCCTGTGCCAGCAGTGATCCAAGCAGAGCTCTGCTATCCAGCTTCTCCCCTGGCCCACACCAATCCCCACTGTCTCCTGAGCAGCCAGGTCCCGTTTCCTTGAATTGTCTCCTGGTTTTAAGATGGGAACAAATATATTCAGGGAGGACTACAATGGGAGCAGTGCCCTCCTCCAGCCCGCGGTGCCGGACACAGGTTTAGTCATTATCCCAAGGGGAAGGACATGTGCTCCGACCCACCCAGAGCGTCCAGCTCCTCCTGCCACGTTCGTGCCTCTGTGCCCCTGCTGAACTCCCCTGCATCACCCAGCGTGGCGACCCTGATCCACAAATGTGCCCCTAAAGCGTCCCCTTAGCCATAAATGTGGTTATTTTATATTGGCACCTTCAGTGGGAGTACCTGTGCTGTGCGAGGCAATGGGAGCTGTGCCAGGGAGGTTCAGG
Source organism: Vidua chalybeata (assembly GCF_026979565.1). Taxonomy (NCBI): domain Eukaryota; kingdom Metazoa; phylum Chordata; class Aves; order Passeriformes; family Viduidae; genus Vidua; species Vidua chalybeata. Next base: position 14,410,556 of record NC_071545.1, read on the forward strand.
TTGGACACCGGGAGGGATTTTTCTCCTGGAAAAGTGATTGAATATTGGAATGGGCTGCCCAAGGATGCGGTGGAGTCACTGGCCCTGGAGGTGTTTAAGGAAAGGCTGGATGTGGCACTCAGTGCCATAGTCTAGTTGACAAGGGGGTGTTTGGCCACAAGTTGGGACTTGATCATCTCAGGTCTTTTCCAAATGAATTCATTCTATGATTCTGCTGCCAGCCCACACTGGACCTCACTGGCCCACACTGGATTTCTGGGGGGCTACCCTGCCCTGAAATCAGTTTCTCCTGGGCGCTGTGTGGAGGTGGATTGTGTTCCCCAAGCCTTCTCCTTCCATCAAAGGCAGCCCCAGACCTGCTTTAAGGTGTACCCTGATCCACAAATGTGGTTATTTTGTACTGATAGTAATTAATTTGTATTTTTTGTCCCTGGGTCTTGGGGGATCTCTAGCCCTGAACCCAGCTCCTCCTGGGCTCTGTGAGCACTGAAGGGGATCCCCAGGAGCTCTCCTTCCATCAGAGCCAGCCCCGGACTCTCTCTAAAGCGTCCCCTGACCCATAAATCGGGTTATTTTGTAATGACAGACTTCTTTTGTATTATTTCACCCAGATTTTTGGGGGACCCCTGGGCGCTTTGAGCCCTGAGGGGCCTCCCCAGGCGCTCACCCATCCAAAGTCGCCCGTGCCCGGGGGCCGATCCTGCCTCGCTCCTCACCGGCGCCGGGTACGGCTGCGAGGAGCCGCGCCGGGAGGGAGGGAAGGAAAGGAAGAAGGGAGGGAAGGAAAGGAACAGGGAGGGAAGGAGGGGACGGGCAGCGCCGCGTCCCCCCCCGCCCTCAGCGCGGCCGCGCCTCGGGGCCGCGCGCGGCCGCCGGTTCCGCCTCCTCCGCCGCCTCCCCGCGGCCGCCGCCGCCATGTTGGATGGTGCGTGTGGGTGTCAAGCGCAGCCCGCGGCCGCCGGGCACCGGGACACCGGGACACCGCGCCCGCCCCGCGCCCGCAGGTCAGCGCGGCTCCCGCGGGCTGCGGGACGGAGTGGTGCGGTGGGGTGGGGTGGGGTGGGGTGCGGGGGGGAACGGGCGGGCAGCCCCCGCAGCGCCGCCCTTCCCCTCCGCGGGGCGCGGGGTGGGCGCGGGAAGGGCCCCCGGGGGTCCCCGCGGGGAGGGCGCGGGGCCGCGCTGGCCTTTGTTGTCGCCGGTGGGTGGCTGGGCGGGCGGCGGCGGGGACGGGCTGGGCCCCCGCGGCCCCAAGTTTGGGCCTGGCTCCCGATGGGCCTCCCGGGGCTGCGGGGGATGGCGGGGCCTGCGGGCTCGGGGGGCTCCCGGCGGCGGCGCTGGGGCGGGGGGGGGGGGGCTCCGGTCCGCCCGGTCCGACCCCCGCCCCGGCGTTGTTCACCCCCATCGTGGCGGGGAGGGGATTATTTTGTTGTATTTTCAGTAATATCGTTGTTTGGGAGATGTGTGATAATGCTTTTAATGATTTTTAAGGGTCTCTTTTATATAGGGGGCTTGGGCTTGTTCTCCGGAGGTCCTTTTCAACCCTAATAATTCTGTGATTTTCCGTGGTTCTGTGATATTCTCTCTCCCTGTATATGTATTTACACCGATACATACTTATATATATTTAAAAAAAATTTTACCTGCAGTACCTGTGATGCTGGAGATTAGGGTTGGGTAGTCAGCGAGCTGTGTTACATTATTGCTGTGAAATACATTGAAACAGTAATTATCACAGGCTGCCCACAATGGAAGTCCCCTATTTTAAAGCCGTAAGGCTTTAATGTAAATGTTAAAATATTCATGTTAAGATTTAAAGCTCTGAGGCTTTAAAACTGGTAGCGTTTGGTCTCAGTTTTATGGGTGTGTAATGCTTCCCCCTCCCCCTTCTCAAGCACGCTATCGACACTGATCTGAAAAGCCAAGTGAGATTTTAAATTTACAGCAGTTGGACGTATTTCTTATTCTCATCTATTAAGAAAATAACTTGAATTATCTACATGCTCATCCATTTTCAACAGGAGGCCTTAAAGGACTTGTTGGGATTGTGAAGCTGTTGCAGATGTTATGGGCTGTAGAGTCTGACTTGAGGAGTTCAAAATGCAAATCAGGCCACGAGATTAAGTTTTATTATTCTCTCCACTGAAATACGTGTTTTATGGTAATACAGAATTCTTGCATAATTTCAGTGTGTTGCTGCGTTTCATGAGACACAAGGTCATAGGAAATTGTATTGTTGGGGTGTGAAATGTGGGATGAATGATTTTTTTTTTTAAATCAGAAGTTTATTGTAATGGTATCTTTAGCAAAATGCAGCCTGTTTAGGAGTTACTTCTAAATATGTGTGTCTTGGCTGATTCTCAGATGTGTTATTTTTGAACAAACTCAAGTGTAGAGTTTTATTGGGAAGAATCAAAACTTTTGATAAATTTTCCTTTATAAGCTCGAAGTAATGGTAAACTAGCTCGACAGAATTTCAGAGATAATCTTACCCATATTAAATATTTAACTATCTTATCAAAAATTATCAAGCACAAATGACCCGTGAGTGCGCATTCCTGAAGGCGGATTCTGATAAGGCCAAATCGACTGTGGGTTCCATTTGAGGAAGTTTGACTTGGGGGTGCTGATTGTAACTTCCTCTATTCCATGAAGTTACTCTGCAACATTACACCTGTGTCACAACAGCTCTCTGACACAGCAGCTTGACTTTTACATCTGCTGAGGAATGGAAATTATTATCAGCCTTTAAGAAATGCAAGGTGGCACTCACAGGATCTTTGAATCCCAGAATGGCTTGGGTTGGAAGGGACCTCAAAGCTCATCCAGTCCCAGTCCATCCCAGTCCAGTATGGCAGGGACACCTTCCACTGCCCCAGGTTTTTCCAAAAAGGGTCCAGCCTGGCCTTGAACACCTCCAGGGATCCAGGGGTGGCCACAGCTTCTCTGGGAACCTGTGCCAGGGCCTCCCAACACTCCCAGGGAGGAATTCTTCCCAAAATCTCATCCAGTGCTGCTCTCTGGCAGTGAGATGCCGTTCCCCCTTGGCTGTCACTCCGAGCCCTTGTGAATAAATATCCTCTCTCCATCTTTCTCCACCTCTCCATGGCCTTGTTCCCTACGTAGAAGCTAAGCAGTGGTGGGTAATATTTGGGCTAAAAAAGTGCTGTTTATGAGTTACCTGATGGGTGTGGAAGGACCAGAGGAGAGACCCCTGACTGTCAGGTAGCCTGGCTGGTGATGTTTATGTTGGTTTTCACTTGCATTATTCCTATAGTCACATGTAATGAAGAGTTCACAAACATCTGATGTCCAGTATAATGCAGGCAGCAGAAATGAATTCAGCTTGCACTGACCACATCATTATTTACATAACTGGTTAATCATGCTAGTTGTGTTCCAGCTGTCAGCCATTTGATTGCTTTAAAACTTGGAGCTTTTAAGAAGCCTCAAATCTTGGATCACTGCTGGGAAGTGCCAAAGGCCTAATTTGTTACTTCATAAAAATGCTGATAGTCTCTCTTGATACAGACACCGGGGTTTTGTTTCTGTGGTTGTTATTTTTTTTTTTTCTTTAGAGAGAGAGAGAGAGCAATCATTAAATGATAATCAGTTTAGGGGAAATACATTAAAGAATAGTTATGATGTTCCTGATCTTGCTTTTCTTAGGTCTCATACGTGGGATGGGGAAATGACTCTGGCTTTTGCTTGGTGTAGAAGAATATAAGTTACTCTAATACCTTTCTTTAATGACTGGTACTCAGGAAGCAACTTCCCAGTCTTCCAGGGCCATATTTGCAGAGTGCTAAAGTGTCCCTTGGGATGTTGCTAATAGAAAATGAAATGTGCCTGCTTTGTAGGGACGCCTGTAATGTTCTTTTCCCACTTTGCCTTGCTCTGATCTGTGCAGGGAAAATATTGAAACGTACCAGTATCCTGCTGGCTTAAGTGCTTCAAAGAACAGCAGGTTTTTGTGTGTTTCAGTAGCCTGGCTGCTCATTAAGAAGGCAGGAGACTCCATGGAAGAGAACAACATGGATTGCTGTCCTCTGGAATAAAACCTGCCGGGGCTGATTGTAGGTCTGCTAGCGTTGGTGTGCTCCAGGTTTGGTACAGACTGGCTGTGCTGAATAACAGACCCTAAAAAGCCTGAGTTAATCAGTTTAGCTGGTTGTTACAGGGCTGCTTTCCTGTTCTGCGTGGAGAAAGAATTCAGAATGGTTGAATGTGAGTGAATTCAGAGACTGTGGGCTTCAGGATGGATCTGGAACTCAGTGGCTGTTGGGCTCAGCCTCTCGGTGAGTGGTGCAGCAGGTAGAAAGCTACAGGAAAACTGATACTCTTTATTTATCATTTTACAAATATCAGTTTTGTCTCTGGTTTCCAGGTTTGCTTGGTTTTATGATGCTGCTCCAGACCATTGGTAAAGGTGAAGTAGTTGGGTCAGAAGGTTCTGATGGTGTTTTCTGTAGGTTACCAGTGGTTGTAGGTAGAGTTTAAGGAGAGTAGCTTAAGTTACCAAGATTGAGTTCTATGTAAAAAGATTGAGTTCTATGTAAATATCTAATAGTGGAGTTTGTGTGAATGATGACAGTAATTAGAAAATCAGTATTGAAGTACTTTGTGCTTGTTGGTTGCACTAGCACTGGAGATGTCTGCAGAATTCAGTTTGTAATTCAATATTGTGCCTTTCTATGTGGAAATATAACTTCGAGTTATTGTGCTAGCGAGATGCTTTTCTTCTGTATGATAATTTTCAGCTCATTTTTCTGGTGGTGTTACAAACATTGAACTTGAATTGATCTCAGAGCCAATACCCCGTGTTACATTAATTGTTAATAGTGTGTCTCTCTGTTTCCTGTCACCCAGGGCTGTTAATATAAATGCCTCTAACTGGTGCCTCGAGCTTGTGTTCAAGGTCAGGCCTGGGCTGTTCACGCCTCCTGTGCCTTGGCTTGCCAAATCCAGCTCTGTGCAGGTGGGGTAGCAGGAGCTCAGGCTCGGACAGGTCCCCACTGGCAGTGGGAGCAGCTGCCTCTGCTCTGAGACTGGGTAAAACCAGTCCCAGCCCAGGCCTGGGTGCAGCTCCACCTTGGAGGCTCCCCTTATCTCTGTTTTATGCTGGAGGTGGCTGGGGGAAGTCTGAAGGAGTCTCAAATACACTCTTGTTTTGTTGTTGTGATCCATACAAATTGTTTTTAAGGCATAGTTTTCCTTCCACTATCAGGAGTGGAGCTCCCTGAGCTGTCCCGAGTAATTAGCTGAAATTTGTGCATGAGAATTCTGCAGTTTCCTTCCACCCTGTCCTGTTCCTTCCTTTCCTTCCACCCTGTGTCTGTTCCTGCCTTTCCTTCTGTCCTGCTCCTTCCTTTCCTTCCACCCTGCCCCTGTCCCTGCCTCTCCTCCCAGAGCTGTTTTAGCCATGTTGTCTGCAGTGCCTGAGCCTCTCATGTCACCATATAATAAATCCTAAATGGTCATGAGGTCCAGGAGAGTTTGGAGGGTGACCCAGGCAGGAGAAGGCCTCTGTGCTGCTTCTGCAGGCTTGGGACAGACCTGGCTCTTTGAGGCTTTTTTGTTTCTCAAAATGCAGCACTCAGTGAACAATACTTGTACAAATTAAGTAATAAATTACTTTTTTTGAAAGTTCAAAGCTGCTTATGAATTTAAAACCATGCCAGACACCTTAGTTAGAGATGTTTTATGTTCATCATACCAGACAGAAATCTGAAGACTCCTTTGCCTTGTTTGCTTTTCAGTATTGCAGGAGTTATGGCCAGTTTTGGGGGCTGGAGTTTTAGAATTGATTACGTAAAATACACGTGGAGTCTGGGGGTGATGGCTAAAATTCAGCAGCCAGACTGATTTAATCTCTCTCCAGTATAACCTCATAGAGAATCCCCTGCCCTTCTGGAGATGTCACATAATGTGATGGCTTCTAAAATTCACCTGGGAGTTTTCATTATTTAAAAGCAGAAATCCAGGCAGAGCAAGCTCCCTACTTCTGTTGGATGGGTTTGAGTTTTGCCACCAAGAAATGCTACAACACACGTGGTACCCCTGCTAGGGAAAAATACCAGCACGGGTGACAGGGTACTAATGAGGCCTGGGATGTTCTTTTACATTTTTGTCTTTATTCTCCCAAATCATATTAATTTCTAGACTTAACATCAATTTAGTAGTTTCTGAACCTTTGCAAGGGCAATGGTCTTTTCAGAGCTTTGCTAGAACAAAGACATTTTAAGAATCTTAATAGAGAATCGTATAATCTTATTACAACTGCTCCTGTTTAAATCACTTCCTTGTACTTAAATAACAATCTGTCACCAGCTATTTCTTGATTGTAGTTTTTGTCAGTTGCAATTTATCCCCTCCCTGGTTTGGTTGAACTTTTTTTTTTCCCCCTGATTGTGCAACCTTTAGGTTGGCAAAGCTCCTTCTTTCTCACACAGTTCTTCTGAGTCCACTGGGAGTAATCGCATGAGTAAACTGCTCGCTGGTGTAAGAGCTGTGCACTTCACAAGTAAAACCTTTGTGGGACAAACCCCACTGAAACAACTGATACAGACAGTTCTGATATTCCTCAGGGAGAGACCAAACAAAGTCTTTTTAAAGGTAACTTCCTCCCCAGGGATGGCAGCACAAAAGAATCCCTCAGACACGTTTCCCTCTAGGTGGGAATTCTGTTCCCAGGAGGTTCCTCGTGGGGGTGAGCAGACCCCAAGCATCACCTCAGTTTTGTCATTCTGATTTTTATTTATCTCTTTCTTTCTAGTGATGAGGATTTCTTCAGCCAAATCTGTTGACCCAGTTGCTGCTGAAGCTGCTTTTCTACTGACTTTCAGCTCTGTTTGGACAGGGATGAGGCTTGTGACAACAGCAGTAAGGCAGAGATGTTTGCTCTAACCTATGAAATCAGGCAGAATTGAAGATCATTAATTAATCCTTATCTGCAGAGCTGTTCTAACGTGCCTGTTCTCTGGTGGATGGTCAAGCACAGCGTGCTCTGCCACATGGTGCACGTAAAGGAAAGCACTTCAATTGTTAGTTGAAAAACAGAACTTGAATATTTTTAATTATTCACTTAATTAATCAGAGAAACACCCTCCCATTTTGTGCCATTGCTGGATTGTGACTGGTAATGTCTGGTTAGAGGTTCCTGATCAGGCTTTACCCTCAATATTCAGATCCAGGAAGATCTGATGCATCTTTAAAATGCCCCTGCCCAGGTATTTAATTACTTGATGAAAACCTCTTTCTCTAATGACCACTGGAAAGGACAAACTCCCCTCTGTTGTATTATCTAATGAAATATTTGCCTTCTGAGCCTGTCCTGCCTTATTGCAGGGGTTTGATTGCTTCTTGCAGTGTTCTGCTGCTTGCAGTGATTTTTTTTTAAGGATGGAATGCTTATTACCTATGAGAAGTGTTACTATATTTTGCTGCTGTTGTTGAGCAGAGTTCACGAAGTTAAACTTTGTCTACCAATTTAGAAGAGTTTCTCAGAAAGTCAAGATAATGCCTCTGTTGGAATGTTTTCTGATAAACAGCATAGGTGACACACACTACTTTTCTTAGGAGTGTGCAAATGCAGATCAGAAGTCAATATTTAATACTGTCAGTTTTGAGAATCTTTTCAATTTGTGTATATTTTTAAGGCAGAAATTTCTGTCTGCTGCTCAGAAGAACAGCATGACTGTCCTTGCACCAGGCTATGATCGTGGTATTTCATACTTTTTCAACAAAGCTACTGCTCTCTGAAGATTTTATTGGTACTTGGGTGACTCCTCTGAAAGATATTTATGTTTATATGTTTACTGGTTCTCTTGGGAAGCTTTAATAAGGAAGTAAAATACAGGAATGTTATAATTGGTTTGACTTGGCTTTCAGAATTCTTGTAGAGAAGCTGAAGTATAAAAGCTCAAGTACAGCAAAATCACTTTTAAACTGGTTTATTGCAGAGAAGCACTGAGGTAAATCATCAAAGGATTTTTAGTCTGCAAAACTGCTTAAGTGTTGTGTTTAAAATTTACAAATCGCTGACCCCTTTGTGAGACACTGGGACAGACTGAAATGTCTGGCTCTTTTTTACGTTTGACTACCTAGTGAATAATCTCTTTTTGCCTGGCCTGCTGCTTTAAACACACTGAGTGCTGCAATTGCCATTTTGGTGTCTGTCTGCTGACCAGCAGTGGCTGTGTATATTTAATTTCATCATAATACGACCATAGGATGCCTCCAGGAGTATTTACATGGGCTTTAAAAGTCAGGACGTGTTGTATGGCTGGAGATCTGGGATTTTGGGGAGTGCTCTGTGTGATGGGAGCTCTGCTGAAATGCTGAGGAGTGAGGAACAGCAGGAGAGTTTTGTAGCTTGTCTTTATGATTCTGTTTTTAATTTGCTTTATGGGGGGGTCTGTTCTGCAGGAGATAGTCTGGATCAAGGAGAGTGTGAGCACATCTTTCACTCTGGAGGGGTGGGGGACCTGTTGATCTGGGGCTGGTTTTTAGTGCTGTTTGCTTTCAGGTGTGAGCGCAGGAAACACGCTCCAACATCCTGAATGCAGGAACACTTTTGTTCTCTATGCTCTGTGCAAAATTGTGTCTGGATGCCTTGGCTTCCAGCCAGGCTTTTAATCTCTTCTTTTTTATGTCAGCTTGGATAGTGTATATAATACTATAGTGCTTTTTCCTGTCCCTGGAAATGCTGATTTTTAGTTTTATTTTAAGAAGGATTTTCTTTTTCTTACTCAGAAGAAAAGTAAACTTTAAAGGGGGAGGAAACTCTGTGCTTGTTTTTTTTTTTTTTTTTCGTTTTCGTTTCTTGCTGTAGTTTATGCTCTATAGAAAGGCCTGAAATGTGCTGTCAAAGCTTTCTCTCTCGTTTCACAAATTCAAAATTTAGAAAAGGGGCAGGGCAAGGTGGGGAGAGGTCTCAAGGTAGTTTGGAATGAGAGGAGGGGAGAATTAAAAACACATTCAGTGCCCATGAAACAGATGTGCCTTTAGATGCCACAAGGCTTATTTTTCCATCCAGCTTGACCAGTCTTTTGTCAAAACTCCTATTTTAACTATTTAAATAAAATACTATTTAATAATAAATAAAATACTATTGAAATAAAATCTTTCATGGGAAAGCCGAGTAAAAGAGAATTAAGCCCCGCCTGCCACTTCCATGCTAAGCAGATGCAAATCAGAGCCCCCTCCCTCCAGTTGCCTCTTCTCTCCTCCTGGGTTTCATTGTTTTGATGAAAGCTGTTCTGGTGCCAACTCCCAGCCCAGAGGGCAGGTGAGAGGAATTAAAAAAATCCCAGATTCCAGCTCGGTGATTAACATATCTTTTGGAGCTTGTAATGTCATCCTTGCACACAAAACAAAGTCGCAGCAGCTTCACAGAGCAGAGGTTTGTCAGAAAGGCAAACATCAAAGTGGCAAGAAAAGAGGAGTTTATTTAAAATATAGCAGAAAGACATAAAACATTCGTGCTCACCTATGAGAGCTATTAAAAATTAAAAAAAAGCGCCTTTGAAGGCAAGCATTAAAGATTTAATAGTATTAATTGAATTAAGCCGTGGGAGTTGAGGATCTGTAGACACATGTGTGAGTGTATGTTCTGAGACATCATCTGTGTTAAGGCAGCAGAGTGCTGAGACCTCAATTAGCTGGACTTGCTCTGTAAGGGCTACCTTAACAAACCCTATTTATTCGTGGGGTTAATTAGAGATGCCATTAGAACTGAGTGTAAACACAAGGAAGGGACTTGGGGAGATGGAAAACTGCAGAGCCCACCAGCCTTGGCATCCCCGGGCAAGGCAAAGCAGGCAGAGTCGTTTCCAATCTACATTTAAGGATAATTTTGTTTATATCATTAAGGCTGATTTTTTTTTTTTTTTTTCAAGAATAGGTTCCTTTTCCTTTGTTGTGAGAACAGTAACTTAATACTGCTGTGCTCCAGCCACAGGTATGGGCTTTTCTTTGGCAGCTAAACTTCCATGTTACACGATAATTATTTTCTTTTAAAACTGGCTGATTTTGGTAGCTTTTTAGCTTTTCTTATGCATAGAACTTTCACTGCTAGGAAAACTTCTTGCTGGAGGAAGAAGTTTGTCTGTAAATAGACCCAAAAATAAAATCACAGTTCAGTGTGATAACCTGGTGTGGAGGAGATTTTGTTGTTTTTTTTTTTTTTTTTTCCTTTGCAAATTAAATACTCGATTTAACATATTTGCATTATACATTAAAAAGCAGGAAAAAAAAAAAAAAAACAAATCCTTGTACCATTTCTAGAAAGAAAGAACACTGAAAGCTCCTTGCAAGCCTGCAGGTGGCTTGGCAAAGGAGGGACGTGTCCAGGGGGAGCAGCTCCAGGAGGATTTGATGGCTGTGGGAATCCTGGTGGGGAGAGGCACCACCACCAGCCCCATCCAGAGGGATAACAGAGCTGAGGGAGATCTCAATACATTCATTTTCCCTTCTTCAGGGAGGTGGGGAGGGTTGTGTGAGCCTTTCCTGCTGCAGATGTAGTTACCAAATGATTCAGCACGGTGCCGTGCCCACGGACTGGAGCAATATTGATGAATTCATTACTGCTCTCTGATGGATGTTAATGGGCTTGAATTTCTTCTGTGCATTTGGACTAGGTGGAAAGCTCTTGGAAAAAAAAAATGAGACAATGGAATGGGTGAGTTTTTAAGCCACTTTTGTGTTCTGCTTCTAAATCTAACGAGGGAATGTTTTTAATGACTTGCATGAAAACAATGGTCAAAACAATAATCACCAGGCAGCTCTGGGAGGGACAGGGAGGAGCAGTGCTACACCAGGGATTTATTGCATTTTATTCAATATATCCCAAGCCACAATCAGCTGCTTTGGAAGCAGAGGTAGGTGTTGCCTTTTCCATGTGGGTTCCTTGGGAGATGTCTGGAGTTCCAAGGCCATGATCCAGTTGCTGCTTGCAGGGTATCAAAGCTGAGGGGTAGAAGATGTTCTCTGTGAGAGCTGCCTGGAAGAAAATGACCTTTAATGAAGGAACAGGCACAGATGCTTTTGAGTAACAAATCTTTGTCATCCTCTTTGAAATGAACAAGCTGCCTCCCACTCAAATAATTTTCCGTCTAAATATCCAGAATAGATAAAAGAGTAGGTAGAATTTTACTGCTGGAGGATGGATTCAGAAAACTTGAGGAATTGTTATGCTGACAGGTGAAAATTTCTGTATATCTGCATAGGAGAATGTGGGATTCATTGGCATTTTCAAACCAGATTTTTTTTTTTCCAATTCCACAAAAATCAACAAAATAATAATAAATATTTTTATTGTTGATCAAACATTACTTTTTTTTTGTGCATGAATGAAGGAATTAGAAAGTTTGAAGCAGAAAAACGAGGCAAAATCCTTATGTCAAATGTGCTGATATTAAAAAAAAAAAAAATCTTTAAGTGATTCATTTCCATCAAAGCTGAACTTAAAAATATAGCTCAGAATCAGGAACTAGGGCACCACAGAAGTTGACCAAAGTGAATTATTTTTATATTATCCAATATTCTTGAGTTCTAGTTCCTGGGAGCCAGAATCCAGTGTAGATCAGGTTGCTGGTGGCACAGCTGGGACCTCTCCTCTGGAATTGCTCCTGCCAAGGTGGTGGTGCTGGACACGTTAGACAGGTCTGAGAGGAAGAGGGAGAAGAGGTGGGTTGGTTTGGGAAGGATTTTGGAGACTCTGGTGTGTACAGTGTGAAAAGATAGGAGATAGGGAGGAGTCAGAGGGAAAGCTGAACATTTGGTGTTGCAGGACAGAGCTAAAATCGGGGTGGGAAAACACAGGGCTAATTATGAAATTTGGTAATTTGGAGAGTGAAGAGCCAAATTTCCTCCTTCTCTATGGCCATCTTCAACATGGAATTGCTTTGTCCCGAGGCAGGAAAAGGAGATTTCCCACAACCCCAGTCTGCAGTCCTTGCACAATCACCTGCAGAACCAAGTCCCAAACCTAAACCATCAGCTTCTCCTCCAGTTTGAGCTTCCCAGGTGCAGCTTTGCCCAGTGAGCTGTAACTGGAGACTGCTGTTGGAATGCCTGGTGCTCTCCTTATTTGGGGTGTTCTTTAGAGTAATTAGAGTGACCTTGGCATTAATTGGTTGGGTGGTGTGATCTGTGAGCAGCCCCAGCCCTGTCCCCCTGCCTGCCCCGGTGTGTGGGGTCAGGTCACCGGAGCTGTTCCACCTGTGGCTCTGGTGTGGGGCACAGTGGAGAGGCAGGAGCTGAAAAATCCCATCCTCCCTTCTCTGAGTCTGACTGCTGGGCAGCAAATCCTGCTCTGGAACCCTGGCCTTTGGCCAGAACGTTCCTGCAGCGAGGGGCAGGGAGGATTTTGGGATGTGTTTCCTACTTTGCAATCTTACAGCAGTTTATTCCCAGAATGGCTTGGGTTGGAGGGGACCTTAAAGCTCATCCAGTTCCACCCCTGCCATGGCTGGGACCTTCCCCATTCCCAGGCTGCTCCAAGCCCCATCCAGCCTGGCCTGGAACACTTCCAGGGATGGGGCAGCCACAGCTTCTCTGGGAATCTGTGCCAGGGCCTCCCCACCCTCCCAGGGAAGGATTTTCTGCTGAACTCCAAACTCATGAGCACACAACTCATGTACCTGAATTTGTGAGGTTTAAAGCAATCTGATGTTGGTACCAGCCCTGATAGTTGAATGAAGACATTGTGGTGATCTTTCAAGATGATTGTGCAAAATCTGGTGGCTGTGAGGGAAGGCACTTGAAATTTTATGCCATGAATGGACATTGATGAATGTATGTAGGATATTAAATCGGTCTCTGTTTTCTTTGCAGGCCTGTAGTTTGTGCTGGGAGGAAGCACACTTAATTAAAATGGAAAAAATAGTGTTTGGGTGTATGGACAGGTATTTCTTGGCATCTTGTACTTCTTGAACAATCCTTTTCCTTAGAAATCCATGTCATAAAATAAAAGTATTAATCCTTCAGCTTCTACCAGTAGTAACATGGAGAGTTAAACTGTTTTCCCCCCCTAATATTTGTCTTGGTGAGCATTTGCCTCTGGCCTACTGAGTGTGTTAATGTGGTTTCATGTCTGGTGTGTGTAGGAGGATGGGAGAAACTGCACTTGGTGACGTTTACTTCATATTAATAAAGGTGCAAAATCAATTTAGTTAATGAAATCATTGGGTAATTTTAAGTAGCAGGTATCTTCCCAAAATACATTCCCAAAATATGGAGTCTGATACATAAACACACATCTAGGTGAATATGAATTTTAAATATTGCAGTTCTATAGGAAAACACTGGGGTTTAAAGAAGGGAGCTGACATTTTGTGCTCTTTTACTTTTTGCAGTTCTTTCTGTGTTCAAGCTGATCTGTGAGGGCCTGGGCAGGTGCTTGTCACCCCATAACAACCTAAGTGACAAGGCTGGACTTTTCTAATTAGTAGTAGATTGTAAGGCACATCCTCTGGCAAGAATATTGGATATCCTCTTCCCTTCCAAAAGGAAAATGTGAAAGGAGAGAAGTGTCTCCTGCTGCCCTTAATTCAGTTGAAAATACAATTCAAGTATACTTGGTAAGCTGAATTTATTTCAGATTGTTACCTTTCAGTCAAGGCACATATTGGGTGGTCTTTATTTTCCTACTCAGTTTGTGAGAAAACAGATGAAATGCTTTCCTTGAAGCAGGTAATCCCCAGAGAACAAATTCCTTTGGGGAGTTTGGGGAGGTATTTTCACTGCCCTGTTGGATTAATTTGCATTTGGCATTTCTGCTTCAGTGTGTAATGGCCTAACCTCACACTGGTGTGTAATTCTGCAGTATTCTGATATTCACTGCACACCTGCTGCATGGAGAATAAACTGAGATGTGCCCATGTCAGACAATACCCTTTTCCTGACCCAGAAATGGGGTAACTGAGAGGTGTTTTAAAAACCTCTATTCCATTTTCAGTCTCATGAGAAGGGTGAGACAATACTGATGTTATAATTCATGCCACCACAATCAGCCAACTATTTCCTAGTTATAATATACTAGAAGTGTTTCTTGGTCTATCAGCTTTAGCCACACCATGCTGTAAATGCCTTAAAGCCAATCATCTAAAATTACCCCTTGTGGGTCCTACTACAGTGCATCTTTCATAGCTCTATTTCTCCAAAGTATTTAGTCTTAAATACTAGTCTTAAATTTAGTCTTAATATTCTGCAAAGTCTTTTAGTCTTATCATAGATAATCAATCAGCCAATTTAGGTTGATCAAAAACCTCTGAAACAAAACCAAAAAATTAAATATTCTCAAAAAATTAGTAAGTGAACAACTAAAAAAAAGCCACATCAAACCTAGAAACATGCCCACAGTGCAGGTGGCACTGTGGGTGACACTTGACCTGGCTGTAGAAGGAGGAATGTGTTATTTTTAAAGAGCTGTTGTTAAAGCTTGTAATCCTAAAATTAGATCCCAGTGCAGGTTGGATTTGGGTCGTGAGTGATGTCCCTTCTCCCAGCCCTTCAGAGCACATTTACAGCCACCCTGTCAATGGTTCCAGCTGCAAGGGCCAGGGGAGCTGGGGCTGGCAAAACCCCACAAAGGCCAGGGGAGCTGGGGGTGACAAAACCCCACAAAGGCCAGGGGAGCTGGGGGTGACAAAACCCCACAAAGGCCAGGGGAGCTGGGGGTGACAAAACCCCACAAAGGCCAGGGGAGCTGGGGCTGACAAAACCCCACAAAGGCCAGGGGAGCTGGGGCTGACAAAACCCCACAAAGGCCAGGGGAGCTGGGGGTGACAAAACCCCACAAAGGCCAGGGGAGCTGGGGCTGACTGAACCCCACAAAGGCCAGGGGAGCTGGGGCTGACAGAACCCCACAAAGGCCAGGGGAGCTGGGGCTGACAAAACCCCACAAAGGCCAGGGGAGCTGGGGCTGACAAAACCCCACAAAAGCCAGGGGAGCTGGGGCTGACAAAACCCCCCAAAGGCCAGGGGAGTTGGGGCTGACAAAACCCCACAAAAGCCAGGGGAGCTGGGGCTGACAAAACCCCCCAAAGGCCAGGGGAGCTGGGGCTGACAAAACCCCACAAAGGCCACTGGAGCTGGGGGTGACAAAACCCCACAAAGGCCACTGGAGCTGGGGGTGACAAAACCCCACAAAGGCCACTGGAGCTGGGGATGACAAAACCCCACAAAGGCCACTGGAGCTGGGGCTGACAAAACCCCACAAAGGCCAGGGGAGCTGGGGCTGACAAAACCCCACAAAGGCCAGGGGAGCTGGGGCTGACAAAACCTCAGCAGCTGTGGCTTGGCAGGTCCCAAAAGGACATGGCCAGGTGGTGCTGCTGTGTGAGGCAGGTTAGAGATTTGCTCCTCACCCCCCTTTCCCATACACTCTTAGAAATGAGCTCCCCATGGAGCTCAAATCCTGGGAATTTAAGGAGACAAGGAGTAACAAAAGGTGGTATGGAGAAAACAGAACCAGATTTGTGTCTGTAAATCTCTTTTACAGCTAAAAGTCTCCTCAAGCTGGAGCTCCTTTCCCTCAGTGAGGCTGAGACAGGACTGTAAAACCAGTGCAGAATCAAACCTTGGCACTCATGAATATGCATAAATTTGAAGGAGAATTATCTTTCACCATTAACTCTTTAAATAAAGAAATAATTTGGCCACCTGCTGTCTGTGAAAGCTGACCTTGTTCTCTCATTTGTAAAAGGGAGTGGAAAGCTTCCAAAACTTTGAATTTTGAACCATTTCCTCTCCTCAGAAATTACACTGAAGACAGGCATTTAAGCTGTGAAAAATGGAAATGAAACCTTTCATCTGGAGTTAACCCTGTTCTCCAAACCCTTTGCCAATCTGTATTTGTAACTCGTTTCCTCAATAATTTTGAAGGTTGAGGAAGGGCATTGATGGGAATTTCAGGCTCTTCATTTTGCTGTTTTATTCCCATGAATTGCTGTTTTCTCTGCTGTAGAATAGCAAAAGAGAGCTAATAAGTGTTCTGCTTGTTGGCTTTTCTGTGTAGTGCCAAGTATCTTCTCTCTTCTCAGTCCTCTCCTCCAAGTGGCCACGATGCACAGTTGCCCCTTTTTCTGTTTGGTTTTGGGAGCAATGTTTGGATTGCAGTTGAATATTGTATCCTAGGCAGGGCAATGGTACCCTCTGGTCAGCCATTTGTCCTCTGAGAATAATTTATGAAGAGGAAAAAAAATCAGAGAATTTGTTAAGTTTGAAAATCTGTCTAGCAGTGTGGATTTAGTATAAGAAAAATGTTTTTTTTCTTCATTATATTCCTGATGTTTGTATGAAGGTTTGTGCTTGATTTTTTTCTGATTTCTGAGCTGTTTGTGGAAAATGAGACTTCCTAAAACACAGTGGGCTTGGATTTAGGCACGCAGTGAGCTATCCCAGGAAAAGCAGGGTGTGAATTTAGGGTCAGGCAATGGGAATCCTTTTTCTTTGCCATAAATAGGAGCTGACTTCTTGCTGGGATTGGGGTTGTGTGTGCAGGTGTGGTGTCGCTGTCTGTCTGTCAGATTCCTCAGTCAGCACACGGCAGCAGCTTCTCTGAGCCTGATCCTGTGCAGATTGGCAAGAATTCCCTGATTTGTGCTGGAATACAGTCCCTGAGCATCACCTGCCTCTGTCATTGCAGCCTGATAGCAGGGAGAGCAGATCTCTGTGTATTCCCACCTGAGAGGGGAGGCAGCAAGGCTGGGATGTTTTTATGTAGATTTGATGTCTGCAGATTCAGATCACAGACTGAATTAATAACTGTTTTCCAAACCTCCCTTTTCATGCATGTGACTTACAGCAAATGTCTAATCTAAGGATATATGTTGTCTGTAATACTGCTAATTAAAATTTTATGCACATGTCAGGTGAACTCCTGATGTTTAATGTTAATTTTCATACTTGATATTGAAGGCTTTTCATATCTTTCTGGTGCATGCTTAGCTGGGGTATGCAGATATTTACCTTCAGGCTGATATGAAGGGCATTTTATCAGTGCAGACAAATCCTGCTTGGAGTTTTACATTCCAGAGGTGTGAATGGATTCTGCTGAAAGCCTGCCTATAGGTGGATTTTCTGGGGCTGTTTGCTTTGAACTGAGTTCATGAAGGACTTTGTGGCTTGGCCTTGGTTCTGTGTTAGTCTCAGCAAGTTAAAGAAGTTTCCTCATGCAGATTTCATTCACTGAGCTTCATCTCTTGGGAGAGAGATGAGGAGTTCAGGCAAGAATTGCTTCTGTCTGCATGCTGTGTGTAGGAAGGCACCAGGAGAATTCATGATTTGTGTGATGGAACTGCTGGAATAGGGAAAAGGGCACGGGGTGTTTCCCTCCAGCTTAGCCCTGGTAACACAGGTAAGCTGCACCTCCTTGTCTGCACATCTGTTTGCTTTGCCATTTGCAGATGTCAAGGTGCTTCAAAATCAGAGAAAACGGCTTGTAGGGACCAAGAGCAAAAATGAGGAAGGCTCCCCAAGACTGAACTGTTTAACTTTCACAGAAATCTGCTCAAGCCTTTTTCCTGCTAACCAGAAACAGCTTTAATCAACTGGCCTCACTTTCTGCTTTCTTTGCAACTCTGCTGTTAAAAATGCAAACTCACATTTTTGCTGAAATTGCAAGTGCATTGTTCTTCCTTGTGGTTTGTTGTGAGAAGTTAATTCACTGAGGTCTCTGGAAAAAAAAATCAAAACTTTCTGTGTAAGAATTTGTTAGAATGTGTTAGAAACTGTTCCTCACTTTTATGCAGTTGGGATGTTTGGCTTTTTGATCTGTTTAATGATAAAAGAGGTTGTTGTGATGCTGCAAGATTTGGAATAATCCGGGAAAAGGCTTCCATTGTGTGGCGAGGGAGCAGAGTGAGTAAAGCAGGGACAAAACCAGAGCTCTGAGGTGAGGTCAGTCCCACTGAAAGGCAGGACCTTGAGTGTTGGCACAGCTGCATTGGTGAGGGGAACAGCAGCTCCATCACTTTCCATCCTGTCTTCCCCTGGGTGTTCATTATGAGGATTAGAGTAAGTTGGTTTTTATGGGCTATGAGTAGAGTAAGATGAAAACATGTCCATCAAGAAAAGGAAAAAACAAACCTTAATGTTTCTCTCATTGAAGGCCTTGGTGTTCAGGACTCGAAGATGTGAAAGTGAAGAATCCCTCAGCGTTGATGGATTGATGGGTTTTGAGTCTGTTACAGAACAACAAGTGAAATACTTAATTTCTTGGAAGTGTGTAAATTGCTGGTTTCTCTTTACCCAGTGTGTTCTCTCCTGTGTTTGCTCTTGGGATTGTTTTTCCAAAGTGCTCCTCCAGACTTAGAAAAGCTTCCAAAGGAGTTCTTCCTTTGGTTTCTTCTCCAAAACCAAGTGCCTGCTTTCCTAGTGGGGTGTAATTGGGAGGGAATGAAGGCTCTTTGCTCTGTTTTTTTAGGCCTTGACAGCTTTGAGTTGCATTTAATCAGCTCCAGAAGTGATCCAGGGTTGGGTTGTTCTTACTCATCTTGCAGATCTTAGGAGACTTGGAGTATTTTTCCTGTGCTGTTGTGTAAAAATGGCTGGATTTGGTGTGAGAGAGAGAGAAGGGAAGCAGTCTTGTATTGTGAGGGTGGTTAATTCTTCAGGGACTTTTACATGTGAGGTATTAAAATGATTTTTCCAAAAGCCTGTGAAGTTGTAAAGTAAGAAACTTGTCTTTGGCTGGGGAGATACACACAGGTGAGGCACCTGCTCCTGTAGTGTACTTGTAAAAAGATTTTGGGGAGACCTCTCCTCCCTGGCCTTGAAAGAAATAAAACTTCCATAAGGCAAGAATGTTTTTCATAGATTTGCAGTGGGTTAAAGGACAGGAAATAGGGTTAGGAGTAAACGTTGGTTCTCACAGGGAAGGGCTCTGAGTCCTGCCAGAGATCAGTGCTCCTGCAAATACTCCCTTTAGCAGATTGGCCCCAAATAATCAGATGGCTAAATTGAAGCAAATTAGCCAAATAGAATTTAATCTTGAATTGAAAGGAATGATGAAAGATTGAGACCTGCTGAGGGATAAAGTGGCAGGTGAAATGCACAGGGAGAAGAAATGTGCAGTAGAAGTAAAACTCCCAAGGGGCACGTGGAATTTTAGGAAGTATTTGATACATGGGGAGTGCTAAGCAGTAAATGATTTGTGTTGTGATACAAACTTCTCTTGCTGCCAAATCTGAAATGCAGAGTGCTGGGAACTGTGTGTATCCCAAGAAAATGGAGTTTAACCTGTACATGGAAAGACCACAGGGATGATGGAGATAAGGAGAAGCTTCCAAGTAGCCTGAATTTCAGAAAACCTCAGCTCAGAAGGAGTTGGCCAATTCCCATAAAACCATGGGGCACATAAAGAAGCCCAAGGTGACGTGTTCTTTCTCAGAAACCTGAAGGAGTTGTTAGTTGATTGTGGTCACTGTGCCAGTGTTGTACTTGCTGAGGGTGACACAGAGAGCTCAGGTGACTTCCAGAGGGGGTGGGAGAGGCCCAGTGTGTCCATGCTGGCATCCAGGGTGTCCCAGTTGCTGATAATACAAGGGAATATGAGGAATACAAGGGAATAATCTCAGGCTCTTTGCACAAGGATTTGTGTCTGAGGATGTCAGGCTTGGTGGACTTCTTATCCAACTGGTTTAGAAAGTTTTGTAGCTCTCCTGGGTTTGATTTGTCATGTTATTCACTGCTTTTCTGGTTGAAAAAGCTCAGTTTTTATGGGGGGATTGGATTCTTCTGCTCTGGGATCTGTATAATCATCTGGATTGTGTCCATGGTTCCACTGGCACTTGGATCCTGTGCTGCCTCCAGCTGCAAGGAGCTCCTGCCTGCAGCCTGCTCCCAGTTCAGTGTGACCTTCCAGATCCCCTGGATAACTGCTTTCAGCTTTGCTGGGAACTTGCCTAACCCATTCTTGGCAGAAAGAAATGGCTTAGGCTAAATAAGATGTACATTGTGCTTTTTCTGTTTAATTTTTATTGTTTCCTCACCTTTTAGAAGTCGTACATTAGAGAGGGATCACAGGGGCAGGTGAGCCAACAGATCTGGGCAGTGTAAAATTCCAGAGGGAAGGAAGAGTCATGGAATGTTTGTGTAGGATCAACATTTTCAAATTCTGGGTTTGATCCACACAGAACTTAAATGTCCCAGGAGATGCCCCTTTTTATTCCTGCTGCTGTTATCCATTCTACAGCTGGTTCTAAATACTGGGGACAACACCAGGGGCATGAAGCTTACCTGAAGCTTAATGTTGGTCTCATTCAAAGTTAATCTTCCATCATGTCATAAGAGGCTTTTATTCTGCCAAAAATCAACTTTAGCGGAAGAAGATAAAATAAAAAAACTCATTAGGTGTGTTCTGTGGTACTTTAACCTGCCCAGAAAGGTTTCCAAGGAAGGGAATTTGTCTTTATGCTAAAAAAAGCCATTACAGACCTGTGCTGACACTGAATTCTGCTTCCATTCCAATTGGCACTGTAGTAGTTTGAAGCATGATAACAATGTCAGGTTTGAAATCTGTGCTTTCCTCGTCTCCAGTGTCTCTGTGAGGGATGGGGTTGGTTCTTGGGAGTCTTTGGAGGAGCATTATTAAAGGCCATGTGGATGGGCATCTCTGTGACCGTGGCCAGCTCAGTTCCAGAGTCCCTGCTCAGTGTCTGTGCCACTGGTGGCTCTCAGGGCTGCTCTGTGTTCATGGAATGGCCAATCTGCCAGTTTGCTCAAGTAATTTATTCCAAAGCTTAATAGGCCTCTGTTTACTTGAAACAGTGACCTTAACTAAAGAACTGACCCGGCTTTCCAGCTCCACAACTTGTCCTTGCCTTTTCTCGCCAATCGTTTTGGCTTTACAATTCCACTCTCATAGAATTAAAAATTCTTCGGTGCTGTGCAAAGGACACACAGAGCAGAAATTGTGGATCTGCTGAGTGTTGTCAAATGAACAAAGTAAATGCTTTTGGGAAAAAAACAATTCCTTCTAATCTGCTTATCACTAAAGGTCACCTTGAGTTGGAGTATGTTGGGCCACAGGATCTCTGCCCTGAGACTGAGAGGCCTTTAAACTACCCATGGTTTCAGAAATGGCTTGGTTGATTCTTTGGAAATTTCCTTGTTCTCTCTGGATGCAGATTCCTACTTTAGAGGGCTGCTGAACATGGAATTTCTCATGTGGTTTCATCTGAGCTCTGTAATTTAAAGTTCTAGGTAGGCTTTATGTTGGAAAATAAGTCTCCAGGTTGGATTTTGTTTCATTTCTTTAAAATTTTGCCTTTGTATCACTGTGATTGTCTTGCTTTTGTTTTGCTCAGCACTTCAGGTTTTTAATCTTAAATGTTTAATGTGACTCGTGAGAAGAACAAGTTATTTTCAAAACCAGAAGAAATTTGAGGAGGAAAAAATTAATCTAGGAAAATTTCTCCCAAGCGTGTGTGGCTTGCTGGCTGCGCAGAACAATCAGACCCAACTAAGCTGCTTTGTTTTCTTTCCTCACTCAGGTCATGATTTTCATTTTCTCGTGTCGTTCTCTTGAGGAGAGGAAATGATTGTAGCGGAACGTGTCACAAACACGCCACTGCTACGGAGCCTTCGCAGTTCAGAAACGTTCCTAGAAGAGCAAATTTAGCCCTTTGCTGTTTGTGTTGTGGAATCTGTCTTGGTAAAAAGGGAAATAAAAATGACGACTTCGTCTATCCGACGGCAGATGAAGAACATTGTGAACAATTACTCAGAGGCCGAAATAAAAGTTCGGGAAGCGACCTCGAATGACCCCTGGGGTCCTTCCAGTTCGTTGATGACTGAAATAGCAGATCTGACCTACAATGTTGTGGCCTTTTCTGAAATTATGAGCATGATCTGGAAACGACTGAATGACCACGGCAAGAACTGGCGACACGTCTACAAGGCCCTCACTCTCTTAGATTACCTGATTAAAACTGGCTCCGAGAGGGTGGCCCAGCAGTGTAAAGAGAATATTTTTGCTATCCAGACATTGAAAGATTTTCAGTACATCGATCGAGATGGGAAAGACCAGGGCATCAACGTGAGGGAGAAATCCAAGCAGCTGGTGTCCCTTCTGAAGGACGACGAGCGCCTCAAGACGGAGAGGGCCCAAGCCCTGAAGACCAAAGAACGGATGGCTCAGGTGGCCACTGGGGTGGGCAGCAACCAGATCACCTTTGGCCGAGGCTCCAGCCAGCCCAACCTGTCCACCAGCTACTCAGAGCAGGAGTATGGAAAGTCTGGAGGATCCCCAGCGTCCTACCATGGCTGTAAGTACAGGCAAACACATCCCAAGGGGTTCGTCCTTTTCCTTGGAGGGCTGCTCTTGGGGCTGGGGGTGAATGGTGCCTGTGGGACAGTGGCAGTGCTGCCTGCCAGGGGATCTGGGATCTCTGTGGGTCTGCTCTGTGCTGTTGATGTCCCTGCAGATGCCTGGGTAAATATTTGCTTTGGAGAGGACGTGTGTACTGATGGAAATGGATTTTAAAAGCCCTTGTTCGCTGTCAGTTCCAAAGGTAGCGCTGCCAGGCTGCTCTTGTGTTCCAGGGTTTGCTGTGATGGGGAGGGTGTGAAGGGATTTTCTGGTTTTTTCTGGTTTTAAAAGGAGTGCTTGAGGATGTGTTCTTTTTGTTCAGGATGGAATCATAGGATGGTTTGGGTTGGGAGGGAATGTAATCTTATTCCACCCTCTGCCATGCTCAGGGACACCTTCAACTGTCCCAGGTTGCTCCAAGCCTTGTCCAACCTGGTCTTGGATTAAGAATAAATAAGAAATACAGAATATTTCCTGAATCATTTTGCTACTTTATGCTGCTCCTATTGTACTTTGGCAACAATGCTGCTGTTTAATTTCCTTTATTGCTTACTCAGCAGTTCTTGGAGGAGAGGACTGCTTTTAATCTGTATTTAAATATTTAAATTCTCAGTGTTTGGTGTGTGTGTCTGTACTAAATACTTCATTCTTAAAAAATGAATACAGTGATGTGGGAAGAACAAATTCTTTCCACCACTGCTTGGTGGGACTCCCTGTCATGTCAGGAAGAGGCCTGATTTGGCACTAAATCCTCCTTAATGTAAGTAATGATCTGATGAAAGCTGCTTTGGCTGGAATGTCAGTGGTTGTGGTCTAATTCTGAAGGGAAATCTTTTCTTTAAATGAATGTTTCGAGTGTGTGGAGGGCTGTGACTGAGCCAGGGTGCAGGAACCACTGAGCACCAGCTTTAAGAATCTGACGTTTGTCATGTCCTGGGTCCCAAACTGCTTCTTAAATCATAAATCCATGAGTGGGGTCAGCCCTGCTGACATTTGCAGGAGGACATAGCAGGAAAATCAAGCCAGGATGCAGAAAATCTCTGTTTAAAGCTCTGGAGACAAGCAGAAAAAATTATTTCCAAAAGGAAGTTTTTTTAGCAGAGAGGGTACAAAAAATGTGAGTGCAGGTTTCCAGCTATGAGAATTTTTGATCTTGACTTTTAATTAGCAGTAGGATAACAAACATCTTAATTTTTCTGTAATAATAATTTTTCTGTATTTATGTAGCTTTTCTATAATAACCATGTTTGAGCACTGTGAATTTAAAAAAAAAAACTCGTATATTGCTACCTCAACAATAACAACATTTTTCCTTTTCAAATCTATAGATTGCTGTTGACTACAACAAAAATTCTTAATTTAGAAGTAGCTTGAAATATTGATTTTTAACTTGGGCTGGTGGGCTGAAATAAGTGACTGAGGTATGCTGAGCACACCTTGGCTTTCACAGAATTATTGCTCCACCAGTCCCAACTTTAATTAATGCCTGGAACTATTGTTTGGAATCTTAAATGCTACCAGAGGCTCCAAACTATTCCTCCCAGCAGGGCTGAGCAATGCAGGGCGTGTTCCTCAATTGTTCCTGGGATGCTTTAGGAATTTTGATGGGAGAAGCAGCGAGTTTGGCTGTTCAGTGTTCCAAGGGTGGATTTAGTGCTCCCTCCTCCCTGTGTGTGTCCTGTGGCAGGATTGCTTTGGAGGTAAAGATTCCTTAAGCTTTTTATTTTTCCCTCCTCACCTCCTAAGAAGCTTTAGAAATCTCAGGGTTTTTTCTCCTCCCCACTCCTTGGTTCTTCCTCTCTCCTCTCTTCCAGCTCTCCTGGATTTTTTTTCACTGTGGATCAGCAAAAATCCAGGTGGCTCTCAGGTTGTCTGTTTAGAGGTTTTAATGTGTTTCTTGTCTGGTTTAATTGAGTGGAGCAAAGCAAACCAGCACCTTCCAGAGCAGCTGTGCTGAGTCCTTCACATATTGGGAAACTGGGAAGAGCTTTATCCCAGGAAATGAGGAAAGAGTTTCATTAAAATCCATACATTTAATCTCTTACATAAATGTAGGTCCTGTGCCTGCTAAGTTTGATGGAAAAAATGCTTTTCATTATTTAAAGTGAAAGAGATTTTATCCATCATGTGTTCTTTTTTTTTTAAACAATTACATTTAAATTTAAATAAATATATATATTAACATATAAATAAAATTTTAAAAAATTTAAAAATAAATATTTAAATTATATATTTTTTATTATTAATACCCTTCTTTTGTGCTGAAAAGCTGGATTCAGAAAAAAAATCTGTAAAAGGAATGAAGTTCTGCTTCACTCCTGGGAAATACTCCCCTTAGAACATCTCTAAGATGCTGCTGCTGCTCTGTATATTCTGGCAGAATTCTCTTTCATTCCTCTGAGCCTTTGAAGAAGAGATCAGAGACTTTTAGATTTGCCATCTACAGCATGAGATTTGTCTCTTCAAAATGTCCAGCCACCCTCTTTGCTGCGTGTTCAGCACGTCTCCTTACCAGGCAAACAGAAATAAAGTTTGGGAGAGTGGCAGAGCCTTTTTGGCAGCACCACCACAGGAAATGTTTCATCCCTCAGTGGTTTGCTACCAGCACATTTTACTCTTGCTCCTTCTAGACACGGTGGGTGGGGGATTGCAGAATTCATTCCCCTTGCTCCAAGAATTTCTGTTGGGTTATAAAATTTCAATTTTAGCGCTCTCTTGCAGAAGAAGGAGCTGAGAGTTTGGTAGTTGCTGCAGGACAGCTCACCAGTAACTCCAGTACTGGGGTACTGGGGTGGATGTGAGGGAGCTCTGTCCCCTCCTTTCAGGGACTAAAAGTGCAATTTTAGTTAAATCAGTGAAGCCTTTTTGGGTCAGTTTGTTGAGAATGTTGAATCAGCTGCACTGCACAGCCAGCACTGACTGAACTCTCCTCAAACTCCTCCTCTTCTCCAGCTTCCCAACCTGTGCAGGTTTGCACAGGAAAAATTGGATTTTTGCTTGATGTTGAGCCACAAGGGGTTTCCTTAAAGAATTGCTGCTTTTTGTGTCCCAGATTCATCCTTTGTGACAAAATAAAAGCAGTATTGATACCCTGTGTAGTGAGAGAGAATTCAAGATGGAAAAGGATCTCTTGACTGGTATCCAATCATCCCTCACTGCTGCAGGCAAATAAGGATATTTTCCCCTGTTTTCTCGTGAATATTTTCATTTCACCTCTAAAATCCTTCAGAAACTGTGCAAAATGAAATGGTGCAACTTGATGGTTTTTAATAAAATCCTTTCCCCCAAAAGCTTTGCTTAATGGCTTTGTTGGCCCTGAAGATCTCTGTGCTTGGATAATTCCAGGGAGCACATTATGGCATGTGAATTGTAAAAGTATTTGTGGGGTTTTTTCCTACCCAGTCTCATAACCTGAAAATTGAAGCCATGAGAGATACTCAAAAGCAAAAAGCAGAAATAAAGCTTCTCCCAACCTCCATCTTGTCAGCAATTTCTGACATACTGGGAACAATTGGTTTTATCTTCCAGCTTCAAACCAGGGACAATTAATGCTCGGATTGGAAGCTATTAAATAGTCCATGACAAAATGCCTAATTTTTATTTATTTTGAAAAATGTGCCAATTCTGTGGAGTTGCATCAAATCTGATATCAGATATATCTGGAAATATTCTTGTGTGATGCTGAAATTAACTTCCTGGGGAGAAGAAGGGATATAAAGCAGATATTTAAAATCTTTTGGAGCAATAGTTCCTCACTCCTGATCTGCCTCTGGGTCTAAATAATTGGGTTTTTGCCTGACATTTGTCACCCACTTTCAAAAACTTCAGCCTCTTGTTCCTGGCCCTGTTTCATCTCCAGCTGCCAGTGACCACTTAAATAGGATTCTGGATTTATGGCTGCAGGAGGAAAAGTAGGATGTTCTTAATTTAGACCTCTTAAGCCTGAGCTGGGATGCTGCTCCCAGCCTGGCAAACACTGGTGGTGTTCTAAAAACCAAGTTTACTGAGGCCACGCTTTTTAAGAGACCCAGTCCTGTTATGCCCAGGCTGGGATGTCCAGGTGTTATTTTGGCTTTTGCCCACATCCTTCCCTTTTTCCCCTGTGCTCCAGGAGGGTTTGGGAAGATGAGATGGGATCCATGGGATGGGAGGGATGGATGCTCTGATTTCAGTGTCACAAACCCCGATTTCAGTGTCACAAACCCTGATTTCAGTGACACAAACCCCGATTTCAGTGACACAAACCCCGATTTCAGTGACACAAACCCCGGTTTTAGTGACACAAACCCCGGTTTCAGTGACACAAACCCCGGTTTCAGTGACACAAACCCCGATTTTAGTGACACAAACCCCGGTTTCAGTGACACAAACCCCAGTTTCAGTGACACAAACCCCAGTTTCAGTGACACAAACCCCAGTTTCAGTGACACAAACCCCAATTTCAGTGACACAAACCCCGATTTCAGTGTC
This sequence comes from Vidua chalybeata, assembly GCF_026979565.1. NCBI lineage: Eukaryota > Metazoa > Chordata > Aves > Passeriformes > Viduidae > Vidua > Vidua chalybeata. The sequence goes on from NC_071545.1 coordinate 14,437,341, forward strand.
ACAAACCCCGATTTCAGTGACACAAACCCCGATTTCAGTGTCACAAACCCTGATTTCAGTGACACAAACCCCGGTTTCAGTGCAACAACCCCGATTTCAGTGACACAAACCCCAATTTCAGTGTCACAAACCCTGATTTCAGTGACACAAACCCCGATTTCAGTGACACAAACCCCAATTTCAGTGACACAAACCCTGATTTCAGTGACACACACAGAGCTCAGTGTGACCTGATTTCAGCAGCACTGCCTGAGGTGGGCTCAGCTCAGCTCACTGTGCTCAGAGCCTGCTGGAGAGAGGAGATGCTGAAAGATGCCCTGGGAAGGGCTTCTGTGGATCTTGGGAAATGCCAAGTCTTTAACCCAAACCTGGAAAAATTCTGGGAACAATTTGCTGTAGCTGAATTAATGAGTTTAATATTTCCAGTGATTATTCCCATTAAGTTGACTCGTTATTTCAAACCAGTTTTGTGAAGCCTCTGCAAGTTTGTGTTCACTCATCTGTTTCTGTTTTGTCTCCCCTTTTGCTTGGAGTAGAAAATAATTCAGAGGAATTGCTGTTTTGGGTTTGACACAATAGGAAATTTATGAAATCCAGAATGGCTTGGGTTGGAAGGGACCTTGAAGCTCATCTTGTCCCAGCCCCCTGCTATGGGACACTTTCCACCATCCCAGGTTGCTCCAGCCTTGAACATTCCAGGGATGTGGCAGCCACAGCTTCTCTGGGCAGCCTGTTCCATTCAGAGCACTCCTGTTTTTAAAGGGTTTGGTTTTTATTTAATAATTTCTTTAATAATCTGTTCTGCATCTCTGCAGGTTGGAACACATCCCTGCCCTTCCATCTTAGTCAGAGAATATAGGGAATATCACCCAGCAATGAATCTGGCTGAACAGCGTGGAGAATTCCTGCAGTTTGAGGTGTTGAAGGAATGTGGCAGACTCCTGTCAGATTTGACAGCTTGATTAAATCCTCTCATCGTACATTTATTTTTCTGGTGCTGAGAGTGAAGGTGGGAGGTGCCACTGGTGCATCCAGACTTTGTAGTGACACTGAATTATCCAACTGTGTCCATTCACACGGGGGTAGGGATCACCTGAGAGGAAAATGCTCCCAGCAGAACAAACCTGAAGGATTTGTTGAGTGTCAAATGAATTTCAGCAGCTCTCAGTCTGCTCAGTGCAATCCTGCAGAAAGGCTGAGCAGCTCCACCTCGTCACATTCATCAGTGTTATCAACTCTCCTCTTGTACCTGAAAGATCCCTTCGTTCCCAGGGGAAAGGTGGATTACACAATTCCTTCTAGATTAAGCAGCTTGCATTTACCTTTCCATCATTTGGCTTTTTAAAATGATCCCATTTTATTTATCACTGGCAGACTGACAGGTGGCATCTCTGCCTGCTCCCCAAGTGAATTGCTGTTGGTTTCTGAGTCCTTTCCTTGATATTATTTCTAATTTTCAAGTCACTTTTGGTTTTGCCCACCTTTGTAGTTTCACCGAGTGTGCGAGGAAGCAGCTTTTCATTCTGAGCAAATGTGACTGAGAGCTGAATTCTGGTCTTCAGAATTCCACCTGCAAATTAGAAAGCCTGACACTAAAGAGAAAACCCAGAAATTACAAAAACAGCCCCAAAACCCAAGCACAGGATTCTGAATGAAAATACAGTCTCACTTTTATTATTAATGCAGCTCTCCGTGTCCTGTATTTCACTTTAACTCAGCCAGATCTATAACCAGCTACAGAGGCCTTTTAATAGAGCCAAAATATAGGAAATTATCAATAGATGTGTCTGGGAGCTGTCCCAGCCTGGCCAGGCACAGATGGTGCAGCAGAATCCTGCTTTAGTGATTAACTGAGCCTCCAGATGATTTCCTTGAGCAGCCAGCCCTGTGCTCCCTGCAGGAACAGATCCCACAAATTTGCTCCTGGAGGGACTGGGATCCCCAAATTCCCAGCAAAGCAGGGCTTAGCAGGTCAGAATTGATCTACTGGGTCCCATCTTACATAAACATCTGAGTTAACTGTCACGTGCTGGGGATAAGGGATGCTTTGTGTGCCACCATCCTGCTCCGAAGGCTGAAACCTTTCTGCTGGATCCTGGCAACTCTGACCTTACAGCAGGATGAGGCCCAAATGGACAGGAATCTTAGGTAAAGCGTGTCAGGTTACTTCCAAGAATGGTTCTTTGAATTTCCCTTAATTATTAAAAAAAAAAAAAAGAAAAGTGCTGGCAGCTCTTTAATGTGGATGCTTTTATAACACTGCAGAGGCTTACATGGAAAACAGCAACATTCCTATAGTTTGTTTTTTTATTGAGGCCCAAGGAAGAAATTCAAATGGACATTTTCCCCTTTTAAGTCAAAAGGAGCTGGAAATACCTTTTAGAGTTAATGAAAGCAAGTAGAATGAATTGCTGGAAAGCCTAAAAGTGAGAAGGAATAACCTGTGTGTGTGTGAGCCCGTGGTATCCGCGTGGGGATCCCGGAGCTGCTGCTCTTGGGATCTGCTGGGAGCTCATGGAGCTCCCTGCCAAAGCCAAGCCAGCCCTTCCCATGCCTGGCTGGGAGTGCAGAGCCAGGGGAAGGCTTGGAGTGGGATGCAATCCCTGCTTTTAACAGCTTTTCCAGGCAGGAATGCACCGGGCAGTGAGTTCAGCAAGTCCTTTGTGCGGAGATGGGAGGAAGAGCAATGGAATTGAACCCGTTTTGCATCGTTTGAATTTTAATGTCACTCTGCCATCAGGCTCTTGGTTGTTGTGGAATGCAGTGATGTGAGCAGAGATGGAAGAGCTGGGATGCAGGAAATGCAGGAAATCCCATTTCCCCCGCACAGTTAAAAGCCCAGCAGAGCAGAAGGTTCCTCCCTGCTCCCAGTCCAGGTGCCATCTGTTCTCAGGTGACTCTGCTGCTGTCCCATTTGTCCCAGGCTCTGCTTTTAAACCAGTTAGGGCTCTTTCCTTCTCTAATCCCTGCTGCAAAACTGCTCTTCTCCATCTGCATCTCAAATCCATCCATGGCCAGTTTATACCATGAATTCTTGCCCCTTTTTCTGAAATAGTTTTTCTCTCTCTGGTATTTGACAACCATAAACTGCTCCATCTTCTTCTGGCAAAGATAAACAGAAAACATTCTCTGGGCTCCCAAAGGGAAGTGTTTCCACCTCCATCCTGGTTTAAAATCATCCTTTTGGATTAGAATGATTAGAATTAGTGCTAATTTATTACCTGTATTTGGTGAGTGGCTGGGAATTATCACATGCTTTAATCATCATATTTTTAATGTAATGTAGTGGAGAGCCTGGCAGTGACTGTTGGAGCAGTAAGTACTCATCAACCAGGCTAAATTTAATTATTTTATATGAGAAAGTTTGAAAGAGTAATAGAATGGAGCTATGAGCAGCATCTTAATTGAAGTAAGGTTGGCTTGAGAGCTTCAGGATCAGCACAAGGTGGAAGAATCGTTGTGGGTGATAAATTAATTTGTGCCTTTAGAAGCAGATGGGGTGGGAGGGCACCTCGGGCTGTGGTGGGAAGGAGGAAAGGTCATTCCTTGTTTCCACTTCCTTCTGCCCTGCTGGATGAGGAAATTCCACTTGCTTTGTGATGCCATTTTGGCCTGAAACTTAAGGAGAGACAAGACTGGGAAGTGCTTGGAGGATTAAAGTAGTGATGAAAAAGTGGTTTTCAAACTGAGTTTGGCAGTCTCATTTTCACATGCCCAGCTGAGATGGTAGGAAGAAACTTGATTTCTTCGAGCTTGACACGCTAGTTTGAAACATTCAATTAAATGTATTAAATATCAGTATATATTTTGCCAAACTAATCATCAGTCCAGCCACTAAATACAAACTTCCTTGCCAAAGCGAGGTAAAATTCCTGTGTGAATGATTTGGATGCTAAAGAATTGTCTGAGAGAGAGTGAGCACAAAATAGTTTAATTACTGTGTAGTGCTAAACCTGCTAGCGGTGTAGGATGGGAATTTCACATGCTCCTGGAGTGAAGACATCGCTAAAAGATGGTTTGTGTGTTGAGAAATTGCATATTTTAGCTGTCAAGGTTGACTGTTCCTTGAAGAGGAGGGGAGGAGATACCCCCAAAAAACCCAACCAACCCCAGAAACCAACCAACACCCCCAACCCATCTACCAAACTCTTCTGTAACAGAGACTGATCCTGTATTTGTGTCAGTTTGGAGTCTGAATAGCTGGTTTGTTTATCCCCAAGCCTGCTCAGCAGTTAAGAATAGTTCTTTATCTTCCCATTAAGACTGTATTATTTTACAGAAAAGTGGGTGGTATCCAGCTTTACCCTGATATTGGCCCACTCCCAGCAGATCCTTACTGACACTGGAAGATGTAAGATATAAGAAATGTAAGGAAGATGTAAGAAATACCCACAAATGTTTCCTTCAGCAATGAATTTTTAAGTCAGGAGCTCTGACACACTCAGGGTTTATCCAGCTGGGGGTACTTCTTGATATCACAGCCCTATAAAAAACCTGATTTTCCAGGAATATTTTCCCTTAAAAGCAGCTGAACTGTAATTTAGCAGAGCTAAATTACCCCCTCACCCTTGGCAGAAGCTTCACCCTGAAGGAGCTTTGAAACCCAGCGTGGGGTGCAGGAACCGAGCCCGATCTCTCTTGCTGTGCTGAACGTGCCGGGCTTTGTCTCCCAACAGCGACGTCCCCGCGGGTGTCCTCGGAGCTGGAGCAGGCGCGGCCCCAGACCAGCGGCGAGGAGGAGCTGCAGCTGCAGCTGGCGCTGGCCATGAGCCGGGAGGTGGCGGAGCAGGTCGGTGCCCCGGGGGCTTTTCCAGAGCCCGTGCCCGAGAGTGCGCACTGCAGCCTGCTGTCCCTGGTTGCATCTTATTTTATCTTATTTTATTTTATTTTATTTTTATTTTTAATTTTATGGGATTTTTATTTTTTATTTTTATTTTGTTTTATAGTATTTTATTTTATCTTCTTTTAGTTTTATTTTATTTTTATTCTATTATTTTATTTTTATTTTTATTTTTATTTTTATTTTTATTTTTATTTCTATTCTTATTTCTATTTCTATTTTTATTTCTATTTCTATTTTTATTTTATCTTATTTTATCTTATTTTTATTTTTATTTTCATTTTTATTTTTATTTTTATTTTTATTTCTATTCTTATTTCTATTTCTATTTTTTATTTTATCTTATTTTATTTTATCTTATTTTACTTTACTTTATTTTATTTTATTTTTATTTTTATTTTATCTATTTTTATTTTTATTTTTATTTTTATTCTTATTTTTATTCTTATTTTTATTTTATTATTTTATTTTATCTTATTTTATCTTATTTAATTCATTACTTATTTTTAAGTTTTATTTTATTTTAATTTTAATTTTAATTTTTATTTTCTCTTATTTTTAAATTTTTAATTTTTTTGATTTTTTATCTTATCTTACTTTATCTTATTTTATTTTATTTTACTTTTATTTTTATTTTCTTTTATTTAATCTTATTTTATCTTATTTTATTTTTTAAATTTTATTTTATTTTTATTTTTATATTTACTTTTATTTAATTTTATTTATCTTTTTTATTTTTATTTTTTTATTTTATTTATTATTATTTTTATCTTTATTTTATTTATTTTTAATTTTATATTTTCTTTTATATAATTTTATTTTATAATACTTTATCTTATTTTTATCTTATCTTATTTTAAAATTTTATTTCATTTTATTACATTTAATTTCATTTAATTTCATTTCATTTATGGCAGCTTGGCTTTGCTCCAGGTGGAATCTTGTGTGTGGGTTTTATTGGTTTTATTTTTATTATTATTCTCTAAATCTCTTTTTAAAGTAACTTCAGCCTCCGAGCTGTTGAGACTAGTGGAAGATGCCAGTCACTTTGAGAGAAGACTTTGTGTGGGAGGATGTTAATCATCACATTGCTGAAGCTGTTCTCGGTTAGGAGGAGCTGAAACCAGGACTCTCCTGAAAAGCTCCATGGATGTCACTGCATTCTGATCCCAGGGGAGCTTGGAACGCTCTGTCCTTCGGTGGGACTTCCTGGAACAGGAGGGTGACCTGGCACAAAGAACCAGAATATATTAAAAATCATGATTTAAAGCAAATTGACTCCTAATCTATCACCTGGGTTATGCTCCTGTGCTGATTCTTAGCAGCTTCATTCTGAATTTGGAGTAAATTTGGATAAAATATTTTAATATATAACAAAGCTCTGAGTGAAAATTCAAGTCAGCCGTGCTGAGTGCCTGTAATATTTCAGAGGCTTCCTCTGACAATTCAGTTTACAATTCTGTTAATCATGAGTGCTTGGAAAGGGAAACTATCACCCAGTAACCTTTATCATTATTGGGCAATAAAGGGAACAAAACCACAAATCAGAATCTAAGCTTTTGAAGTAGCTTCAAAAATGACAAGCTGGGGATTAGTCAACTTCTGAGAGACGTGATGCAAGCAGAGATACTTAAAGGAGTTGAATGTGACATAAACATTGTAGTTACAGATGTTTAAACCTTCAAATTACACGTGGAGTTGGCAGGACTTGATTCCCTTGGTGGATCTTGCACCAGCGTGGAGGGAAGTGAACAGAAGCAAGGGAGATTTCAGTTTAGCTCCCTGCACCCCTCAGTGGTGATCTGAATGCTGAAAAACCATGATGCTAATTTAAAAATGGCTTCTTCACTTGAAGTTCCGTGGTGTTTTTAACTTTAATTTTGGAACGAATAAAACAATCCCAAGCGGCAAGCTGGCTGTTGTTGTGAGCACAGCAGGGTCGGGGTGCTCCTGAGGCAGGAATCAGAGGAAAGCTCCTTTCCCTGGTGTGTGTTCTGTGGAAATCGCAGCCCTGTGGAGCACAGCTCAGAGCAGGCTCGTGGTCTGTATCACCAGTGTTGATTTCCTTTGCAGGAGGAGCGCCTCAGACGCGGGGACGATCTGAGATTACAGATGGCTCTGGAGGAGAGTCGCAGAGACACAATTAAAATTCCCAAAAAGAAGGAGGTAGTGCCTTCGCCTAAGAAACTCCCTGAAATACAGTAACACAAACTTAGCTTAATACTGAGCTCTTTTATGCTTCTGGGTTTGCTTTCTTGTGTAGCTTAAAGCTTCTTCCATGTGGGTTTAAATTTGGAACTAGACAATGCAGACGTGTAAAAGGAAAAATAATAATAATAACAATAATAGTAATCATAATTGCTTCTTCACTGTCACGGGTTTGTACTTCAAGCCTGGCAAGGCTCTCGAGTAAAGCTCAGCTTATTCCTGCCCTCAGCACACCACCTTGTTGGACCTGATGGATGCCCTGCCCTCCTCGGCACCTGCCCCGCCCAAAACCGAGCCCTGGGGACCTCCTGCTGCTGCTGCCAACCAAACGGATCCCTGGGGAGGATCCACAGCTGCAGCCCCTGCCTCTGACCCCTGGCAATCCTTTGGTAAGAGCAAACTGCCAGGAGCAATGGCATTTTCAGGGTTTTGCTTTTTAACCTTGAGCATTTAAAAGCTGCGCAATGTCCAGCTTGTGTATGAGTCCATTTTCAGTCATTTCACTAAATTCCTCATTTCAAAGCAGAAACCAATGGCAGTTGCATTTTTTTTTAAGCAGGTGGGTTTCTGTGTGTGCAGTTTGAATGCTGAGGAAGAGGAGAGTGGCATTTCTGTTTACAGCAAAACCAACTTGTCCAACTCATGTCTCCCTGATGGTTGCGTCCAGTGCCATGGGTTTAGACTATCCCCAGAATTTAATCTGATATTTAGGCAGGGTGCTGAGCTTAGGAAGGCCATCAGTGTGAATTATCATGTCCTTAGTTGCTCCTAGAGAATTGTGATGTGTTTGTGTATGGCCAGAACCAAAAGGATTAAATTACTTAAATGAAGATTTTTATAGCAGACAAAAACATGCAGGTTGCCATTTAAAACACTTAGTGTTCCATAGGTTTTCAGTGCTAAATCCATGGAATATTTCTGAAGGGAAAGGTGCAGAGTTTCACATTTTAAAGAGCAATTAAGCCAAATTTTTGTGTGTTTTTTTTCTGTGTGTGTGTTGCTGCCTGTATGGTGGGCTGATGTCTGGATCAGCCACAGCCTGTCCACCTTTGAAAGAAAGTGGATGGTTTCTCACAGTGTAACGCTTGGAACTGGAGCTGGATCTATTTCTTTGCTGGAATTTTTGACTTTTTTAAAGGGCAGGGAGCTTCTGTGCAAATCTTGATGAAGCTTTTCCATGAGGATTGACAGCTTTGTTCTGTCAGTTCTGCTTCGGGCTGGTGATTCTACAACCTCTGCTCTGAGATGCTTCCAAGTCATTTGCAATCCACACACCACCATCAGATTCCTGATGAAAAATTGGAAGTTTAATAATGAATTGCCTTGTTTGGGGATTTTTCCCCTGCTCATGATGGCATTAAAGACACCTAAAAAGCTCCTGGGCCAACTGCCAGGTCATCATTCCAAACCTGCTTGTTTTTTTGGTGATAGGAACTGAGAAAAAGCCCAGATTTTGGGCCCTAAGGTCATTCAGTTTGTTTTTCCATGGCTAAAAGCAACCAAAATCCACTTTCCTCAAATCTCCAGCCTGATGTGTCACCCTCTGACAGGATTTTCCTTGTACCAGTTCCAGCCGTATCATTTCCTCAGTGCTTCCCAGCATTCTCTCACCACAGCACAATCCCTGCTGGATTCTCCCAGGGATAGTCTCAAAGATGCAAGTTTATGAATTTGCTGGTAAAAAAAAATGACTCATGAAACTGCATTTCCCAAATCCTGCCAGTGCTGTGGTGTTCCAGGGGAGCTGATGGAAGCTCTGGGAAGGGATTTTCCCGAGCACACTCTCATTTTGAGTGCTCCTTTTAGGGAAGAAAGGACATTTTGGGAAGCTGCTGGAGATGGGAAATGCTGTCATTAGTGTGGCACTGCTCCTAACTCAGCACTGGGGGCAGATGAAGGAAATGGGAGTACTGGTGTGGGAATAATGGGGCTTCCTTGGAGACTTTTGGCATTTCCTGCTCCGGAGCTGTAGCGACCACGTGCCTGCTGATGAAACAAAACCCAAAATTCCAGCTGGAATTTGTGCCACTGTGTGCAACATTCCTGATTTACAGGAATATTGGGATGCCAGGGGAGTGGAATGGAGTTTTAAAAACTAAAATAATTTTCAGTTGTAATTTGAAACCTGCAGGATATTGAAGGTAAGAGTTGTTGCGTGTGGGCGATTCTGTCCTGCTCTCTTGGGTTATAAAATCCTCATTTGGGAATTAAACCTTTGGTGGTTGAATTTGTAGGAATGAAGAGTTGTCAGCATCTTCCAGTAAAAATGAGAGCCCTGGACACACAGGCATTGGGTTAAAAATAATAAAGGGCTATCAGTGGGCAGCTTAGATGTGTGTCAGGAGTGCTTAGAAATGGGAATAAAAAAGCACAGCTGGCTCAGGGGAGCTGATGATATTTTTATAAAATAGCAATGTGGTTAAAAGAGTTGGAAAACATTCCCTCTGAATCTTACAGATTCCTTTGTCCAAGGGTTAATGTTGTGTATCTCACACCTTTTACCTTTGGGCTTTTTATAAACTCACTTTCCCCTGAGCTCATAAATAGAGCCTGTGATTTAGGTCACCTCCAGCCAGGGATTGTCACTTGTGGTGGCAATGTCAGGAACAAAGGCAAGTTTATTTTCTTGTTGGAACTGCAGGTATTTGTATCCAGGTTCAGAGAGGGGAATTGTTCATTCCTCTGCCTTGCCCACAATTTCCTGGTGCTGTTGTTGGTCAGAGTGTGACCAGTGCTGGGAGTGGCTGGTGCTGAGCTGCTGCTCCCATTAATGCTCGGTGTTAATTGGGAGGAAAGGCCCCTGGGAGGGGTCAGTCTCCAAGGAAAGCCTTCCAAAGGGAAGCTGCACTGACTTCTCTTCCTGCTGATTCTTCTTGCAGGTGCCAAACCAGCTGCTTCTGTTGACCCTTGGGCAGCACCAGCAGGATCCACAGCTCAGCCTCTGGCCAAAAATGTGGACCCTTGGGCTCCTGCTCAGCCATCTTCTACTGCAGCAAAATCTTCTGTGGATCCTTGGGGATCAGCACCTGCAAACAAACCTCTCTCCACTTCTGGTGAGCAATATTCTCATCCCATATCCACCTTATTTGAGTAATGAGGAGAAGTCCAAATGGTTTTCTTGCATTGTGTGGTTCAAAGAAGCTGGACAGTTGGCAGAATTGGTCTTCAAAACAAAAGGGATTTGTAATAACCAGGAGGAAAAAGAAATTTAAATGTAATTATTCGGACTTACAGCTCTGAATTAGTGGTGCTGCTTCGTGCTCCTCCTGGTATTTGTGGCTGCCTGCTGAGCACTTGGGACTGCTGCTGCTCTTGGGTTTTATCTTTAATTAGACAAGGACTTCATTTCTGGCAATGAATGATACTCTAATTTCACCTTTCCTCATGATAAATAGCTCTGCAGATGGATGCCTCTGCAGATGTAGATTGACAGGTTGAGCAGCTCGGAGGAGACTTTTAGAGGTGCAAATGAAGGTTTGTTCCTTCAGACTGAGGGTGTGAAACCCTCCCTGAGCCCTGGTAAAGATGCAGAAGGTGCTGCTGCAATTGTCTTTTCATGCTTTGTAACTAATACAACCTTGATGAGTGTTAATACCTGGCATTTTCATATTGGCACCGTGGCTAAAAGCATCCAAAATGCATTTTCTGCTCGTCACTCATCCCAGTACACAACAGACAAAGGAATCTGAGTGCTGCAAAAAGTTGTCTAAGCAGCTTTTCCCTGGGCAAAGGGCAATAGCTGGAGCATTGTGAAATGAGCATTTAGCTCTGGTGGTTCTTTGTTCTTGATAAATATTGTTTTTATATTCCATTTTCACTCATTCTCTTGGGGTTTGTCATCTTGAGCTCTTCTTGCTTGAAATGTGTTGAAGGTTAAAAGTAAACTAAGAAAACATTTCAGCTAATTAAAAATGCCCACACAAACCTCACAGCTGTTCAGGAGTGTGATTGCTGATCATTTAGGTGTTGTTTTTGTGCCTCCAGTCTGAGGTAAGAGTGTGTCCACCTTTGGAAATGGTGATGTTTCATTGATTGCAAACTCTGGGTGAGTGCTGGTGCTTCAGCTGGTGCTTTGCCATCTCCACAACCTTTGCTCTGGCATTCCTCCTCCTTTCCACTTGGGAAACAGAAATGAAATCATCACTGGAGGTGTTTTCCTTGAGGGCCGATTAACACTTGATAGTAGAGGCTGTAAATCCATTTCTGTTCTCTCCTTCCACAGCAAGATCTGCTTGTCTCTAATGCAGACACTCAATCAACCAAACCCCAGCATGCTCAGGTGTGCCCTACACTGATCCAAAAGCAAACTGCTCTGATTTAGCTGTTCCATGCTGTCAGAAAGGACAATTCTGTGACATTCTCCTGCTCCCAGCTCAGAGTAGGAGCACTCCCAGCTGCTGCCCTGGAACCTGTGGTGGCTTCTTGGTAACAGGAATGGGTTAGGAATTGCTTCCAGGAGGATCAGCTGTGTGATGCAACCGAAGATGTGTTAATGACAGGGCTGTCTTGTTGTTTTGAACAGGAAGTACATCTTTTGACCTCTTCAGTAATTTGAATGGTACAGTTAAAGATGATTTTTCTGAATTTGACACACTTCGAACTTCCAAAAAGCCAGGTACGAATCAAATTCTTAGCATGTGGACAGGTTGGGTGACAGTCACGGCAACAAATGTCTCTGATCTTAAATTTTACTGAACAAAAAAATCAGTTTTCACAAAGGGAAGGAAGTGATGATGCAGCAGTAAAAGCTCCTTGTTCGCATTTTGGCCTGTGCATGAACTCGTGGGGAATGGGCCTTTTGTAATCCGTGGAATTGCACCCTGTGACCTTTTGCTGCATTGACCCAGAAATTTGTTGGACTTCCTAATTTCCAATGTCCAACATGTTTGGAGCAGGGCTTATGCTCAGAGACTCAACCAGAACCATGCTGACTGAATCTCTCAAATGTGTAAATTCCAGCAGGAAGATGAGAAAGTGCCTTCTCTGAATACTCTTAATTTATTTTTCCTCTGGTCAATGGTCAGTAAATCAAAACTGCCAGACCCTGTCGGTGCTGTGGTACCTTTGCTCTCAGGATGGTTCTGCCTCAAGCACAGCTGGGCTTTTTGAGAAGAAATCCCTGGCTGGAATCCAGCTAGGAAGGGCACAGCAGTGGTGTAGGGCCAGGGCACAAGCCAAGGCTTTGGAGTATCTGTTCCCTGGAGCCTGTGAGTCCCACCTGGAGCAGCAAAGCTGTGGGAATTCCATCAGTAGAGCACTGCAACTCTGACTGCAGCTTCTTCATGCTCTGCTAAAGGACATTGACCTGCTTGCATGCTGAGAGGGTGTAACAGCCTGAAACACTGAGCCCTGACTAACACAAACTTAGCATAAAGCACCTCTGCTCTCACACACTGCAGGCTCCTCTCTGCCTGCCTCTGTGCATTAACCAGGAGTTCTCTTTGTCCCTTTGTGTTGTTGCAGCTGAATCAGGTTCCACTCTGCCATCTCAGCACAGTGGTACCACGAGTCCTGATCTCTTTGAGTCCCAGCACTCCAGTGGGACATCAGGCAAACAGAGCACGGCCCGGAAAACCCCGGAGTCCTTCCTGGGCCCCAACGCTGCCCTGGTGAACCTGGATTCTCTGGTGTCTAAACCACCACAACCTGTTACTTCTCTGAACCCATTCTTGGCACCAGGTTGGTTTCTGCACAGTTCTCCACGTTTCTGTTTGAGCTTTTCCTTCCTGCAGGAAAGCTCTGCACAGCTCGGTGCTGGTGGGGTTAAAGATGGGTGATTTGGGCTTGGTTTTGGTTACTTCAGCCAACAGATCATGAGCAAGAGCAGGAGGGTCTCAGGGAGGCATCCTGGGCTCACCCAGCACAGTGACAGTCCCTGAAAACACAAAGTCTCTGCTCTTGGTCTGCAGCTGAACTTCATTCCAGCAGTTCCCCTCACTCAGAATTATCTGTGTTAGAAGGTTTGGGCTTGTTAAAAATGGCTGAACTTCAGCTGGATTTTGTCAAAACAGGTAAGATTGCCTTGGGAAGGTAACAGGTAGGAGTTTCCTGTGGAAGAAGGTTGGAATTGCCCTTTTCCTGGAGCTGCAGCAGGCACAGGAGATCTCTGACTGCAGCCTGAGGTCCCAGAGAGCAAACTCTGCAGGGTAATTCAGTGAGCTGCTGGTTAGTCTGTCTTAGGCTGGCACAGTGAGCCAGTTTTGAGCTGGAAACACATTCTTAGTGTATTGTGGAAAAAAAAAAAAATCGGCTGTTGCAGTTCTCCTGCAAGCTGAGCCTGTTAGAAGTGAGCCCTTGCTTGGAGCAGGCTGAAATGGTGACACCAAACATGTGGCAGATGTGTTTTTTAAAAGCTGAATTTGCACTGATGTTTTCCTGTGTTGCTCATAGGGTGAAACTTGCAAATGCTCTTTCAGTATTTATTTTCATCACTCTTCCAATGGAAGAAAAAGTCAATTTATTAAAATCCCTGAGTAGGAAAAAAGCAATGATTCTGAGCAGCCTTGGCAGTGAGCAGGGAGAGAGAGGAAATCTGTGTGTCTGCCCTTCCCGGGTACTACAAAAAGTTTGTGAGGGGTCACTGGGCCATCCAAATAATCTTGGGCTTGTACACTAAAAGGAATTTGCAGGGCTGGCAGCAATCCAGGGAGCCTCAGAGGCTGGGAAAGTTGTGCTCTGCTTTTTTCGAGCACGGCTGTAATTCGGAAACAAGTTGTTTACTTTGGGAATTCTTGTCCGAGCTCGGTGCCAGAAACACAAAAATGGAGGTGGCTGCTGGGAGCTTGGAGCAAACACACAAATCACAGAGTCCCAGGATGGTTTGGAAGGGATCTTAAAAAACATCCTTGCCATGGGCAGGGACACCTTTCACTATCCCAGGCTGCTCCAAGCTCTGTCCAGCCTGGCCTTGGACACTTCCAGGGATCCAGGGGCAGCCACAGCTCCTATGGGAATCTGTGCCAGGGCCTCCCCACCCTCCCAGGGAAGGATTTCTTCCCAATACCTGATGTGAACTCACTCTCTGCAGTAAAGGAGCACAGAGAGCTTGCAAAGCAGCATATAAAAAAATCAAATCAGTGATGTGGATGTCGTGGTTAGGGCTTTTGCAGGTAACCAAGCTTGGAGAACCTGTGACTCCGGTGGGGGCTGTCAGAGGTGGGAGCTGTTGGTCAGTGGAGGGGTGTTGGAGGCACTGGCTGCTTCCAGGGAACACACTGTGCTCTGCTGGGGGGCAGATGCTCCACAGGGTGTTTTGGGCATGGGGAGGGTTCTTTGCCAGGACAGATGACTGCAGCCCCTGGTGCTGACGGCAGTGCCTCACTGTCCCTTCTCTCCCCGCTCAGGTGCCGCTACTGCAGCGACTCCAATCAACCCCTTCCAGGTGAACCAGCCTCAGCCTCTGACCCTGAACCAGATGAGAGCGAGCCCCGTGATGGGCAGCAGCCCCTCCTTCAGCGCCGTGCCCCCGATGAGCATGGAGCCAATACCTCTGTCTTCCATGGCCCCCGTGCCCGTGGGGATGGCACCGCTGCCGGCCATGGGCACCATCAGGATGGGCCAGGGGCTGAGCATTGCAGGATCAATGCCCCAAGCTCTGCACAGTACAGGAATGCCGCCAGCAGCCTCCCAGGCTGCAAATACAACTAACCCTTTCCTCCTATAAAGACCCAATTAAAGGAACTTTTCTTTTCTTAGTGTTTCCAGGCTGAAGTCTTTCCAGCGAAACGAACGTGGCCTGTGTGGACTGAACGGTGTGTGAGAGACTTGGAAGTAGATTTGCAGTTTACAGTTATGATCTTTGAAGAGTTGTCTCTACTTACCAGTTAATCTAAATCTAGTCTTTGCTACAGATGGTACCTTACTTTGGCTTGTTGAGCATCATGTGAAATGTTCAGACTTTTCACCAAAGTTAGATTCTGCCCATTTTTGTTACTTTGTTAATCATTTCAAACACACTTTCTAGGGAGAGAACCTGCCACTGGAAAACTCCCTTGGCTATTTTGTAGATGTCAGATCATGTGCTGGATTCCTGAAGTTACTCTTCTCCTGCATCTGTCACTTCCTCTGCCCGTAAGATAGACCTGAGATTCCGAGTGCTAGTGAATGTTTTGCACATAACTACACACAGCTCTAGACTGTTGGTTCACCCATAGTCCTTACTCTTAGAAGAGACCGACCCGGAGGGCCCAGGGGGGCTTGGTTTTTATGCATTAAACATTGCAAACTCGCACTGCTTTGGTATCTCTGAGGTGTGACTGACAGCAGCAAGCTTGTCTCGAAAGGAAAATAACACAAAACCCCAGACAAAACACCCAAGACCATGCTCGAGTTGTGCTGTCGTGTGCAGTGTTGAATTCCTACACTACTCTAAGGACTCCTGGAACTCTGTGAGTGGCTGCACTCGTGCTGAGTGAGTGTCCTGCTCTGTGCTTGTCCAGTACCAGCTTCGTTTGGAAGTTTTTTCATGTGTATTTTGTTTTTATTTGACTTACAATGTGAGTTGAAAGAAAAAAAAAAAAAAGGAAAAAACAAAGAAAAGGAAAAAAAAAAAAAAAAGAGATACAGTGGGACAACTTTGAATTCAGTTTCACCGGGGCAAGCTTTAAAACTAATTCAGGCTTAACCTTGCTATATGCAGTTACTCTTGTATACTTTTGCACATATTTTGTTTAGTACAGTTTCATATTTTGAGTTTGCAGAGTTACCTAATAGTCCTTTTTTTGCTAATTTTTATAATGTGGTTCTTATTTAACTGTCTGGTTTTGATAGATTTATCAAGTCTGGCTGAAAAATTAAGATATTGGCAAATGTCATTTTTATGGTTTTAATGCCCTCTTATTTATGGTTTTCGCTCTTTGTTTCTGTAAAGAGAGTTTAAAAGGGAAGATTAACACTAAAATATTTACTTTTAAATGAAGTATTCATAATGCAAATCAAAAACAAATCCTCGTGACTAATTATTTTTAGATGAATTGAATTTGAGCATAACATGATTTAAGACTACATTAAAAAGAAAAAACACTAAAGTTGCCTTTCCCTTGATTTGTTCCCATTTCCCAATCCCCGGACTTTTAGCCTTGATGAAGATCCCCCCCAGAGAGGCTGTTTGGTTTTATTTTCCTTGTACAACTTGTGGAGCTGTTAAAAATCCTGATGTACAAACAGAACTTGTTTCATTTTATCCACTGATTTTTCCTCTTGGAAGGTGCACTCCGTAGGATAACTGCTTCCATGTCCAGCCATCCCTCGGGAGCTGAATTATCCCTTTTCAATGAATTTTCATGTCTGGACTCCTCACCACGCTCAGGGGTTCTGCTGGAGCCCCAGCCTCTCCCAAAAATCCATGGAAAAGGATTTTTTCCTGCCTGCAGGGCACCTCTGAACGGACTTGGTGGCCTTTCCTTAATTTAAGAGGGGGAAAACAGAATTTGCCAGGGTTGTGTTGTGGTGGAACAATTCCCTGTGGGGCTGGAGAGGGGCTGGATCCCATGGGAGGACTGGGATCCATCTCCTGGTGGGAAGGGGATGCTGAAGGACGATCAGATTTAGGGACAAGCCCAGACTGGAGCTGTGCAGGTCAGGGTAGCTCTGGTAGTGTATGGAATGCTCAGTGTGTGGATGTTCCTGTGCAGGTGTGGGATCCTCTGGCATCCTCTGGGATCCTCTGGAACTGGCAAGGAGCATTCCCAATCCTTGTTTTTATAGAGGAGGGAAGAGGATTGCTGTCCACACCCAGCCTGTCTTTAAAAACAAAACAAAACCCCATTCATGTTGCCTTTCAGAGCAAAGAAAAAGACTTTTTCTGTTGTTGTTGAGGCTATTGAAAAGTGTAGAGCAGGAAGGGTGTGATTCTTGCAGATGGGGGGGGAAAGTGCTTTTTTCCAGCTGATCTGTGGCAAGATTCCTCCCAGGTTGTTTTCCCAGTTGGATTGGACCAGCACTGGAGTCAAGGTCACCCTGGGTTTGTCCCCTTGTCCCCTGAACTGCAGTGGGATGGGGCATTGTGTGCCCAGCCAAGAGTCCTGGCCACGTCCTGGGGAACTTTCTAGAGGCAAGATGAGGTTGATAAGAAATATTTCAAGTGCTGAAATAATCTGCAGTTGGAGCTGTCACTGTAAATTCGCCCTTGGCTTAATGAAGCTGTTGAATGGCAAATTGTTGCTTTTCCTCCCAAGTCACTGCCCCCAGAACTTTATCCCTTTTATATTAAATAGAGACATTTATGGCACAACAAACCCAAAGGAGGCTCCCTGAGGCGCCACAGCCCAAATTCTGGTGCTGGAAATATTTAGGCTGAGACTAACCAAGCCCAGATCCCAGCCTGGCACAGGGCTTGTGGCAGGTTTGGTGAATGTTCCTGGGCTGGGCTGTGTCCCCAGGGGGTGACACAGGGGTGTCACTGTCCTGGCTGGGGATGCTCTGAACGGTCCAGCTCATTTTGTGATGATTTTCCTGCTCTGCAGGATAATCCTCCCTCCCTCCTGGCCCTCCCACATTTCTGGAGGATATTTGTGTGCCCTATCACATCCCCTCTGCCCCATTTCTCCATTTCTCCCTCTTCTCCTTCTTTTTCTCACTTTGCAAATATTCAAAGTGCTTTTTTTTTTCCCCCCCTTTTTGATTTTTAAAACATTAGTAGCCCAAAATAGCCTTACTGGTCAAATTGACCAAAGAGAAAAGTGTTAAATATCTTAAAAAAAAACAAAAAAAAAGAAAAGAAAACACACACACACACACCTTGGCATAATTTCCCCCCTAAATAAGCTCAGTTATTTATTCAGTTTTATGCTCTAGAGAAACTCAACTCCGTGGAGGGGGCAGGGAAGGGAAGCCCTGGTGGGTTGTGGTGTTGGCAGTTTTTGGGAAGTCCCGTAGCCAAGACAGCTCTTGTTCCCCTTGTGCCCTTTTGCTGTTCCAGCTCGAGGTGTTCTCTGTGCCTGAATATTGCACAGGTGGGGAGAAAGAGGAGATTTCTTTTTCCCAGCAGAATCTCACACAACTCTTCCTCTCCAAGTGTTCTGATATTTCCCAAACTGCTCATAACCCTGGGAGCCAGCTGCTTTTTCTGGATTTGTGCTGACTATTGCCATTATTTACTGTATAAATAATTTATCATTTGTACTATTGTATCATAATGTCTGTATCTTTGTGTCATATTTTTTTTTTCTCCCCCCCCCAGCAATGTCACAGATGTGATATTTAAACGATGCCATCAGAACAGTGGAAAGACGAGGGGTTTGGAGGTGACTGGTCAGAATTAAAATTGTATTGCTTCTATTCCAGCTGTGTTGCTTTTTCCAGGCTTCTGCGTGGTGTTTGTTCTCCCATTCCCACCCAAGCCCTGCTTGGTGGAGGTTTGCAGGAAGCTGATGGGTTTGGGGTGAGCTGATGGAAGCTTTGTGGCAGGAGGATTGAGGGATGCTGTGGATTCCTTGATGCATCCATGACTTTTCCCAGGACAGGCTGCTCTGGCTGGGAGAGAGGAGGGTTTCTATGGCTCACTGAAATCAGGCTCAGCTGAGACCTTACTGACTCAATAAAAATGGAGATTTGTTGTGTTGCAGGTGACTGAATTCCTTCTTTTAACCACGCTGCCCCTGGAACAGCCCCGGTGCAGGGAGCTCGGGGCGGTGCCTCGCTGGAGGCTCTGGATTTGTGTCCAGGCAGGAACGTGGGGAAGGTGGCTGTGGAAGGAGGGCTGGGGAGCTGGGACAGGACCTGGGGAGTCCTCACTTCCCACTCGTGTACGGATCTGTGGCACGGATCGCCTGCTTCCAGCCTGGGAGCGATCCAGGCCTCTCATCCTGGCTGCGTTAATTGAAGGGCCCTTCATTAGCAGGCACCAGCAGGAGCTGCCTCTCCAGAGCCCCTCCAGGTTCCCTGCTTCGTTGGCTGCCAATCAGGCTGATCGCTAATCAATGATCGCTAATTAATGCTGGAGGTGTGACTGTGGGAAAGGCGGCTTTGGGGAGAAAAGGCTCTGGTTTGGTTTCAGCCAGGGGTGCTGGGGGAAGCTGCTGCCCCAGGAACGCTCCAGTGTCCCTGGAGAAGCTGGGGCTGCCCCTGGATCCCTGGCAGTGCCCAAGGCCAGGCTGGACAGGGCTTGGAGCAGCCTGGGACAGGGGAAGGTGTTGGGGTTGGAAGTGGATGGGCTTTCATGTCCCTCCCAACCCAAACCATTCTGGGATTCTCTGATTCTGCTTCTGCCTCTTGGAACTGCACGTTTTCAGCGAAATCTCACTGTATGGAAGATGTGGGAATGGCTCAGGTGACTGATCTCTTCCAGAGGAGGTGGATTCTGGGGAGTTCCAGTGGATTTTGATGGGTTCTGGTGGCTGTGTGAGCCAGGGGAGCCTGAGCTGCCCCAGCCCGTGCTGAGCAGAGCTGTGCTTGTGGTCGAGCTTTCTGCTGAGCTTGCAGAGCTGCTCCCCCATCCCACATTTCCTTTTCCTCTTCCTCTCCAGAGGAGTGAGGAGGATTTGCCCGCTCTGCAGAGGAAGAGGACTCTGGATAAGGATTTATCTTTTGGCTTCCCCTCGCCCACGCTGCTGTTTCCGAAGGTTTTGCTGAGGTTTGTGTTGCCTTTTTCTGCTGCTTTTCATGGAACTGTGGGGAAAGAGCTGGGCCCATCTTGTGCTCTGGCTTTGGCACGGCCTCTGCAACACCCTGCAAGCTGCATTTCAGGGAACCAGCGGGATTTATGAACCCCTCACGTTCAAAACTCCCATATTTTTCAAGTTAACTTAAAAGGTCACCTTTCCCCATTTATGAGTTGGATTTCCTAAGGACTGCTGCTTGTTTGGGAGCTCGGGATTAGGAATGGTGAAGAGCCAGTGTGGGATGTGGTGCTGGCAGCTCTGTTTTGCTGTTCTGCTGTTGATTGATTGTACCCTGTGATAGTGGAAGCCGAGGAGTTGGAAGTTCCCCTTGCTGCCAGGGAGGTTCATTGGCAGGGTCTGGTGATCCATAGGGAATTGGGAGGAGGTAAATGAGGAATGTGGGGATACCCTGGGGGGACACAGCCCAGCCTGGGGCTGTGCAAGGAGAGCCCAGAGCTGTCCCAGACCCAGAGTGAGTTGTGGGACCCTCACGGTTTTGGGAAATCTCTCCCCGCGAGAGTAAATAAAATCCCACAAATGTCCCCAGGGGCAGGGACACCTTCCACTGTCCCAGGTTGCTCCCAGCCCTGTCCAACCTGGCCTTGGGCACTTCCATGGATCCAGGGGCAGCCACAGCTTCTCTGGGCACCTGTGCCAGGGCCTCACCCTCACAGAGAGGAATCTATTCCCAATATCCCATCTAGCCCTGCCCTCTGGCAGTGGGAAGCCATTCCCTGTGTCCTGTCACTCCAGCCTTTGTCCAAAGCGTTCCAGGATCACCTGTGTCCTCTCAGGCCAGCTCACATCGCTCTGCCTGAGCTGCTCTTGGCACGTGTGGAGCAAACACGTTCCCATTTCAGGTGAAGGAAAATCAATGACACCTCAAACCACCTGGATAAAGCCGGGGCAAAGGTGGAGTTTGTCTTCCCAGCTCCCTGCCTGCTGCTTCCCGACAGGAAACCTCGCTGGGACACGGCTGCTGCCAGCTCTGCAGCTTGATCCCTTCGAGTTCCTCCCGGGCAGGAATGGCATCCTGGGTCCTGCCCAGTTTGACCAGCAGAGCTGCTGGAGGTTGGGTCAGAGCTCCATTCGGGCCAGGGGGAGGTTGCTGGAGCAGAGACCTGGGATTTATTTCCCTGTGGAGATGAGCTGACGGCCCCCGGGTGAATCCACCCCTCTCCCGGCGCCTGCGGGATCAGCACCCGCGGCTGGGCTGGAGGAGCACGGGCCGGGCAGCTGGAGCAGATGGGAGGCCAGGATCATCCACAGGACACTGACCCGGCGTGGGCTGATCCCACCCATCCATCCCAAACCCTCCTCCCGATCCCACCCATCCCCAACCCTCCTCTCAATCCCACCCATCCATCCATCCCCAACCCTTCCCTGTCCCATCCATCCATCCATCCATCCATCCCCAACCCTTCTCCCAATCCCACCCATCCATCCCAAACCCTCCCAATCCCACCCATCCATCCCCAGCCCTCCTGGAGTTCTCCACAGCTGAACCACCTCGAGTAATGCCTGCGACTGGAAAATCATCAGACACCTTCGTGTCCTTCTTCCCCTAGAACCTGCGAAAATCAGGTCTGCCTTCTTCCTAAAGTGCTTTTTGTGGCCATGGAATGAAATCCATGGATTTTCCAAGCTCCAGGGAGCCAGCTCTGCTGTGCTGTAGCAGCCCCGGAGTCCGTGGGCTGCCTGGGGTTGTGCTGGGTGATGGTGGAGGAGGTTTTTTCTGCTTTTTTAATATCTTCATCAGCAAGTCTGGCACTAAATGGAGTGATGATATTCTCTGAGGTGAATTTGGGTACTTAAATATCCTGGCCTGAATAGGGAGCCAAAAATAGACACCTTGAGCAGTTCTGTGCGTCTGCTGCTCTTCCCTCTGAAGGATGAGGCTGGATCCCTCAGATCCTGCTGGGAATGCAGCTCGTGTTGTTCCCTCCTGGGGGCTCAGCCCTGCTTTCCATGCCCAAGGGATGGGTTCTGAGGGATTTGTGCTGTCCTGTGCTCCCAGCCCCAGTGGGGCTGCACTGGAGGCTACTGGCAGCTCTGCAGCCGGGTGGGAGCTGCAGCTTTGGGAGTTTTTGCTTCCAAAAGTGGAGTTGCTCCTTGGGTTTGCAAATATCCACGAGTGTCTCAGAACTTGGGGTTTGAGCTCCCCCACGTTTGCCTCCCAGAGGACTCCTCAGCTGATGGAAAAAGCCCTCAGGGATCCCCTCTGCCACCCTGAGGGTGGGTGTTGAGAGGGGACAGGGTGGGATCGGGGTGGCTCCTGCTGGGGGTGGTGTGGCCTTGGAAGACTGGCCTGGGAAACATCCCAAGCTGGAGTTGGTGGCTGCTGCAGATGTGCTGCTCAGGTGTGCCTGGACCTCGGGCTGGCTGCTGGGGGGCTCTCAGTGCCCTCACGGGGGGCTCAGGTCTGAGGGACCCCCTGGAGATGTCCTGGGTGGACATCTGTGTATATGTAGCTGTGTATAATGCACTGAATACATTTTTTTTTTGGCTCTCCAGGGCCACCAGCCCATCCAGCTGCTGCCAGCCCAAAGGGGAGAGGCCCAGGGTGGGGGTTCCTGCTGTTCCCTGGCTCTGGGTGTCCCGGGAATGGGGAATGCCCAGCCTGGCTCTGCCACTGTTCCCACCCCAGCTGTCCTGTGACCCCCCAGGTCCGTGTCCAGCACGGATCCAGGGCCTTTATCCCCCCGAATCTCCAGTGGCACAAATGGGAGGAAGCACTACAAACCTGTCAAGAACTGGAACTAAATCCCCAATTTTCTTCAAACGTGGTTGCTCTGTGCTTGAGTGTTTGATTTTTTCCTATTCTTTTTTTTTTTTTTTTCCCTTTGGAGCATTTCACAGATCTCCTGCTCCCAACCCGACACTGCTGCTGGGGAGAAGCTGCTGTCAGCTTGAATCCATCTCATTTTCAGATGGAGATAATTCCCAGCTGCCACAGAGCTGCTGGTGTAAAGCAGCCTGGCAGCCTCTTGTGGATGCTCAGATGCCCGGCTCAGCCCCGCTCCCCGTGGAGCAGCCCCGGGAGGTGTTTGTCCCCTGCTCCGGGGACAAGGGGCAGTGCCAGGGCAGCCAGCACGGAGCGACTTCCATGGAGGAACGGGAAAAACTCGGAATTCTTCATTCAGCCCCGGAGTTAATTGTTATTAATCACTTCCAGCGCTTTCCTAAAGGATGGGAGCAGCCACGAGAGGGCAGGAGCTGCTGCTGCTCTTTGGTAGGAAAGGCGGTAAATACCAATTCCTAAGGATTGTCCGAATGATTCTCCTTTTGCTGGAGGGTTTGATCCCCAAGCTGCTGTTCGCTCCCTGTCCTTGGCTGTTTCCCTCCCCGGGTAACAGCAGGAAAACTCCCCTGGAGTGAATCCAAAGCCTTTCCAGGCCAGGAGAGCTGCAGAGGCCCCAAACACCTCCCAGGCTCCCGGGTTTGTGATGGCCTCGGAGCCCCTCCTGTGTCAGAACTCGTTCTCCAGGAGGATTTTTTTCCCTGCCCATCTGGAATTCGGAGGATAATGACCAATTTCACCATCTGGGAGAGATTTCAGGGGAACCAAGCAGAGCTCCAGCTGAGAGCATCGTGCTGCTCTTGTGGGGTTGGGAATTTCAGAGCAGGTTTGGAGAGAAGGGAGAATGATTAACCAGGAAAGGAGCAGGGTGTTCCAGCTGGGTGAGAGGAAATCACCGTGAGCCCTTGCTGCTGGGTTTTACTGGGATTTGGCTGCGCTTAGAGCACTGCTGCTTCTAGGGTTTAACTTCCATGAACCATTAGGGATCCTAAATCCCTTCCTTGTCACTGCTCCCTGCTCTGCTCACGGTGTGGTGCCCATCTTTATTCACAGATTGTCCCCAGGTGCAAACACTGCCACACCCGAGGAGCAAAGACTTCAACCAGGCAGTGACAAAGGCAGCAGCAAGGCCACTTCTGGGAGAAGTTTCTGAGGGATATCAATGGCATGGGGCTTGGGAAACTCCAAACATCAGCCCCTGGGTGATGCCCTGAGGGAAACACTCACAGGAAACTTGAGGAAGGTAAGTGAAGCTCTTAGATGTGCTCAAGTCATTGAGGAGCCCAAAACCATCCCAAAATCCAACTAAACCCAGAGGAAATAGGCAGAAAGCCCTAATAATGCAGGTAGCAGTGTGGGATCTGCTTAGAGAGCAGCTTAAACACCTCCAGGTTCTTTAATCCTGTCTTATGGAGTTTAGGATTTTTGCTGTTCACTGTTTTTAACCTCCCTTCCCCTCAGCTGTCAGGGGGAAGCTGGCTCAGGTCTGGTTGGTGCCACCGGGGTGAAACACCCAAGAGTTCCTTTGGAACAGGAGGAATGCAGGAGTTTGGAGCATGAGGATGGAATTCAGGGGTTTGGAGCAGCAGGATGAGGAGCTGGCTGTGAATAAATCCCAGGTTTGGGCTGTGCCACGTTCCTTTGCTGCATTTGGAATGTGGGCAGGAACTGTGCTCCAGGGGAAATTGGGTCCTCAGGCAGCAGCAGGAGGTTCAGTGTTTGCCTCCCAAGCCTTTCAAACACTGATATTTATCCTGCTTCCCAAACTTCTGAAAAGGAAACAAAATTCCTCAAGTCTCCTCTGAGCCAACAGGAAACGCTTCTGAATTTGGATTGCAACGTGACTCAGTTCAGAGATTACAAATGGCCAAAACAACTCCACTGGAAGTGTGGAGTCAACAAAAACAAGGCAGGAGATGAAAAATTATCCCTAAAAACGTTTGGAGAAGTATTTCTATGTCATATAAAAGGTGCCGTTGTTCTCCAAAATGCTCCAGTGACCACTTTATGTTTTCAGAAATTAAATTTATTCCATCCCACTGTGGATCAGAACAATCTCTGCCTGGGTGTTTTGTCGAGCTGTGTCCTGGAGGATTTGTGCTTCATCCCTGGGTGTTTTTCCTGGGATTTCTACACTTGGAGGTCTTGGTAGTTCCCTTTTAGGGAGATGGTGTCATTCTCCTGGGATTTGCAGTCAAACACAAGAGGTTACATGCCCAAAATTAAACAGGAAAATGACGCAGCAATTAGTCACTGCACTGAAACATTTCTTTTTCTCTTCTACCTTTAAATCTAGCAGAGCTTGGATGATTTAGGGCTTAAAACCATCCTGGCACAAAGAAAGAAACCCCTTTAGCAGCAGAAAGACAAATGAATCTATTGATACAACAGAGTTTATTCAGCCTAAAAGAGCTTAGAGGGGGATGCATTTCACAGGACCATTTTTGGAAGGTGCAATACAAAAAAAAAAAAAAAAAAAAAAAAAAAAAAAGCCACTAAGAAGAAACTGGGTTTGCAAAGTTTTAACTGCAGGGAAACGAATACAACTTGAAACTTTGTGTGTCATTAATTCTATAAAAAGGTGTACAAAAGGCTGCTATAAAAATATTTTGTTATAGGCCTTACTCTGAGACAGTCTGACCCCTAAAAACACTGAATAAAATACAATAATTATCCATAAAACACTGAATGTTAACATCAATTTCCACAATACTTCAACCTTACTGAGAGGATTGGGCTTGGTCATCATCCCAAATCCTCCTGGGCTGGTGTTGTTTGAATGCTCCAAACTCCAAATGCTCCAGGGCTGGTGTTGTTTGGAGTTGGACACTCCAAATGCTCCCAGGCTGGTGTTGTTTGGAGTTGGACACTCCAAATCCTCCAGGGCTGGTGTTGTTTGGAGTTGGACACTCCAAATGCTCCAGGGCTGGTGTTGTTTGGAGTTGGACACTCCAAATCCTCCAGGGCTGGTGTTGTTTGGAGTTGGACACTCCAAATCCTCCAGGGCTGGTGTTGTTTGGAGTTGGAGTGTCCCTCAGAAGGCCCAGGGAGCTCAGGGGGGCTCAGGGCTCGTGCAGCCCCTGTGGCCCAGGCCCCTGGCCCACGTCATAGCCCAGCTTGTGCAGGTCTTTGGTCATCACGTTGAAGGAGAGGGTCACGAAGCCCTGGGAGCGCACCCTGGTCACTGGCAGGGGGAGGGATTGTCACAGGGGGTTTGGGGCTCGCTGGGGAAGCCCAGGAGCTGCCAGGACCCAACAGCAGGAGCTGCCGGGACCCAACAGCAGGAGCTGCCAGGACCCAACAGCAGGAGCTGCCGGGACTCAACAGCAGGAGCTGCCAGGACCCAACAGCAGGAGCTGCCAGGACCCAACAGCAGGAGCTGCCAGGACCCTGCAGCAGGAGCTGCCAGGACCCAACAGCAGGAGCTGCCAGGACCCTGCAGCAGCAGCTGCCAGGACCCAACAGCAGGAGCTGCCGGGACCCTGCAGCAGGAGCTGCCAGGACCCAACAGCAGGAGCTGCCAGGACCCTGCAGCAGCAGCTGCCAGGACCCAACAGCAGGAGCTGCCGGGACCCTGCAGCAGGAGCTGCCAGGACCCTGCAGCAGGAGCTGCCAGGACCCAACAGCAGGAGCTGCCAGGACCCTGCAGCAGGAGCTGCCAGGACCCTGCAGCAGGAGCTGCCAGGACTCACCTTCCCGCCCTTCTCCCTGTGCCACCACCCTGGGGTCGGTGAATTCCGGGCGTCTCCCCGTGAACCAGCTTGGAGGAGGAAAATACAAATTAATGAATGCAAAGTACAAAGTTGTTGAATGCAAAATGCAAATTATTGAATGCAAAATTAAAAATTATTGACTGCAAAATGCAAATTATTGAATGCAAAATTAAAACTTATGAATGCAAAATTAAAAATTATTGAATGCAAAAAGCAAATTATTGAATGCAAAACTAAAAAAATATTAATTCAAAATACAAAATTATGATGCAAAATAGAAATTATTGAATACAAATTTAAAAATTATTGAGTGCAAAATGCAAATTATTGAATGCAAAATTAAAAATTATTGAATGGAAAATGCAAATTATTGAATGCAAACTACAGAATTACAAATGCAAAATACAAATTAATGAATGCAATATACAAATTAATGAATGTAAAATACAAATCACTGAATACAAAATACAAAATGATTGAATACAAAATTATGAATACAAAATATAAATGATTGAACACAAAAAATACAAAATACAAAATAATGAATGCAAATTACAAAACACAAATGAATGAATAAAAAAAACCAAAATAATGAATACTAAAAACAAAACAATGAATACAAAATGCAAAATAATGAATGCAAAATACAAATTAATGAATACAAAATATGAAATTATGAATGCAAAAACCAAAATTATTGAATGCAAAATACAGAATTATGAACGCAAAGTACAAATTATTGAATACAGAATACAAATTATTGAACACAAAACACCAATTAATTGGGTTAATTAATTAATTGGATTGGGTGGCTGAGATTGATCCAGGCCACGAGAGGAACTGCCCAGGAGGGTTTTGAAGCCTGATTCTCTTTATTGATCTACTTCAATCAAAGGTAAGTTTTGCCTTAAGGAAAAAAAAAATTGCAACTGATTTCATACAGATTTTGTTAAATCCAGTTTTTTTTTCTGGGGTAGAAGAATCTTTCTGTGGCAAAGATATTGTTGAAAAATTCTCCTTGATCACCCAGAGAACCACGGAGGCTTTGAGACCTTGGATTTCTTTAGAAAAATTGGATTGGGAATTGTTTTTCCATGGGTTTGCTCTTCCTGTGGCTGTGCTTCCCAAACAGCCCCAAGAAGATTCAGGCAGTAATTAATTACCTGCAGTTAGCAGGTAATTAATATGTATATTATATTATATTATATTATATTATATTATATTATATTATATTATATTATATTATATTATATTATATTATATTATATTAAATATAATATGTTCTATTCCTATATATGAATATATTTTACTATACACCAGTATAATATGTTTATATTACTATATTAATAGAATTAATATTGTTGATATGTTGTTAATGTAATTAATATGTTGTTAATATGCTTGTGAAAGCTTTTCAAAAGGCCCTTTTAGACACCTGAAAATGTGATTTTTACCTACAGAATATTGATTATGGCACAGAGCAGTCACACCTCTGCCCCACTGAGTGGCTGCAAATGCTTTTGTGGCTAAGGACAGGAGAGAAATTCACTCCTTAATGAATTAAAGTCATTAATTATTACCTTGTGAGCTGCTGCAGCCTGGAGGTGGACTCTGGGACGAACATGGCAATGGTTCTTTTGTGCCTGAAACAAAGAGGAGAGCCCAGAACCTCAGGAATGGATAAAAAGCAGGGGTTTTGTGTTTAGGAAGGCACAGAATTCCTGCCACGTCAGGTCCTTTCCCTTCCCAAAAGGGATTGTCTGCACAGGAACGACAGATCTTCCTCCACTCCCGGTGGAGGGAAGGAGAATTCACCGTGTGAGTAACTGAGCTTCACATCTGGGGGCTTTTACAAAATTTATCTGATGGTGAAAGAGCTCTGCTGGAGAATCCCCGTGAGCTGACAGGGGCACGGCGAGGAGATTTCTGGCAGCTTTTATTAATTAATTAATTAATTAATTTTTTAATTCCAGAGCAGGGTGTGCGTGAGTCCTGCAGCTCAGGCTGGCACTCACCTGCCGGGCACGAAGGGCACGTGCACAGCCCCGTAACCTCTGACAACGTCGTGGCCGAAGAAGTCCGGCCCGTAGACACTGAGCACGATCTGCGGCCCTGCAAGGAACGGGGGTGAGGCACGGGGGGCGGGGGGGGTTTTGGCACCGCGGCCGCGCCCCCCAAAGCACTCACAGCCGAAGGGGTTGGTGCTCTTGAAGGTGATGTCGATGGGGAAGTTCCAGACCAGCGTGGTGGGCGAGACGCTGCTCTTGGAGGTGATCTGGGAGATTCCCTCCTCCAAGCCCTGCGGGGAGCCGGGGGTGAGCCCGGGGCCGCGCCGAGCCCGGGGGTGGGGACAGGGGACACGGGGTGGGGACAGGGGCGGTACCGCCGTGGGGACCCAGTCCTGGCCGTAGACAAAGGAGAACTTGCAGTAGAGGTCATCGAATCCCGGGAACTGCGGGGGAGAGAGAGAGAGAGAAAGGGGCGGATTCACTGGGAATTCACTGGGAATTCACTGGGAATTTCTGGGCGTGAGGATCTGCCCGGGTCAGGGTGCTGAGGGCAGCCTGTGCCAGCGGGACTGGGGCAGACAGGATGGGGCTGGGGGATGAGGCTGGGATGGGTTTGGGGATTGAGGCTGGGATGGGTTTGGGGGGAATTGAGGTTGGGATGGGTTTGGGGATTGAGGTTGGGATGGGTTTGGGGATTGAGGCTGGGATGGGTTTGGGGGGAATTGAGGTTGGGATGGGTTTGGGGATTGAGGTTGGGATGGGTTTGGGGGAATTGAGGTTGGGATGGGTTTGGGGGGATTGGGGTTGGGATGGGTTTGGGGGCATTGAGGTTGGGAAGGGTTTGGGGGGATTGAGGTTGGGATGGGTTTGGGGGGAATTGAGGTTGGGATGGGTTTGGGGATTGAGGTTGGGAAGGGTTTGGGGGATGAGGTTGGGATGGGTTTGGGGGGATTGGGGTTGGGATGGGTTTGGGGGATGAGGCTGGGATGGGTTTGGGGGATGAGGCTGGGATGGGTTTGGGGGGATTGAGGTTGGGATGGGTTTGGGGGATGAGGTTGGGATGGGTTTGGGGGAATTGAGGTTGGGATGGGTTTGGGGGATGAGGTTGGGATGGGTTTGGGGGATGAGGCTGGGATGGGTTTGGGGGAATTGAGGTTGGGATGGGTTTGGGGGATGAGGCTGGGATGAGTTTGGGGGATGAGGCCGGGCTGAGTTTGGGAGTGACTAAGACAGGGGTGGGTTAAGGGCGATGAAGCCAGGCAGGGTTATGGGGGCCGAGGGGCGCCGAGGGTGTGCAGGGTTGGGCGGGATGAGGACGGGTTGGGTTTGGGGCTGAGGCCGGCCAGGCTCGGGGAGGTCAGATTCTCATCCCGCGCGGGCGGACACAGCACCGAGACCGAGACCGGGCCAGGGCGATCCCCCCATCCCTCCGTGCTGTCCCGGTGTGTTTCCCGCGGTGTCCCCGGCTCTCCCGCACCTCTCCGCTCTCGATCTCGCCGCTCACGGCCAGCAGGAACACGCTGGGCGCCGCCATGACGGGCACGCCGGTTGCCGTGGCGACGGACGGGGCGGCGCAGCGGCCAAACTTCCCCGGCGGCGCGCTTCGCTTCGCTTCTCTTCGCGGGGCTCCCGATCCGCAAAATCGCCCCAAAATCGCCCCAAAACTCGGCCACCCCACCCCCGGTACTCCCGGTACCCTCGGCATCCCCGGCACGGGTGTTCCCGGGCGGATCCCACCCGCTCCCCTCAGCCGCTGAGCCCGCCCTGCGCTGCCCCTTTATCCTCGCAGCGCCACGTGTCCAGAACTTTATTTATTATTAATATAATTATTTAATATAAACATAAAGCAACCCCAACCGGTGGATATGGATATGGGAAATGGATATGGACATGGAAAGCTGCCGGGCTTCAGGGACAGCGCTCTGAGGGATGCACAGGCCGGGGGTTTTGGGGTGTTTGGAGCCGGGCGGGATCCCAGGATGGGCTGGGATGATCCAGCTCGGGATATTCCCGATCCTGCAATTCCACGTGTGGAGGCCGTGGCCGCTAGATGATGCTGCCGGGCAAGGGCCGGAGGCAGGAGGTGTTTGCAGGGAGAAGGAGGGGAAATGGTGGATTTTGTGCTCTCTGGTGAGGAGAGCTCTCAGCAGGGCGGGGATCAGAAGTGCCCTCACACCGCTGGGTCTGCATGGCGCTGGGAAAAGGAGGGAACAGCAGGGTGCTGGTTTAATTATCCCTCTTTAATTAAAAACGGAGAGGGTGAGGTGGGTGTGTAAATAAGGAGGATGGAGGTGCTGAGGCTTTGCAGGAGCTGGTGGGGACTTGTTCTGATGGTGACAGGACGGGGCTGGCCCGCTGCTGCGGCAGTGCTGGCCTGGTGACACCGTGCTGGCCACCGGCACCACGGCTGTGCCACGAAATTCGCTGCCCACACACATCACAGGCTTGCTGATCTTAGAGGTCTCTTCCAACCTCATTATTCTGTGATTCTGTGATGGTGTCAGGGCCGTGGAGGCTGCCCAGCCTGGCCCCGGCCTGCTGTGGTTCATCCTTCTCCTCCTTTCCGCATCCCAGGCCGCCTTCCCCTCTCCGTGAGGGATTTTGGGGTGGTTCATTGCTGCCAGACCCTCTGGGGAAGGGTGGCAGGAGTGGGGGGAAGCCCTTCCACATTTCAAGAGATGTGTTCTCAATCAGTACCTATTTCAACTCGGTTTTTCAGGCCAAACAAATTTGGCCAAGAGAAGAAAGGGACGGGAAAGCAGGAGGGATGGGAGGGAATGCCTGAAATGTTATCCTCTCTCCACAGCCCTTCAGAAATGCTTCAGGGAAAAGAATTCATTTGAACTGAAAATGATCAGGGGTGGGGGGGAAGTAGAGCAGAGCAGCTGTCTGGAGCAGCTAGTGAGGCTGTTTAATTAACACTGCACTTGGCTACCAGCTACCTTGGAGCCAATTTCAGGACATTTTTGTTGCCTGGCAGGTGATCCACAGCTGCTGGAGGAGTTCTCCCAGCAACAGGAGACCTTCCCCATGGCAGAGAGACAGCGGGGGGGTTATTCAGCAGCCGTGAGTCATCTGTACCTGCATCTGGAAGGACTCTGTCCCCTCCCAGCCACGACAAGACTTTTCATTCTTCTTCCCTTCTTTGCATGCCAGCCTTGTTTTAATTAGCTGTATTTTTAATCTCTGTGAGCAGAGTGAAATCCCAAGCAAGGAAGTGGTTTTATCCTGCTGGAAAACTTAATTAATGCTCCATCAGAGAGTTTGATTTCCAGGCGTGATGAAGGTTTGTGGATGGTGGTGACCCCATGGATGTTACTTAGTGATGCTGCTGTTTCTCCTGGCTGTTTAAAACATTCTCCTTTTCTCCAGGACTTGTCCTGATGCTGTGATTTTCACGGGAAGCCTCCCTGGGGTGTTTGGAGCCGCAGTCATGCTCCCGGGGAGGAAGGACACGCTCCTGCTGATCACTGACTTGTCACCTCCTCCAGGTTGGATCCCAGCTCCTGGAGAGCCATTCCCAGTGTCCCGGCAGCACTGACCTCCGTGCTGGAGGCACAGAGTGGAACAGCTGAGGGAATTATGTTTGCTTCATTCCCAGCAAGAGCCAAGGGCTGGAAAAATCCAAACTGCTGGGAGCTCTGTCACTGGGAGCTTCTGAATCCAGCCCAGGCGCCGTGACCTGCCCAGGCTGCCTGGCTCCGGGTCCAGGAGCTCCCAGGGAGGCTGGAGAGTTGTGGTGAGCCCTTTCCCTGGGTTTGCTCTGGAATTGCCTCTGGTTGAGCCCTGGGGAGGGCAGGCAAGGGCTCTCCTCCTCCTGGGCAGAGCTGCAGTGCAAGCAGGGGATACCTGTGGGATGAGCTCTGGGCTGATCCACTGCAGCTGCAGCTGGAGCAGCAGATCCCTGGAAAACAGAGTGGAAAGGCACCCCGTGCTGCAGGGAGGGAGCAGGAGCAGCTCCTTTGTCTCCTTTACCTGCTCAAGCCCCATCACAGCAGCCCCAGGGCTGATCCAGGGAGGGTGGGAGAGACACAAACAACACCACAGTGGCACAGCACAAAAGTTTATTTCGAATCCCAAATATTTATGATCAACACCTGGTAAATGGCCAGTGAGATACATTTGATGGTGTCATTAATCTGCAATAAAGCGTTTGTATTTTTAGAGTTGTTTGCACAGCGTTGACTCATCCCTGCCTGCCAGGAGGCTGCAGGGAGCTTCCCTGCCCTTTGTCTTCCCTGCCTTTTGCTCCTGCTGCTCCAATCAAACAGGGAGCGAGTGGGATCTCACAGCAGCACACACAGGGGGGTACTCCTGCTGTAACTCCTGGGGAATATATTTACCTGCTGGTGGGAAGGCACCTGGGTGAAGCCGGGTGGGTTTTGTGTTCCGTGGCTGAATCCCAGGATGGTTTATGTTGGAAAGGACCTTAAAGCTCATCCAATTCCACCCCCTGCTACAGGCAGGGACACCTTGCACTATCCCATCTTGCTGTCCAGCCTGTCCTTGGACACTTCCAGGGATGATCCCTGTGTCCATGTGGCCACCAGCCCCATGCCAGGGGCCCTGCTGGGCACGGACACTGTCGCTGCCAAGGAGCTGTGAAGTGCCTGGTCTTCCCTGAAGAATTAATTTGTATTGGAACTCGTTATCATTGGTGAGATTTCTTTTGGTTAACGAGCAGAATGAATTAATGAGCCAGTCAGAATAAATTGACACAGAGGCAGGGAGGGGAGGGGGTGAGGAAGACCCGGGGAGATGGTGCCCAGAGGCACAGCTGGATTTGATAAGGACATAAGGAATAAAAGCAGGGAGAAGAGGGGAGGGTAAACAATCTCTTTCACCTGCCAGGCATGGACCCCTCCTGCTTGTGTCCAGGGCTGACTGCGTTTTTTGGGAATAATTCAGGTGGGAATGCTGTTTTCCATGCATCCACCAGACCCTGCAGACATGGCCACGGGCCCTCGGCAGCTTGTGCCTCCACGTGGGGCAGAGCAGAATCAGAAGGAGCTGCTCCAGGGGACTTCAATCAAATATTCAAATCATTAATCTGGATCTTCCCTGTGGTGTGACTTAATGAGGGTCGTTGGTATTTTCTCCCTTTCATTGTGAACAGATTTATTTTTCACCAGATAGCCCAACATCCACAGCTGGAAAAAACACAACCCAACGCTGACCTACAAGTGAGGGACCTGGGTGAAGAGTCCTGGCATGAGGAGCAGCCCAAGCTGGGTATGGGACACTCCTGGTGACGTCTCTGCCTCAGTGAATGCCAGGGAATCGTGGAATTATAGAATATCCTGAGTTGGAAGGGACCCACGGAGTCATCGACTGGTGCCAAAATCCAGGGGGTGCATCAGTGCCACTGCACATCCCTCATCCCAAGCAGCCCCTCAGCACCTTCCCAACCTCCAGAGAGGGGCTGACCCCATGCAAAGATCTAAAACATTCTTTGGCAGCACCGTAATGCTGGAAGAGGATGGAGCACTCACCTGGTGTGAGCTGGAGTTATTCCAGGGGCTCAGCAGGGAGAGGCACGAGCTGCTCAAAACCCAAAGAGCCACAGAGATTTCAGCTCCTGTGGCTCTGTCAGGGTGTGCTAAAATTCCTAATTAAGACCCCTCGTCTGGAGGATGAGGTGGCCCCAGCCATTAAAACCCAGCCATGGTTTGAAAACTTAATAGGGGAAATTTAATGGATGAAGTCAATTGAATTATTCATCCCCAGAAAGCTTGTACAAATATCAAATGCTTATTAGCATTCATGCAACCTGTATGATCTCACAGCTCTGACAGATTAAGGTTGGGGCTAATTGCACCCAGGATGGCGTCAGATTTGGTGGTTGATATTTTTTAAAGCTTTTTTTCCCTCCCCAGCATAACAAAGAGAATTTCAGATCGATGCCATCTGAGATTTACCCTTGAAGCAGAGCCCCTGTGATGGTTTCCTTCCTCGGCGTGGTGGTTTTTAATCCCTGTTTGATTCCTGCTCCTCCAAGGCTGCTGAGGTGGCTCTGGGCCAGCCCAGATGGACACAGCGCCCATCCCTGCGGGCTGTGGGTTTGCTGGAATGGAGAGTGCTGGGGCAGAGTCTGGCTGATTAATGGACAGGACTGAATGGCCATTAAAAATGCAAAATAGAAATCGATCCAATTAAATAATCATGACTTGCATTTACCCCGTGCTTTTCACTTCCGATCTTAAGCGAGGCTTGCAGACAGTCCGGGGGGAAATTGCTTAATGCTGCAGAGATTTAATCAACAAAATTAACACTGCTCATGTTAAATAGTTTCTCTGGTCATGGCCAAGTTTGGGGATGCAGCTGGGGGGGTTTTGCACCTGCAAGTCCAGGTGAGTGTCCCCCAAAAGAGGCATAAGGGAGCAATCCATGGTCACTCTGTGCTCTTGGGAAATTCAGTCTGAGCTTGATTCTCCCCACGCTGCCAGAATGTTCCTGCAGGCTCATGGGGTTGTTTTGGGTCCTGATGAGCTTTGAGGGCTTTGGGAAGGGCTTTGGGAAGGGTGGCAGGCTGAGCAGAGCCAGAACCAGGAGCAAATATCCCAACTCATTCCCAACACTGCCATGCCTTTCACGTTGTTCTACACCCTCCTCTCCCTCACCACCATCAGCCACCAGCCCCATGGCGAGAGGATTTTCCCCCTGGAAGGAATTCAGGCACAGGGCCAGAAGGGAATTCAGGCCTTTTCCAGCAAAGCTAAATAATCCCAGCAGTAAATGACACCCTGAGTGTCCCCTGATGCTGAGGGACACCCCGGAGCATCCCACACCCCTCCAGGCAGGACTCAGCCTGGAGCAGAGGGATTCACCTCCCCTCCTTAAACTGCAGCAAAAGCAGTTTGCCATCCTCCCCAAAGCGCTGTTAATCATGGATTTTGTGGCTCTTTTCTGGAATTCCTCGCTATCCCACGGAGACAGAGTCATTATTTACAATAATTCTAAATGACTCTTAATTACAGCGGCGCAGGTGCTCCTCGGAAGCAGCCGGATCAACATATGGAGGTGAGGTGAGGGCTTCTCTGAGCTCAGGGGGAGGTGGGAGAAGCCTCCAGCTCCAGCAGGGATGGTTCACACCTCGGGGGGCTGCAGCTTGGAGAGGCTGAGGAAGGAGTTTTCAGGGAATGCCGAGCTCTGGGAGCGGCAGGGACAGCTGGGCTCCCCCCGCTGCGGCACAAAGGGAGGCCACGCTTCCAGTTTATACAGTTTAATAGATGTGAAACAAGATACATTTCCTTTGGAGTAATGGATGCATCGATAACAGAAGATAAATGTGAAGGCATAAATATGAGGCGGCACGGAAGGAACCGAACGGAAACGACTGGATGGGTTTGTTCCCCCCTGGGTGTCCACGGGCTCCTTCCTGCTCCTATTTCCCGTGCCATGGACACGGGGCCTGCAGGAGGGGTGGGGAAGGAGAGTAAAACAGGAAAATCAACCCCAAAAGCTGCAAAAAAATAAAAAAAAAAACAACCCAAAGTGGTGTTAAAAGGTGACCTGGATTCCTCTAGAGGCTTCTGGAAGGGCCTTGGGAAGGGAAGGTGTCCAGGGAGGGACAGGGAGTGCAAACTGCCCCGAGGGTTGGAGTTGTTCTGCCACGAGGAGGACAAATCATCACCTTAAATGCTCACAAAGAACATCACCTACGACAGCTCTTTACACCTTTACACACTGTATCAATAATTTACTTAGAACTGCAGTAAACAAAATACATTTCTTAAATAATTTACTATTTATTTGTTCAGTTTTTTTTTTAATCTCTCTGTAAATGTAGTTATTTTTCCTTTTTTTCATCAGTTTTTTCTCTTTGTAACACAAGAAACCGTCTTTGTGCACGTTAGTTCAGATTATTGCGACATTTAACCTGAATTTCAGTTAAAAAAAAAAAAGGGGGGGAAAAAAGCAACAGGACAGTTGGACAGACAAGAAGAATGAATAACTTATTATTGCACTGGCTACAATTCAGTAGTGATTTGGTTTTTTGTCTGTAATTAGGACAACCTCTAAAGTACAAAAGAAAATGAGCGAGACGTCAGAAGCATCAGCTGTGAGAAGGAGCTGGTGGGGTGATGGTGGAGGGAAGGGAAGCGAGGAAAGAGGAGAAACATTTGGAAAATCAATGTCTGGAATAATTAATTCCACAGAAAACCCAAGGAAACACCACCCATGTAATGCAAAAAACAGCATCTCTGTTTCTCTATAAAAATATGTGCATTATGAAGGGAGAATTTTTGTGGGTCTGTTTTTTTTTTTCCAGGATTTTTTTTTTGTTTGTTTGTTTGTTTGTTTCCTCGTTTTGTAGCTCACAAATACGGAATTTTTATTTATAGAACTGCTGATATACAGACAATGTCCAGCTCCCAGGCACTCCAGCGTAACGTGACAGCTCAAAAAGGTGCCTCAGGAAAAGTGGAGCATCTTTAAAATAAAATAAAATAAAATAAAAAAAAACCAAAAACCAAACTCAACAAAACAACAAAACCCCAAAAGAATCCCCCCAAATCCCAACCACCACCACCTCGGACCTGAATCAATGTGATCGAGGCCACGGAGCGGGGTGGGAGGAACGAAGCCACCCCTCCACCTTCCCCTTAGAAAAGAAACCCCAAAACCTCTCGCCAAATCCCCCCAAAACCCCGTCCCCAGTTTCGTCCAGCCGCTCGTTTGGTTTCTTTTCCATTTTTTCACTTTTGTGTGTGTGTGTGTGTGTGTGTGTGTGGGTTTTTTTGCAAACTTCCACAGCGCTTCCCAACGAGTGACCGCCGGGAGGGGACGGCCCCGGTGACGGCCACCCCTGAGCCCTGGGTCCCCTCGCTTTCGGAACCCCCACACTGGTGACAAGCCCTTGAGACCCCCCCTGTCCCCCATCCCAGCAGCTATACTGGGTCATCCGTGCCTTCTTCTGTGGCAGCAGTCACGGGGCCCAAGTCCTGCTTGCGCAGGGGGCTCTTGGCGGTGCCCAGCAGCTCTTTGCCCCTCTCAGTTTTTAAGTGATCCTGATTTTTCAGCTCAGCGTCCGGCCGCGAGTCCACGGAGGCCGGCGTGGACTGCCCGCTGTCCAGCAGCTCCGAGAGGCTGCTCAAGGAGCCGCCGTCCAGCTGCTCGAAGGAGAAGTTGGGGATGCTGAGGTGCTCCCCTCGGCTCTCCGGGAGCTCCAGGGATTCTCGGTAGGCCGGGAACTCGCAGGACGGGGTTCTCCTCCGCAGCAGGGTGTTCTCAGAGGCTTTGCTGCGCGGGGCCGCTGCTCCCTCATCCTCCATGGGAGGATCTATAGAAATGCAGGGCGGGCTCATCTTCTTCTTCCTCCGGGCTCCGTGGATGTAGTCGGCCTCCAGCTGGACGTGGCCGGGGGGCCGCTGCTTGTCCTCGGCGGGCTCCTGGAAGCCGCAGGCCGGGGCGCCGCCGGAGGGGCAGATCTCGATGGAGTGCCGCCGCTGCTCGTCGGCCCAGCTGGGCTTGCTGAGGAAGCCCTTGGCGTCGGTGCTGTAGAACTTCTTCAAGTCCTTCTCCTTGCGGGAGAGGCTGCTTGTGCTGCAGTTCTTGAGGGGCACGGGGGACGGGGCCGGGGAGGTGAAGGGCGAGGTGGAGCGGCTGCCGGGGTCCGAGTGCTCCTCTGCCCAGTCTTTGGCCGAGCTGTTGATGTGCCGAACCTCCTCGTCAGCCAGGTCTGAGGGCTCGCCCTGGCAGCCCTCGGGGCCGGGGGGGCTGGTGGGGCTGGGTGGCCGGCTGGGAACGCCGTGCTGGCCACACGTGTGCTTCCGTGCCAGGGGGCCGAGGGGCCGGTGTGGGGACGATGGGGGGGAGCGTGGAGGGGTGGCCGGGAGCGGGGAATGGAGAGGGCTGGGGGTGAGGGTGCTCTGGGGCTGCTTTGCTGACGGCTGGGGCTCTCCTGGCTCTGCTTGCAGGCTGTCTTTGCCCTCTGGAGTCTGTCCGTCCACCGAGTCCGTCTGAACGGCCTCCTGGAAGGGGAGGGGAGAGAAGTGGGGTGAGAGCCTGGGGATGTGCTGGGCAGCAGCACCTCCAGTGATGGACACAGAATTATAGAACCACGTTGTGTTGGAAGGGGTTTTAAAGCTCATCTCCTTCCACACCCTGCCGCGGGCACCTTCCACCAGTCCGGGTTGCTCCAAGCCCCATCCAAGCTGGCCTGGGACACTCACAGGGATGGGGAGCCCATGGCACAAGGCAAAGGGTTGGTGGGTCTAACACAGCCCACCTCATCCCTGCCCCATCGTGCCAGTCCTGTCAGACCCTCCTGCACAAGAGGATAAACTTTAGCTGGCAGGAGCCTTCATGTTCAGGGCTGGCATCTGCTGGGCCCTGGTTTTGCTCCAGCCCCAAATCCTGAGCCAGCACAACCCATCACGGTGGAGGGCTCTCCCAGCACTGGTAAAATGGATTTGGGCACCTTCTCCCCATGCCTTAGCTCCTATTTCCTGGAATAGCACAGCCATGAAGATGGGAGTAGGGAAGAAGAGCCTTCCCACGTGTCATTTGCTAAGACAGGAATAGATTAAAATTTATGGCACGTTTTGCTCTGAACCAGGAATTCCACTCTTAGCTCCAAGCCAAGCAACACAAGAGAAGACTGGGAAAGAAGGGAAAGAACCAGGTGACAACACAGGAGTTACCTCTGGGTGCTCGTGGCCCCTCACCTGTTGCAGTGTGCAGCTACGCAAACGGAGCAAAAGGGCTTTGTGAATTTGAGATGGGAGTTTCTATTTCCTAAACATAAAGCTGGAGTTTCTATTCTGTATTTTTACGTGTATTCATCCTTCCCCTGGAGTTATTCCCATTGGATTTTACCTATAATGTATTCACACTGGGCATTGTTCTATTGGTCTCACCTTATCTCTTATTTTTCCCTATAAAACCTTTGCCTGGACCCGGGATCGGGGTCACTTGTACGTGCGGCGATCGGGCAAATACAACCTACTTTGGACTGCACAACAAGTGTCCACTCTCTTGAGTCTCTTTATCTCGGTCTTGCTCGCGCTCTCTAAACAGCTCTGTCCGTATCAAACGAACCCACAAAGGTGTTTGTTGCCTCTCTCCCTCTCCGGCGGCTCCCGGAGGCGCCTGGCCAGCGCTCCGGGAAAGAGCATCCGAGCGAAAACGAGGAAGTCGGAGAGAGGGGAAAAGAACGAAAAGCGACACTCACCTGTCTGCAGAGCAGCTTGCTGAGAGCGGGAGATCGGGGGGCGCCGTGGGCGGCCAGGCCCTTCCAGCGGTGCCGCCCTTCGTGGCCGGGGCAGCGCCCGGCCGCCGGCGGCGCCTCCGTGGGCACCGCCAGCGAGGAGCTCCCGCCCACGGGCTGCGAGCGGATGGAGGTGATGGATCCTAGGGCAGGACAGAGGGAGCAGTCATGGCCTTGGCCTGGCGGCTCTCAGGGTTTGAGGCAGAAGCTTCAAGAGGGGAGTAAACACAGGAGGGAGAAGGAGAAACCTGTTGGGCCTGGCTGAAATGCCAAACGTCAGGATAAACCGTGGATTAAAAACCTTGTCCCTCGTCCTGTCCGCTGCTTTGAACCTCGGCAGGGATGGCGGGGAGCTCACAGATGTTGGGACTCTCATCCTTGTGGATCCCTTCTAACTGAGGATATTCTACAACTTCTGCTCCCACCCAGCACAGCCCAGCCACCAGCAGGGGCTGTCCCCGAGGCACAGCTCGGCTCAGCGTGGTCCCACCAGGAGCTGCTCTGACAGCCCTGAGCTGTGGACAGGCTGGAGTCTCTCTCTTCCCAAAGCCTCCCAGGCTGGGTCTGAAGGCTATCCCTCCTCCCCAGCCCATCCGTGGTGCTGCTTTACTGCACTTGGGAGTTGTTTGAAAGATCTTCTCTGGTTTTGGGCTGCAGGATTTATTGTCCTCATTAGTTTGAAACCCAGCGTCTGTTCCTCCAGCACTGCCCAGCTCCGTGCTACAAACACCATTATCCATCACTCCAAGAGATCTCACCCAGGGGTCAGGGAGCCTGAGCCCCTGACAAAAGCCATCCAGACACATCACAGTTGCATTTCACAGACAGATTTGTTGGTGGGGACAAAGAAAAGTGAGTGTTTAATAATTTTTCTTCTGGAGCTTTTCTCCAGAACACCACAGAAGGAATTCCCACCCCCACCCCGCTTCTCCCCAGGATTTTTTTGGACTCTCCTAGAACCAGAGTTTCAAGCTGAGCCTGTGCTGTTCACGTGCTATTCCAGGCTTTATAAAATGCTTTTAATGATGCAGAAAAACCCTGTCATAAAGCCTGTCACAAACATGGTCATAAAATCCAGACCCAGTGCTCCACTCCCTGTCCTCAGCTGGAATTTCCTCCTGTTGGAAACTTTCCATCGAGAAAAGTTTCCTCTCATATAGGAAACCCAAACCCCCTCCAAACTGGATGTTCAGGAGCACTGAAGATCTCTGGGGCTGGATTTTTTTTTCTCTGTTTTTTTCTAGGAAATCAGCAAACTGCACCTAAAACCAAAATATCCTGAGATCTGCTCATCCCACAAGATTTTCACTGTGTGGTCAGTGGAGTACTGGGAGAAGATCAGACATCCTGAAGCCCGTGGAAACACTCATGGGAGTCTCCATGGGCTCAGTTTTGTTTGGATATAATTTATGGATCTCTGACTTGAAGCAGAGTTTGGGCAGCTCAGGAGCAGCACAGCTCGGGGTGCTGCAGGTTTTAACCACCAGGTAAAGTCATATCCATCATATCCACCCCTCCAGTGCTCTTGGAGAGAAATTTAGGAATTTGGGAAACATCAGAGAATCCTTGGTGGGCTCTACCCCTGCCAATGTGCCAGCAGTTTAATATGGATATAAATCCTGCTTTGCAGCCACTCCAGGGATGAAAAGCAGCCCCAGGAGGCCGCCTGTGAAACTCAACCTCTGTTTTCTTTCCTTCACGAGGAATTTGCAGGTGAAATAATAATAAACACCGAGCAGAGAACATGACCTGGCTCCCAGAGAGTCTGAGCAAACACAGAGTTCCTTCTCCCAAGGAAATCAGAGCAAATCAGGGTGTGCAAACCCACTGGGCAGTTCTGGCATTTCAAACCCTGCTGGATCAAAGGGAACCAGGCTGGGAAAAGTTCTTGGGAGCCCCTCCAGGAGCAGCCTTTTAGGGAGGCTGAGATTGTGTTTCAGATTGATTTCCTGTTGTATTTTTATTTTTAACCTAATATCTAATCCCTCATATCCCACAATACAAACTTTTCTATCCAATTACAGAATACTACCCAAACTCATAAAAAATATTTTAAAAACCCCAACCTCCACTCTAAAACCTCTATTTTACTTCACATATATCACTATATTTTAAAACCTTAAACTCTAAATTTTCCACTATATAATATTATACACTTCTAATAAAACTACACACTCGTCATCTCAATTCTGTCATTTAATTTTAAAAACTTGCTCTACAACTTCAAATTAAACACAATACTCTCTTAAAAATCAAAATCTATCAACATAAAAATATCAAAAGCTCTCAACATCCAAAATTCCAACAATTTCCCCTTCAAAGCTGCTCGACAGAAGAGACAGAAAGGCATTTTCAGGGAAATGTGCTGGGATGCAGAGGATGAATGCCCCCTCAGAGGCTCTGTGATTCCTGGCTTATGGGGTCTCTCCATGACATTCATTACAAGGCCAGGCTCAGGAAGAACCAGAGAGTGGCTTCTGATCTTTCTGCTCCCAAAGAAACCCCTGCAGCTCTGAACTCCTCATTAGATGCTGAAAGGCACTGCCCTGAGGCTGCAGCCTGCCTGAAACATGAGGAATTGTGCTGGAAGCAAGCCCAGCTCTGGCTTTTATTCCTGGGGATGTTATTGAGGAGGAGCCAGAGGGAATGCACAGCTCCCTTTCCCTCAGCTAAAAACCTGTGCTCGGGAGCTTTGCTTCTCCCCAAACATCTGAGCTTGCTCCCGGGGAAGTGCTGGGAACGTGGAATGATGCAGGACGTGGGAAACCACCGTGGTGCTGATGGAATCAAACCTGCTCAAGCCCTGCTCAGGCCATGCTTGGGTGGGTTGCTCCCCACTGAACCCCCCTGTGCAGCTCCTGCCCCCCTGTGCTTGTAATCATGGAGTTGTAAAGATTGGAAGGGACCATGGACTCCAAGCATTAATCCAGCACTGCCAAGGCCAGTGCTAAATCAAGTCCCCAGGTGCCAGATCCACAGTTTTTTTGAACACTGCCAGGGATGATGACCCCCACCACTGCCCTGGGAGCCTGTTCTGATGCTTGAACACCCTTCCAGTGAAGACATTTTCCCTGATATCCAATCCAAACCTCCCCTGGCAGAACTTGAGGCCGTCTCCTCTCATCCTGGCCCCGTTCCCCGAGAGCAGAGCCCGACCCTGCCCCATCCTCTCAGGAGAGCGAGAAGTTTCCCCCCTG
The DNA here is from genome assembly GCF_026979565.1 of Vidua chalybeata. Lineage (NCBI taxonomy): Eukaryota > Metazoa > Chordata > Aves > Passeriformes > Viduidae > Vidua > Vidua chalybeata. The sequence continues at coordinate 14,479,919 of NC_071545.1, forward strand.
AGCTCCTCCAAGCTGAGCACCCACCCCAAGCTGCTCCTGGTGCTGCATCCCCTCCCCTGGACACGCTCCAGCCCTTCCACATCCCTCTTGTGGTGAGGAAGCCCAGACTTTGGCTCAGAGCAGGGGAAGCTGCGAGGGTGGTACCTCTCGGGGCCTTGCAGGGGTAGGTTTCCATCTCCACCTCGTGCAGGGGCAGCGGGGCCGCGGCCGGGGCGACGGGCCGGAACATGTAGCTGTCGTTGGGCAGGGAATGCATGCGGGACACGGAGATCTTACGGACTGTCAGCAGCTTCTGGGAGTCCTGGGCCCTCAGCGAGGCTGCAGCGCCCTGCAGAGCAACGGGAGAGGGAGATGGGGTCAGCCCAGCGGGGGATTTCCAGGGAATTCCTTCCCTTTTGGATTCCCGGCCTTGTGCTGCTGTGCCCGCTGGGATGCCAGCCCGAGCTGTGGTGACACAGGACAGCAGAGTTACACTGAGGGACGAGCTCAGGATGTGGCCGGAATAAAGGGAGGCATCAATGACCCACCACTAAAAAAGTCAGTTTTTTGTCCAAAGTCAACTCCTGGGCATACAGAGAGCAAGGAAAGGCCAGGAAAAAGGAGCTCATTTGTTTAAACGCATGAAAAAAACAGCATTTCTCACATTTTCCCCATCTGGTGTTCCAAGGAAATGCTTTCAGGAGGCCTGAGGGTGACATCCTTCTCCTCAAACAGAGGGCAGAGGGGCCAAAACAGGTCCTTCTGGAAATTCTCCCCAAAACACCCTCACAGGGCAGGCATTTAAAACACATCGACACCACTGCAAACATCGAGGCCTCTCTCCTAAAGCCTGGAGCATTTTGGGCACCACTGAGCCCTGAAGAAGGAGGCAGAGGGAAGGACAAGACCTCGTGGCAGTGAGGGTGGGGGTGCAGAGCCTGTCTGGGGGCAGAAAAGGGATTTTTCTTTGTTGTCACTGAAATGGGTCCGGCTGGAAGTGCCCACACAGAGCTCACCACAAACCCTAAACCTGACCCCGCTCAGCAAATCCATCCTGGGCTCACAGGGAGCTTTAGGGACACAAATGATGTCCCTGAGGTGCTGATGGAGAAGCTGAGAGGTGATGCCAGGACTTGGCCAAGTGCTGGGAGAGCAGAGGCCAGGCCCTGCAGCCTGGCTGGACATGTTTCCCTCCCAGGTTACCCTTTTATCTCAAACACAGCGAATCCCTCTGCTTCTCTTTCCACATCAGCTCCCAGTGACTGGTTGAAAACATTTTCCCAGCTGCATGTCTTAAATTAAATGTATTTTGCTTTGCTCTGCCAGCAAAACCTGTCCCTGAGATCCCTCAGGTTTGGAGCTCACCAAGCATCTGGTTAAATCTGGTTTTCCCCCTTGTATTTCTGGCTTAGAAATGTCTTCCCTCAGCTCCCTGAAGATGCACACCCCAAGGTGAATTACTCCTTGCTTTTACCCTGTGCAGCTTGGCTGGGAAGTGGGGGCCAGCAGGCATTTACAGCTCGTTGGCATCCAGCTCTGCCAGCTGTGGCTGTGCCCAGGAGCCACCCAGGAGCCACCCAGGGCTCTCAGCTGCCACTGCCAGCTGGTCCTTGGCCACCTCAGCTCCACCAGCACGGCATCACCTGGGCTGGGGGCAGCCAGGGGCTCCTGCTCAGCCCGGAGCCACACCGAGAACAAAAGGTCTCAGCACCTGCACAGAAGGATGTCAGGATTTGGCTCCTAAAGCTCAGCTTGTCTGTGGCTGGAACAAATGAACACAAAGCCCTTCTTGACATCAGCCACTTCAATTTTTAAAGGATCAGCTGTTGAGACCTGACTGAATTAGGGATGTGGGTAAATTTAAAATGAAATAAGGGCTTGAAATACGAACCATGAATGGGAAATTTGTTGGCTCCCACCTGGAGAGCTGCTCTGGACAGTGAGGATGGTTTGGAGACATCACTGCTGCTCCTCCTCCTTGCTGGGAAACACCTGCTGCACTCCAGAGCCTGATCCCATACCCTGGAAATCAGTATGGGACCTGGGCATGGGGGGTGATTGGGAGGGACTGGGCAGAGGGGGTTGAAGCCCTTCTGGTTTGTTGGGAATGTCCCTGGAGCATCTCCTGAATCCCCAGCTCTGGGGATTGCTGGAAGCCTGAGGTATTGATCCCTCCCTTGCCTCAGTTTCCTCAGTATCATAAACAAATTCTTGCAATAACAACAATAAAATCAAGCCTGACACTGTTTTCTCCACCAACAAAAAGCTCTGCCTGCAGCTCTGGCTTTAACATTTGGAGTCACACCCAATGCACATTTTAAGGGCTAAAAAGAGGATTTCAGTCCTATCCCACACGGGGCTGATTGATCTGGGATTTCCCAGCTGGAAAGGACAGAGGCTGGAAAGGTTGTGGTTGTGCAGGGACGGGTTTGGGACAGCTCAGACACCACGATGGGTGGGACATCTGCCACCTCAGCCTGGGCTTTGGTGGGACGCTGGCAGGACGTGGTGGAAGGACGAAGGGGACACTTCTCCCCCTCATCACCTCCAGGGTTCAAAGGAGGCTCTGCCTGGCTCCTGATGTGCTTGGGAAGTGCTGGAAGATGAGGAAAGCCCAAGGAGAATGGACTTGTTTGCACTCCCAGCCCGTGTGAAAGGGAGGTGCCCTCCCTCCCCTCAATTAGAAAAGCAACCTGTGCATTTCCCTGCAGGAATGTTTGTGAGGAACAACATTCAAACAGCCAATTCCCCAGCGCTGTGTAACCAAGTCTTTTTCCTCGCCCTAATGGAGTCTGATAGATTTCACAAAAATCTAATTTAATGTAATTTAATCTCCAAGCCCCCACTGATTTCGCGGTAGATTTATTTGTGATGGTGGTGACAAAGCAGTTCCATGTTCACTCTTAATCACAGGCTGCTGACATGGGCTGAGACAATTATCTCACACCCTCCTCCCCCCCTGCGCTTCTGATTGTTTTCCTGGAGGACTGATAGGGATCAGAGAGCAGGCAGTGTCTGAAAAATCAACTCAGGATCCTCCAAAAAGCAACCCAGGAACCTCCAAAAACCAGCCCAGGAACCTCCAAAATCAATCCAGGAACCTCCAAAAAGCAACGCAGGAACCTCCAAAAACCAGCCCAGGAACCTCCAAAAAGCAATGCAGGAACCTCCAAAAATCAACCCAGGAACCTCCAAAAAGCAACCCAGGAACCACCAAAAAGCAGCCCAGGAACCTCCAAAAAGCAACCCAGGAACCTCCAAAAAAGCAGCCCAGGAACTTCTAAAAACCAGCCCAGGAACCTCCAAAAAGCAATGCAGGAACCTCCAAAAATCAACCCAGGAACCTCCAAAAAGCAGCCCAGGAACCTCCAAAATCAACCCAGGAACCTCCAAAAATCAACCCAGGAACCTCCAAAAAGCAGCCCAGGAACCTCCAAAAAGCAGCCCAGGAACCTGCAGCTCCTCGCGGAGGGGCTCTGATGATTCCCAAGTTCTCCATGTCCTAAGCAGAGCCATGGGCAGCTGCAGGTTTACAGCAGCACTGGATTGCTGGAGGATCCTCTGGAAATCCCAAAGTGGGATTAAACAGAGCCTGAGCAGTGCCCACGTGAAGGGAATTTATCCCATCCCATGCTGGAGGTGCCAGGGCTCCCAGTGCCAGTATTCCCAGGATTTTCGGGATTGCTGCCCTGAAAAATGACAAGGACTGGCTGGGACAGCAGGACAGGGACCTGTGGTTTTTATGGCTCTGAACTTAAAATCCACAACTTGAGAATGAAGCGGAGAGATGGACTTTGAACCCTCCTCTGGAATAACGGCCAGGATAACGTTTCCAGCACCTTCCAGCTCCAGGAGCCCTGGGAGCTGCCTCGGGACGTGGGGTGCTGGTGACATCCCTGCTGCAGGGGCTGGGACAGCTCCCTGTGGAATCTGCCTGGGTGGAATCTGCTGCTCAGGCTGGTGGGATCCATCCCCTCCCCACCCCAGCTCTCACCAGGGCTTGGTGCTTCCCCTTGGCGTGCTCCAGGTTCCCGTGCAGCGCCCGGCTCTCCGCGGCCACGGCCCCACTCCTGCTCCCGCCGCTCCCTCTGGACATCTCCAGCTCGATCTCAGCGTCCATCTCAGCGTCCTCCTTGGCCTCCTTGTTGCTCTCCTCCAGGTGCTTCATCAGCACTGCCACCACCACGTTGACCAGCACGAACTGGGCGATGAGGACGAAGGTGACGAAGTAGACGGGGGAGATGACGGGCAGGTAGCTGAGGCAGTGCTTGTCCTCCCGCGTGCACTCCCGCAGCGTGTCCTGCAGCAGGGGGGGGGACAGGGCAGGCGTTAGTGAGGCTCTGCTTGGGCTCCAGCTGCACCAACACCAAAAGAGCACAAAGTGGGCACGACTGAAACAGATAAGAGAAAATACAGGGATCATGAAGCACGGCACCTACAAAGGGGGGAATGGGTTGCCCAGAAGTTCTGGATTTCTCATCTCCTGGAGTGTTCCAGCTCGGGTTGGACAGAGCATGGAGCAGCCTGGGGTACTGGAAAGTGTCCCTGCCCATGGCAGGGGGTGGAACTGGATGAGCTTTAAGGTCCCTTCCAGCCCAAACCATTCCATGATCCTGTGATTCTATGACACATCTCAAAGGCACAGAGCTCATGGTTACTCCTCCCAGTCAAAAACCTGGCATAATTTTCCTTCAATACTATATCCAGGAACAAAGCTTCAGGCTGGGTGAGACTTAGGACAAATCTTGAAAACACACCTGGCTTTTCTATTAGGAAGTCCCATTTTGATGTTTTAAGAGGAAACATTTTTGTTTGCACCCAAGAGTTGCCTAAATCCGTTTGAAAACTGTACCTACAGCCTTCCAGAGAGGAGGAAGCACCCAGAGACTGCACACACCTTCATGATCCCGTTCCAGTTGTCCCCTGTGGACACCCTGAAGAGGGTGAGGAAGGCCATGCCGAAGTTGGTGAAGGTGGCGTGGCGGCTCAGGCCTTCGCAGGGATTCTCCTCACTGCAATCTGTGGGGCAGGGAAGGAGCAGCACATCAGCCAAGCCATGCTGGATTGTCCACAGCAGCCCCCAAAGCTGGGGGTGGCACCCTGAGCTACGTCCCATGGATTTATGGCACCGGGGGGTGGTGACATCCTGCTCGGGAGGAACGGGGGGGACAGGGGGGAAAGGTGTTTTCAGCTGGAGAACCGTGGGACAGGACACCAGGAGGTGTGGAAGTGGTGGTGGTGGAATTCTCATCCCTGGAAACATTCAAGGCCACGTTGGACAGGGTTTGGAGCAAGCTGGGCTAGTGGAAGGTGTCCCTGTCCATGGCAAGGGGTGGCACTGGATGGGCTTTAAAGTCCTTTTTAGCCCAAACCATTCTGATTTCTGTGATTTTCTTTACTCCTGCTCTACAGCCTCCTTTGTCTGTTTTCCTGTTGATTGCGCCCTTGCCTTGATGATTTTTTACATCCACCACGAGGGATATTTTCACTGAGATAAAGTGGAGCAATCTGACATTTTCCCCCTGAGAATTAATAGCCTAATGAATGCAAATTGAACATATGAAATATCCATCCTCCCATAAAACACAGCCTCGTTAAATATCCATTAGGACAGGCAGCAATGGCTCTTGGTTGGGCCTTTCAGTCTTAGGTAATTATCCCAAGGTAAATTGGGAGGAAAAACAAACAAACAAAAAAATCCAAGAAAAACCCAAAAATGACCAGTCCTGGGGGAGAAAGGGCTGATGGTTCTTGTGGCTGGCATGGACTGATCAGGAAAAAGGAGGGAATATTCCCATTACATTGGGCTGGGAAGCAGAGTCCTGCCCCAGTGGGGTTCCCTGGGCTGGCATTGCCCAGGCGTGTGTGGAAACACCAGAAGAGCCATTTTTCACCCCTGTGACTGAACAAATGCACCCATAACTCCAGGGATGGAATATAAACCCACGCTGCTTCACTCAGGGTGGGTGCAGAACCAATTCTTTCCCCGGAATCTGTGAGAGACTGAAAAATAATTTGGTTTTGGTCGAAAGAATTATTCTGCTCTGAGGCACTTGTAATCTGAGCAGAGGGCTGGGCTCATAAAGGGGATTAATGACAGCCATAAAGTCTGCTCAGGAAGGGCCCTTCTGGTGCTCCTGGAGCTCTAATTGGGATGGAAATGTTGAGGATGCAGACACAGCTCCCTCCAACAGCCTTTTCCAGGCTGGGCAAGGCTGGGGTTTGCTCTGGTTTTACTGATGGGCACCTTCCTGAGCAGCTGCAGTACCCTCAGACTGCAGGATTAATTAATGCTGGACAAGCAGGAAGCACTGGGTGCCTCCTGATTGATGGAGAGGGGGGAAGGTGATGCTGAGAACACGGGACAGAGGAGCCCTGGGAGCTGGAGGAGCAGTGGCAGCCAAGTGCAGAGAACTGATGGGCTGTGGGGGAAGCTCTGAGCAGGGACATGTTTATGGTGGCATCTCTCCAGCAGGAATCTGACCCCCATCCAGCTCTGCAGACTCGTGCTCTGTCTCCAGTAGCAAACTTGAGCACATCCATGCTGGGCAATGATATTTCAACAGCAAAGAGTTCCTCTCCAGCCAAGGGCGGCGTTGGCCAAAGCCCTGAATGTGTTTGTGTGTGTGTGTCAGGAAGGTTCTGTGCTACATCCTCGTGTGTCAGCTGTGACCCTGAGATCAAGAGAAAACGTCCATCTTCAGAACATGAGTGTGAAGCTAAGGAAGGCCCAAGAACAAGAGAGACAGGGAGAAAAGGAAGCAGCCAGATACCAAATAAACACCAACCGGATGAAGCGAGCGGCCTCGGGCCCATTACTCACCCAGCTTGCCAAACAATTCCACTCCCAGGGCAGCATAGATAAAAAACAGGAGCATAAAAAGTAGGCCAAGGTTCCCTACCTACACAAGGAGAAAGCAGAACAAGGGTCAGGCAAGTCGAGGTCATGAATGAAATCACTCCATCACATTTTCAACACAAGCACAGCCGGGATGGGGGGGCCGGAGGCAAATCAGATTTCCCCTGGTCCCTCTCAGAGTTCTGCTTGATGGGGCCCAGGGAGTTCTTTGTGTGGGGGAAGGAGCAGAAATGCCCTTGGGGGAAGCAGCAGCTTCTCCATCACCCTCCACTGGTGTGGAATTTGGGCACCCCAGGGCAGTCTGCGGGGCAGGGCTGCTGTGGCACCTGGGCTCTGGTTTGGCTTTGGGGGCCTTTCCTTTGCTGGGACACTGAGGCAGCAGCAAGCCAGGAGAGGAGCTGCTTTCCAAAGGTTTCACTGGCATGGAGGGCTTGCAGAGCTCCAGGGAGAGGAGAACTCCCTGAGCCTTTTCCTTCACAGGCCCTTCTCAACAAGAACTTCCTGGATTTCAGCTTTCCGTGTCCCACAGGGAGATCCTTATCCCAAACACCAGCACTGGCAGCTCCAGGTGCTGCTGGAGGTGTTCCAAGCCCCCAGGGTGGCTGAAGGGGGTGACAAACGACATGAAAACAGCACAAAAGCTCTTCACACCACCAGCATCACAGCTCTCTGTGCTGGATCCCATCCCAGCACAGAATCCAAGCCTCAAAAACATCTCCTGGAGCAGATTTTTGGTGACTCAGGCAGAGAACACGAAGGGCAGAGTGACCTGACCTGGTCCCACCTGCTCACATTTGTCTCTGCTGCCACTTTAATCTCTCTGTTAGCAGCTCCTAACTGAGACAAAGTGAGTTCTCTGCACCACCAGCAGGATTTTATCCCTAAAAAACAAGGAGCTGGGAGGTGATCCAGGCAGTCAGGCCCAGGGATTCCTGATCTCCGAGGTGCATTTTAGTGAACTCTGAGTTTGGGAGAGTTTTCTTCTCTGAGGTTGCACAGCCACAGTTTTTTTTGGTTATTTGTACTGTGCTTAATTTAATCGGAAAGTTTATCAGTGTGATATCTGTCATTATAAAATTAACACAGCTCTTGCTGATGAAAGAGGGGATTTTTTTACATTAAAGAAATGGGAATAGTGCAATCACCCAGTGCAGACTGTAATTGCTATAAAGCCTAAACTGGCTCTGCAATTTCCCTAACATTATTACAATCCTCCAGGGAATAATAAAGATAAAACAGGGATGTGGATGGCTGGGCTGGGTTATTTCATCTGCCTCCTGGAACAGCTTTTGCTGCTCCTGTGTGCTGGACCACTGATGGTTTGGGAGCCATTAGAAACGAGCAGGCACAGGCACAAACACACCACACGCTCTGCTGGGGAGGCAAACGAGCAAATAATTACAGGGAATGAAAATAAAAGGGATAAACAAACTTTCGAGGTTGAGGTAACAGATGAGGGTGCTGGGTTTTGCTCTAAGCAGCCTGAGGATTTTGGTGCCTGAAAAATCAGCCTGGAAACTTATTGCACTGGGGGAATTCCAAAGAGTTTAGGGTAATGTGGGAGTTCCTACCAGGTTATCTGTAAAAGGTGTTATCTGGATTTCAACAAAGAGGAGAGGGAAGAGGGAATGGGGAAGGGAAAGAAGGAGAAGGAGAAGGAGAAGGAGAAGGAGAAGGAGAAGGAGAAGGAGAAGGAGAAGGAGAAGGAGAAGGAGAAGGAGAAGAGGAGAAGGAGAAGGAGGAGAAAGAAGAGGGAAAGGGAAAGGGAAAGGGAAAGGGAAAGGGAAAGGGAAAGGGAAAGGGAAAGGGAAAGGAAAAGGAAAAGGAAAAGTCCTCTTCAGCCCATGGCCTCCACCAAGGGCATGGAGAAGGCCCCAGGCACATTCCTGGGGAGCAGGAGCTGGGTCAGGGGCTGAGCACAGCCTGGGTGTGACCCTGGTGAGTCGTTCCCATCCTGTAACTCCACGTTCCCCTTTGGGATCCCCTTGGGGGTACATAATCAATGTCCCCAGAGCACTCTGAGGTCTCCTGAGAGCAGACAAGGAGAAGATGGTGCACGAATCACGGGATGGAATGGGAGGGGATGGGAGGGGGCAGGAGCTTTTCTCCAAAGCTGGGATGCCTGTGCTGGATGCTCCAGCAGGAACAGAAATCCAGCTCTGGCAGCAGCCTCAGCCCCAGCAGGCCCTGAGAAGGAGTTCTGCTCCAGCAGAACTGACCAGCTCAGCCCAGGCTCTGGGATCCATCCAGCTCCCCTTAACTTGGGCACAGAACACTCCAGAAATCCCCTCTCTCTGGCAGCCAGGGCCTATCCATCAGGGGAAATGTGGGAAATGGATCTGTAGAGAATTCTCCAAGCCTGACAGGAGGCCCACACCGTGTGCATCCGTGACTTAGAAATGCCATGGGATAGGACAGACATTGCTGAGAGAGAAACGGAGCCAGAAACAAGTTTCAAAGGATGGCCCTGGAATCCAGTGCACTGCAGGGGCAGGAGCACAGATGAAGAATGTTTTGGAGATATTCTTGGTGCCCTGAAGACCCCAGAGAAGCCACAAGAGCTGGAGGTGCTGGTGAGTATCTGTGATTCTTCCCTTCTGGAATGCAGGCTGGCAGCACTGGGATGCTGTGGGAACACTGGCATTGTCCTCCATGCCCCCCAGAGGGGCAGGGGGAGCCTCCAGGAGGGGCTGCAGCCTCTCCCAGTGGATCCCAGCTGGATCTGGGCCCTACCACTGCAAAAGTCCTGGAATAATCTCCTCAGCTCAAGGGAAGGGCTTCCCTCTCCACGCACCCAGCTGCCTCTGGGAGAGGCACTGATGGAATTTGTGTCTCCTCTGCTCCTCTCCGGGTGAAGCCTCTTCCTCCTGAGCCTCCTCCTGCTCTGACATCCATTGGCATTCCCATTTTTGATGCACTCAGCTCCCTGGGATGCCTGTCCAGAGCAATTCCTCATAAAATTAAGCTCCTGCCAAGCCTTTCCAAGGCCATGATCCCTCCCCATCTTCCTTCCACCACTCTCCAGCCAAGGCGGTAACCCTGGCAGTGGGATAACACAGCCTGATGTATGCACTAGGCCCAGGAGAAAATGGACACATCTGCCTGGGAAACAGAGGCCATCTGTGAGAATTCCAGCATTGCTGGAGAGCCAGAACCTTGGAGGGTGAAGTCACCTCACAGGCTGACCCGAGCAAGGTCCCCTTTCTGTGTCCCCTCAGCCCCAGGGAGAAGCCAGCAGGATTTTTGTACCTCTGGAATTCTGTGTCACTGAGGGATCCCTCAGGGATCTCTGCAGCACAGCCCACACCTCCCCACCTCCCCGAATCCATCATTCCCATCCCTGCTCCCTGGTTCCCATCCCTGTGGCTCTCCAGGGGCTGGCAAAGGCAGGTTGTTGGTTTTGTCCCCCACCTGCTGCGGGACAATGCCAGGAAAGCTCTCCAGGAGCTCAAACCGAGATCAGCCCAGGAATGACAGCACCAAGAGGAGATAAACTCCTGGCCAGGAGGGAATTCAGGTCCTGCCCTTCGGGGCTCTGCTGGAATGAGGAGTTCTTCACTCTTTTCTTGGCACAGAGTCCCTGTGGGGGCAGTTCCAAGCTTTTGAAGACAGAGAGGAGTCTCTTGTACAGCCTGCAGGGAATTAATGTGCCATCCACGGATCACGTGAGACCAGAGAAGGGAAAACAACCCAGATCTTCTGACAGGGAAGTTCCACATCTTATTGTTCTTGGAGGCTGGGAATTGGGCTGCATTCCAGTTGTCCTCTCCACCAGGAAGAGCTGTGGCAGCTCAGCAGTGACTCCTGGGGGATTCGCTTCCACCAGGAGCATTTTAACCCAAATCTGATAGAGAAACCAAATACCCCAAATCTGATAGAAAAAGGGACTTTGGAAAGCTGGGAATGGGAAAAGGACCAAAGGAAAAGGAAAAGAACTAAAGGACTAAAAGGAAAACCATCAAACAGGAGCCTTAGAGAGCAGCCTTTGCTTCCAAACCCAGCAGCCACCAGATGCAGGAGCAAGGAAATGATCAGTGATGCATGAGTGGTGTAATTCATTATGGAGCCTTAACGAGCAGGAGCTCAGACAGAAGAGGAAAACACTTGAAGCAGGTCTTGAAAAGCTGCTCCACACCGAGAGATTAAAGGAGTTCACTGCTCTCCTGTTCACCAGGCTGCAGGAGATTATTTTATCTACCACTGCTCCAAACAGGAGAAGTGCTACGAGAAAAAAGCAAAATTACATCCAGTGAAAAACCAGACCTTGCTAATTCACACTAACCTCACCAGATTTTTTTCTTTTTAGTAGGAAGAATAAACATGAATGTATTCCATCAACAGGGGATGGCTGATTCCCTAACACTGAATCCTTAAAAGAAGAACCAGGGATTGGGAGGACATGGAGAAGGTGGGCAGAAAATCTGAGATAATTCCCTGACCATTCTTTCTGTCTCTGTGGCCTCTCCTCATTTTTTTTTTCCTCTTCTCCATCTCATTTTTATTCCACAGATCAAGTGGAGGAGAAGGTCTTTGACCTGGCAGGCAGAGGTTACCACACAAGGAGCAGGGCAGGAACACTTTGAAAAGAGCAGCTCAAGCTCAGTCTGAAATCCCAAAAGAGGAGATTAATCCTGTGACAGTCCTGGATCAAAATGCTACATTCCTCCAAATGTGGGGATAATTGGTTCTCCAAGTGTTACTCAAATTGCTGAATAAAAACCAAATCCAAAGCTGATGAAAATCACCCCCCAGAAATGCAGTGACAGTTCCTTGTCATCGTCAGCCCATAAATGGGCATTCTCCACACACCAGACAAAGAATTTCCCCCCAAACCTGAATGAATAAACATTAAATTAGGGGTTTTTTTTTGTCACTTAGAAACCACATTCTATGAGGATTTTCCAGCTGTGGTTTTAGGATGCTAATTAAATTAGGGTAGGAACTCATGCCCTGCCTTGGAAATGAAAGCTGCAGCTTTATGAAGAGTGATGGTTGTCAGAGAGCTCTTCTTAAAATTCCCTTCTCATTTTCTGAGCTTCACTGGGGACCAAAAGTGGCATTTTTTTATCTGCACGAGATCTGCTCGGAATATCCCTGGGGGTTTTCCCTTGACAAGAGACCTTGCTGGGAATGCAAACTGCAAGAACACCCCAAGGAAACCAAAAACTTGGCCTGGAGCCACCCTATTGTTTGGGGGGGTGGGGAGGGACAGAAAACAAGGAGGGAGAGAAAATATGGGCTGTGGTGACAATGCTTTGTAAATTGAAAAACAGACACAAATCCAAGGATTTCTTGAAATGCCAGCCCAGGGGTCAGGCTGGTAAATCCCTGCTTTAGCCTCAGCCCAAATCCTTAAGGAAATCTGGATGGCAAAGGGCAAATGCTGGGATTAGAAACATCTTCATGGCAGTGATGAAGAGCAAAGCAAAGGGGTCTTTGCAAGGAAAAGAAACCCCCCCATTTTCCAGCTCTCCTGGAATAGATTGTGGGTTGCTTTGCACTTAGGAACTGAGCCCCAGGGGTGGTTTTGGGTAATTCCATGTTTGCTGCTGGTTCTTTTGTGGCCTCTGATCCTCTGGAGGAGACTCCCACCCACACGGGGTATGCCCTTGGCTGCTCCTGGGATCCAGGGAATTGGGATGGGCAGGGTTAATCTGAGTTAACTCCAACACTGAACACTCAGAGCTCACACCAGCACACCCACAAATGAGCAGAACACACCTTAAAAAGGATAAAATAAAAAAAAAAAAAAACAAAACAAAAAAACCCAAACACCTTGGAATTCTGATGGAGGACTGAAAGCCAGCAAAAAAGTTCCTTTCCTTTTTTTCTCAGATCCATAAAAAGGATATCCCAGGAAGTGAACACTTGCAGGATCCTATCAAATTCCCTAAGTTTGGAAGTGTTGCTGTTTCTCTTGCAGCTCAGGAGAATTTGGTGACTCCAAATCAAGCTTTTAACCCTCAGAAGCATCTCCCCAATTTGCCTTTCCAAGGCTGCAGCACCTCTGTCAGATTTTTCCTGCCTCCCAAATAAAACTCCTGAGTTGGAAGCTCCCAGTGCTTTCTCCACCACCCATCTCTGTCCCTGCTGGTGTTTCCCAAACTTGCCAATGAAATCTGAGGTTTGTACAAGCTCTGCCTACAGGAATTTGCTCTCTGGGAACTCTTTTCCCATCGCTTTGCTTCTCCCATCAAACACACTCCAGGCTGAGCCACACAAAACTCCACTCCCATGGCCTGGAGAAAGCTGAGACCCTTCTGGAGGCCACCAACCACAGAGCTGTCCCCAGGCCCCAAAGGCACTTCTGTCCCCAAGGGGAACACCCCGGGCATGGAGGAATTTTGGGGGCTTACCTGGGGCAGGGCTTGCACCACCGTGTCCAGCAGAGCTCTCATGCCCGTGGCCATTTTCAGCAGTTTCAGCACTGAAATGAGGAGCAAGTCCTGCTCAGCAGGGCTGAGGGGGGGTATTGCAGGGAAAATCCAGGCAGGAAATCGAGGTTCAGGTCATGCAGGGAGGGTTTAGATCTCTCTTACTGCTGTTTGTACACGTGGGGAGTTCTCTGCACCCCACAGGGCTGAACGTCCCCCTGTCAGTCCCAAGGGGAATGCATTCCCACTGCCAGAGGGTTCTGGGATATTGGGAAGGAATTCCTCCCTGGGAGGGTGGGGAGGGGCTGAAATAGAATTCCCAGAGAAGCTGTGGCCGCTCCTGGATCCTTGGAAGTGTCCAAGGCCAGGCTGGGATAGTGGGAGGTGTCCCTGCCATGGCAGGGGTGGAATGGGATGGGCTTTAAGGTCCCTTCCAAGCCAAACCATCCTGGAATTCTACGAAAATGGACAAAAACCTACAAGAACCCCAAGGTGCCCAGGCAGGGAAATGGGAGCATCTTCCCATGCCCTAATTGCCATCACTTCCCACCCTGCTCTGGGCCAGGATAAAAGCTCTGTGACCCCAGGCTGGAATCAGAACCCAACCCCAAACACCACTGGAAAAACCCCTTGGAACCCCCAGCTGGTCCCTGAGCTGCCGTTTCACCTTCCCCACTGGAAATGAACCAGCAGGGCTGGAAGGACAAATCTCCAAAGGATTTCCTGGGGTGGCTGGAGAGCCCTGGAGCAGGACACACCTCTGGCTATCCTGAGCACCCTCATGATGCGGATGATGGTGGGGTTGATGGGAAGGGCAGCGTTCATCTCGATCTCCTCCAGAGTGATCCCCACAATGGACAGCAGGACTATGGCCAAGTCCAGCTGGTTCCACCTACAGAGGCAGGAAGGACACCCAACATTCCAATTATAATCCAAGAGGAGGGAATTTTATGTTAATAACAGGCACCAGCAAATCCCAAATGCATCTTTGTCGGATTAAGTTAATTATCTGAAATTACTCCTCTTGTGTTTTAATACAATATATCTTTTATAGTTCTATTTCTCTAAAGTATTCAGGTTTTTTTTTATAAAACCATCCTTTAAAATTTATTTGTATTTCTGTTTTTCTCTCAACAATATCTATCTTATTTTAAAATATTTCTAAACCAATATTTCTTATCTCTAAGTTTATATACAAATATATACTATATAAACTTTCTATTAAACTTAAAAAAAATTCTACAAATCTACTTCCCACACATCTCCTCATTCTCATCTGGGCCTGTGATTTTTAGGTGGTACAAAACCAGCTCACATCCTGGGAGCCACAAAATCTGGGAAGTGGCTGGGAGCTGACTGGGAAGTGTTTCTGAACTCTAAGCTGAGCTGGTCAGGCCTGGTGGAAAGGGAGATACTGGGGGGAAAGATGCAAAAAAACATCTGGAATTTTGTGGGATTTCCTGAATTCCTCCTGCAAAGCACAGCCAGCAGCTCTTAGGATTTTTAGTTCTTACACTACAAAGTTTGCACCCACTGAGAGCCAGCCCTGGGCTCTTTGTGTGTCACCACAGAAACCCTGAAAGTGGGTCAATCCAGCCCTGAATCCCAAATCCACAGGGGTTCAAAATGCTCTCACCTGTCCTTAAAAAACCTCCGGAAACCAAAGGCCACCAACTTGAGCAGTGCCTCGAACACAAAGACGATGGTGAACACGTAGTTGCAGTACTTGAGGGCTTCATCCAGGGACTGCAAAGAGAGATCCCAGTTAGGCCAGCCCAGTTATCCCTTCCTACACCCCCACGGGGGGACTGGCAGGGAGCAGGGTGAGAGGAGCACAGAAATTTCAGGAATAAAGTCATAAAGGCTCGTGGAGCTCACTAAATCACCCAGCAGAACTCAAAGAAAGGCTTAGCCCCCGAGTCAAACAAAACCCTCCAAAGCACTAAGATTAGTTCTGCTAAATACGTCAGGTTCAAGCTCAGGGCACAAATTGTTCAGCCTGGACCAGACACGAAAAAAAATTCCCCCTTTCCCCATCTCCTGAAGATTCCTTGGTGTGAAGTGCCCAAGCCTTGGGGAGAAGAAAAGCCTTGATGGATCATTTCTTGATTCCAGCCCTCGGGACAAAGGCTTTGCTTAAAAAGCTGAGGAAAAGAAATAAACCTTGGAGATGGATGAAACCTTTCCTTGTTGAAAAATGGGACATCTCCAGAGCTGGGCAAAGCGTGTCCATATTTGGTGCAACGTTCCCGCTGTCCACGGAGCCGCCCTCGGAAGTCAGGAATCCGCAGTGTTTATACTTGGGGATGAGGAGTGTTTATAATGGATTTCATTGGAGCTGGGGGCCAACAATAGCAAAGGAATCTTGTGGGGCCTTAAAATAGACATGTGGAGGGGGAAGCAGCTCTTGGGGTGGGGAGGGATTGGGGGACAGGAGGGAGGGAAGGGGGGTTCTGTTTAGCGTAGCGCAGGACTCTGAATTTCCAATAAAAAATGGGAATTGTGAGCATCAAACCAGACAAAATTGGAAATAAATGCAAGAGAGGAGCCTGCAGGAAACCCCAGGGCACAGGAAAGCTCTTTTTGTCCCCTCTGTGTGATGCCTGGCTTTGCTGACCCCACACACAGGGAGGTCACCAGGCCATGGCCGTGCCCTGATTTTTGGGAATGAGAGCTGGAAGTTTCTTAGGTGTTGGCATCAATTCCTATTCTTGTTCCATTACCTAAAATAAAATGGCAGCTTAAGAAACACGGGACAATTTCCTGTTCCACCCAAAGCCTGAGCCTGACTTCTGCCATCGTTTGTGACCGTTTGCATTTGGATTTACAACTCTGTGTTAAGTGAACGCAAACCAAGAGTAAATAAAACCTAACCTGGACAAACAACATTTGCATGGGAAACGAAGGAATTACCCTGGTGTAAAAAACACACACATACACACACGTTACCCTCTGGCTCGGCATCCTGGAGGCATTTGCAGGTTACCATGGAATGCTGGAAAAGTAAATGCTGAGCCAGAGCTTCACAAATGATAACGAAATGGAAAATTTATGAATTGATATCAATTTATCTGTCAGCCCCTATGCTTTATGTCAAAGGTGCTCTGAGGGGAGAATGATTTTTTTAAAAAATGATTTTTTAATACATTAAAAAAGTGAGGATTGTACTTTTAAATCGGTTTATTCGGAATTGATTGAGGAAAAGAAATGCTCTGCATGCCGTAACTCCGAGTTCATATCTGTTAATGGAATGTTCTAAAACTCTGGACTGTTTTCCAGTGTGAGGCTCAGTCAGGTTTGGGATCAAGGGGAGGAAATATTTGGATTGGTCTTTTCCTGGTAAAAGCTTAATTCACTCTCCATTAGCTGGGAGTGTTTTACCCACAGCAGGGAAATGGAGGATTTGCCTGAGGCAGTGACAGAGCTGGATCAGAATGCTGAGGCTTCCCAAAAACTGGGGGTGCCTCTTTGGGACTACCTAAAAACAGAGGCCAGACAAAATTAGGGGATAAAAAGTGTTTCTATTTATTGAAGGGCCTTCAGGTACATTTAGGGCGGACAAAGGCTGCACCCAAAAATGGACCACGGGCCATGGGTTTTCACACTTTTATGAGTTTGGTCCATTTGCATACTGGGGGTGAATTACACACCCAATATTAATATTAAATATTAATTAATATTTAATATAATTATTAAATATTAATTAATGTTCCAATTACAGCTTCAGGTAATGAAGTCATTTACCCCAGATTTGCTCCCCCCAGCTCACTTTTGATTACATTCCTGGGGCCTGAGGCAGTGAGGTGTCCTTGCCTGCCAGGCCTGGAGAGGAATTGTTGTGTCTGCCCAAAATGAGACAGCAGCAGCTCACAGTGGACATGGAGTTTAGAGTTACACACTGAAGGAGGATCACAAATACATGGAAAACGAAAAATCCAAACCCCTAAAGCATCACTGGGAACGTCCCCGTGGCCAATCCCCCCCAGGGGAGCTGTGCTCCTACCTTGGGCTGGTTGTAGTGCTCCATGGACATGGTGATGACGTTGACGCCGATGATGAAGGTGATGAAGAGGTCGAGGTAGTGGCTGGTGCACAGGCTGTGGATGTACCTCCTGGCCGGCGAGTAGTCGGCGTAGTAGGGCCTGCGCTGGGCTTCTGTGGGGACACAGGGGACAGCCGTGAGCCAAGGGGGCTGCAGGGCTGCTGGCCACCAGCACGGGGCCTGAAGGCCACCGGCACACGGGGCGGAGAACGGAGGTGGACAAACCATGGGGAGTGGCTGAGTGATCCCTGTGCGATCCCTGAGTGATCTGAGTGATCTGAGTGTGATCCCTGTGCGATCCCTGAGTGATCCCTGAGTGATCCCTGTGTGATCCCTGTGTGATCCCTGAGTGATCCCTGAGTGATCCCTGAGTGATCCCCGTGTGATCCCTGTGTGATCCCTGTGTGATCCCTGTGTGATCTGAGTGATCCCTGAGTGATCCCTGAGTGACCCCGGAGTGATCTGAGTGATCCCTGAGTGATCCCTGAGTGACCCCGGAGTGATCCCTGTGTGATCCCTGAGTGATCCCTGTGTGATCTGAGTGATCCCTGAGTGACCCCGGAGTGATCCCTGTGTGATCCCTGAGTGATCCCTGTGTGATCTGAGTGATCCCTGAGTGATCCCTGAGTGACCCCGGAGTGATCCCTGTGTGATCCCTGAGTGATCCCTGTGTGATCTGAGTGATCCCTGAGTGATCCCTGAGTGACCCCGGAGTGATCCCTGAGTGATCTCTGAGTGATCCCTGATTGATTCATGAGTGATCCCTGAGTGATCCCTGAGTGATCCCTGAGTAATTATTGAGTGATTCCTGTGTGATTCCTGTGTAATTATTGAGTGATTCCTCAGTAATTCCTGTGTAATTCCCGAGTGATCCCCGAGTGATCCCTGAGTGATTATTGAGTGATTCCTGTGTAATTATTGAGTGATCCCTGAATGATCCCCAAGTTATCCCTGAGTGATTCCTGAGTAATTCCTGTGCAATTATGATTCCTGAGTAATTCCTGTGTGATTACTGAGTGATCCCAGTGTAACTATTGGGTGATCCCTGTGTAACTATTGGGTGATCCCTGTGTAACTATTGGGTGATTCCTGTGTAATTATTGAGTGATCTCTGAATGATCCCCAAGTTATCCCTGAGTGATTCCTGAGTAATTCCTGTGCAATTATGATTCCTGAGTAATTCCTGTGTAATTATTGGGTGATCCCTGTGTAACTATTGGGTGATTCTGCCTCCCACCACAGCCCGGGTGGGGTTTTTGGGATGAGCAGACTCTGGTGCCAGCCAGGTCCTTCCCTCTGTCCCACAGTCTCCTCCTGGCACGGGAAGCAGGGAGAGAGAGGCAGGGTGGGCACGGGACCCAAAGCCGAGGGAAAAGCTCCAAACCCAGCAAAGCTGCAGCTGCCAAAGCTCGGGGCAGCACTCATCCCTCCCAATCCTGCAGGTGCCAGGAATATTCCAGGGGGGAGGAGAACATGCCCCGAGCTCCAGAAGGTTTCTGGGGCCTTTGGAAGGCCTAAGGAAAAGCAGCAGGGCATTCCTGATGGGATGGGAGCACACAGGACACAGCCACAAAGCGCTTGGCTCTGCAGGACAACCAGCACAAGCTCCTCTGGAAAAAGAAATATAAATTTATATTTATAAAATAGATAATTAAACAGTATATCTAGGGCTCGGGGCATGGCTGCATCTAAAACCATTTACATGAATTTTATATCTCTGCCTCTGGTCGTGATTCCTCCTTTTTTTCCTCTTCAAAATGTGGAAATTTCTGCCTGGGAGTGTTCCAAGGAGAGTGCTTGGACCCCAGGGCTGCATTTATTGCCTGTGCCTCTCTCCAATGAAAGTGTGACCACAGGGACGGCTGTGGGCACTCAAATTCCTTTCCAACTGCAGCAATGTAAATATTCCCAGTTTACACAAGGCCAAGGCAGCATTACTGTGGATTTTACAAGTGGAAGAGACACTGAGGTCACACCAAGTCAGAGCAGGATTGTTCTTCACAGAGAGGGGATTTTGCAAATATTCCAGCAAATTCAGCTTTCAGTGCACGAAGAGCTCAGAAAAAGCTGCTTCACCTTGACAATAAGGAGGGAAATCAGTTCAGAAGCACTCAGTGCCCTCCTGAAATCCATCTCCCACTCCTCTCATCCTGCTAATACCTTTCAGATGGAAGGACTCTTGAAATGTGGGAGGTTTTGGTTTTTTGTTTTTTTTTTTTTTTTTTTTTTTTTTTTTTTTTTTTGGTGCAACTGATGCCAGATCAGAACCCAAAACCTTAAAATTAACTGGATAAAGGGAAACAGAATCTGCAGCTCTCTTTCAAGTACATTTTTTTTTTCCTGGTAGTTAAAAGTACAGTGGAGGCATTTGAAAAACATTTCCTTCTGACCAGGGTCACCAAGGTTTTTTTTTTTTGTTTTTTTTTTCTCTGCTAAGGGGTGTGGAAAAACAAGATGAAAGCAACCAGAGTTGTTTTTGAATACATCTTTTTTTTTCTGTTGCTTTCATGTGCCTTAATCCTACAAGTCATCTTGGACTGCTGAGGCTGTCTGTGCTACTGAGCTCAGCCTGCCTGAAAAATAATAATAAAACTGTTGCAGTATAATATTTATTTCAGCCTGGACTATGTGCTTTCATGTGTTTTCAGGATTACAACATCCTTGTCCTTTTTTTTTGTTTTTTATTATTATTATTTTTAGGAAAATGTCTTCTTGGGAGTGCAAATAACTCCTTGGGAGGTCTGAGAATACCCTTAATAGTTAAGTGTTATATTAAGGGACTTTTTATTAATGATGAATGGTTGATTAATGGATTGCAGGAGATGAGCAGGGATGGGCTGGCAGCACATGAGGAAAAGAGCTTGCAGGTGGTTTTAACCACCCCTCACCTGCCCAAATGCCTGATTTATTCTCCATTCAGCAAAAAATCAGGTGTTTATTCTGTTTTATCAATTAATTACAGAAGGAGACTCACAAGAAGACGTTTTCCACTGTCAGGCACTGAGCTGAAAACCTCCTAAATCCCCTGGCAGCATCAGAACTCCTTCTGTCCATGGGCTGGAGAGGAAAAAAACCAAGGAGGAAGCAGCCAGACCCAGAGGTGGCTCTGTCCTACAGGGCTCTCACAGGTCTCTCTCAGCCCTGCCCAAATTCCTGCTGGGAAAACTTAGGACAGGCTTAACCCGAGGGAGCTCTGGGTGAAGCCTGGCTCCTTTGGGATGCACAAAGCCAGAGTTAGGCACAGGAAGGGAACTCCAGCAGGGGGAAAACATCCAAGGACAGCTGGCACGGAGGTGACAGAGGTGACAATAACCACATGCAGCGGGGCCGTGCTCGGGGGCACCCCATGCAATGTCCACTGGAGGAGATGCTGCCCGTGCCAGGCTGGCAGAGGGAGCTGGGATGTGCCCGGGGAGGGCAGGGATGTGCCCAGGGATGTGCCCAGGGATGTGCCCAAGGAGCTGGGATGTGCCTGGAGGGAGCAGGGATGTGCCCAGGGATGTGCCCGGAGGGAGCCAGGATGTGCCCGAGGGGTTGGGATGTGCCCAAAGAGAGCAGGAATGTGCCCAGGAATGTGCCCAAGGAGCTGGGATGTGCCTGGAGGGAACTGAGATGTGCCCGGGGATGTGCCTGAAGGGAGCAGGAATGTGCCCAGGGATTTACCCAAAGAGAGCAGGAATGTGCCCAGGGTGTGCCTAAGGAGCTGGGATGTACCTGGAGGGAGCTGGGATGTACCTGGGGATGTACCCAGGGATGTGCCCAGGGATGTGCCCGGGGATGTCCCCAGGGATGTGCCCAGGGATGTGCCTGGAGGGAGCTGGGATGTGCCTGAGGACTTGGGATGTGCCCAGAGAGAGCAGGAATGTGCCCGGGGATGTGCCTGGAGGGAGCAGGAAAGTGCCCAGGGATGTCCCCAGGGATGTGCCCAAAGAGCCAGGATGTGCCTGAAGGGAGCTGGGATGTGCCCAGGGATGTCCCCAGGGATGTGCCCAGAGATGTGCCCAAGGAGCCGGGATGTACCTGGAGGGAGCAGGGATGTGCCTGAGGAGTTGGGATGTGCCCAGAGAGAGCAGGAATGTGCCCGGGGATGTGCCCAGGGATGTGCCCAAGGAGCTGGGATGTGCCTGGAGGGAGCAGGGATGTGCCCAGGGATGTGCCCGGAGGGAGCCAGGATGTGCCCGAGGGGTTGGGATGTGCCCAAAGAGAGCAGGAATGTGCCCAGGAATGTGCCCAAGGAGCTGGGATGTGCCTGGAGGGAACTGAGATGTGCCCGGGGATGTGCCTGAAGGGAGCAGGAATGTGCCCAGGGATTTACCCAAAGAGAGCAGGAATGTGCCCAGGGTGTGCCTAAGGAGCTGGGATGTACCTGGAGGGAGCTGGGATGTACCTGGGGATGTACCCAGGGATGTGCCCAGGGATGTGCCCAGGGATGTGCCCGGGGATGTCCCCAGGGATGTGCCCAGGGATGTGCCCGGGGATGTCCCCAGGGATGTGCCCAGGGATGTGCCTGGAGGGAGCTGGGATGTGCCTGAGGACTTGGGATGTGCCCAGAGAGAGCAGGAATGTGCCCGGGGATGTGCCTGGAGGGAGCAGGAAAGTGCCCAGGGATGTCCCCAGGGATGTGCCCAAAGAGCCAGGATGTGCCTGAAGGGAGCTGGGATGTGCCCAGGGATGTCCCCAGGGATGTGCCCAAAGATGTGCCCAAGGAGCCGGGATGTACCTGGAGGGAGCAGGGATGTGCCTGAGGAGTTGGGATGTGCCCAGAGAGAGCAGGAATGTGCCCGGGGATGTGCCCAGAGATGTGCCCAAGGAGCCGGGATGTGCCTGGAGGGAGCAGGGGTGGGAACAGGAATGTGCCCAGGGACGTGCCCAGGAATGTGCCCAGGGATGTGCCTGGAGGGAGCCAGGATGTGCCCAGGGCCGTGCCCAGGGATGTCCCCAAGGAGTTGAGATGTGCCCAGAGAGAGCAGGAATGTGCCCAGGGATGTGCCTGGAGGAAGCTGGGATGTGCCCAGGGCCGTGCCCAGGGCCGTGCCCGAGCAGCCGGGCTGGGTCAGCGATCCCGGGAAGGCAGAGGGGCTGCAGCAGGGCGGGAGCAGAGGGAGAGCAGCCCCGCACAGCTCCGGCAGCACAGGCAGAGCTCCAGAGCTGCACAGCCCCAGCTCTGCCCATTCCCAAGCCCTTCGGGAAGTTTTACCTCTGTTGGCAGCACAGCAAAGAGCTCTGGGCTCCTCCCAGTTCACATTTTTAACTCTTAGAGGGAATTTTAAGCCCCCAAATTGCGTTGAGGGCTCACTGCACACCCCCCTCCACTGCTGCTGGCACGACCAGAGCCGTGGGGTCTGAGGGAGAACGTGGGGATTCTGCTCCACGGGATGTGGGCACAGCCACCAGGGATCCACTGCAAATCCCAGCAGGCAAAGCACAACCTGTGCCTTGGGGTCTCTGGGAAATGGGGTTTGGGATGAGACTGCCATCAGCCAGCTGGCAGATTTCTGTCATCATGGAATGGGTTGGGTTGGGAGGGACCTCAAAGCCCACCCAGTGCCACCCCTGCCATGGGCAGGGACACCTCCCACTGTCCCAGGCTGCTCCAAGCCCCATCCAGCCTGGCCTTGGGCACTGCCAGGGATCCAGGGGCAGCCCCAGCTTCTCTGGGAATCCCATCCCAGCCCCTCTCCACCCTCCCAGGGAGGAATTCCTTCCCAATATCCCAGAACCCAGCCTCCTCTGGCAGTGGGAAGCCATTCCCCTTGTGCTGGCACTCCGTGCTCTGTAAATGCTCTCTCTCCATCAAACACAGACAAGTTTCCCTTCAGCTGCTGGTTTGAACTGGTGGAGATGAAGGAGGGGGAAAAAAAGCAACCATCAAACAGATGAAAAAAGGAAAATCCCAACCTTTCCTCCCCCTGCTTTTAGATGCTGGCTAATACTTGAATCTCACCTCTCTGCAGAGTATTTCAACTTTTGCTTGTGGTTCTGCTGACATGGAAATTAATGAAGCCCCGTCCTCCCCTGGCTTAAAAGCATTTTTAGTTGCCATTACAATTCCCAGCTCCAGCTCCTCCATTACAATGCTCTGCTTGAAACATTAGAAAGCCCTAATGGGGTTATTCATGCCTGGAACAGAGCAGCTCTGTACCTGCAGCTGCCTGGAGAAACAAGCAGCAGGGTTTGAGAATTCCCTGCTTGGAGACTCTGAACACTCAGGGATACAGCACCCAAAATTTTAGTTCCAGCTCAAGCGATTCTGCTGGATACAGGGAGGGTTGTGGCACTGAGAGGGTGTTTAAATTGAAATATCACCATGTGCCACCCTCTAGAGAAAGGTTTGCAGTCGCTGCTTGGAAAGGCACCTCTGCTGGGGCTTAAAATTTCCCTTATCCTTCCAAAATTCCCAGCTCTGGTGGGAAAAGCCTCGGAGGAACAGATTTGTGGCCACTCTCCTCTCATAGAGCTGAAATCAGGAAAAAGTATTTCTGAATTCTCAATTTTTGGGGTCTTCCCCAAGGGGCACCACTGAAAAGCACTCTGCTCCCAGCTAGAGCTGGGATTTCCAGCTTTTCCAGCTTTTCCTGCTCTGCTTTCAGCCCCCAGTGTCACCCAGACCCTCCTGCAGCCTTTGAAGCCCAGAGCTGGCCTGGCAGGCAGATCCAGGAGGGCTGAGTTTGGATGCCACAGGCAGAGCAGATCAAGCTGATCCACGTGTTTTTAATGAAAATCTTCAGTCTGGGGAGGCTGCTTTGGGTCTGTGTCTTCTGAGAAGCTCATTAAAAGGCTGAGAGCAGCAGGATTGTTAAATTACACTTGGATGTAATGGATGGAGCAGGGACAGCGTCAGGAAAAATATTCTGGCTTATCTTGAATTTTTTTTTTTTTTCCCTTCACATAAAAAAGTTCACGGAGCAGTTCTGCCTTTAAAACCACATCAAATGCATTTCTCAGTGTCCTCACCCCCTGCCCTCTGCTCTCCTTGAGCAGAGCTGCCAACCCCTGCAGCAAAGGGGGATTGAAGAAATGGGAAAGAAGATGGGAAAAGAAGAAATGTTCTCAGATGGGAAAGAAGAAAAGTTTTGACAAGATCTGAGGTGGTGACAGCAGAGAATTGGGCTCAGAGGGACAATTCTGCTGAAAAATCACCCCAAAGCAGGTGATGACTCCCCATCCCACCTGAGGAGCTGGGTCCTGCTGCAGGGCTGTGTCCTCCACGGAACAATCCCTCTGCTGACCTCCAGATCCTGGATCCAGCCTGGGACTGGATCAGCTCAGTTTTAACCCATTCCCAGAGCTGTGTCTTTCACAGAACAATCCCTCTGCCGAGCTCCAAATCCTGGATCCAGCCTGGAACTGGATCAGCTCAGTTTTAACCCATTCCCAGAGTTGTGTTTTTCACAGAACAATCCCTCTGCTGAGCTCCAAATCCTGGATCCAGCCTGGAACTGGATCAGCTCAGTTTTAACCCATTCCCAGAGTTGTGTTTTTCACAGAACAATCCCTCTGCTGAGCTCCAAATCCTGGATCCAGCCTGGAACTGGATCAGCTCAGTTTTAACCCATTCCCAGAGTTGCATTTTCCACAGAACAACCCCTCTGCCAGGCCCCAAATCCTGGCTCCAGCCTAGGATTGGTACCCAGATCACCCAGCTGAGGTTTAACCCATTCCAGGGCTGTGTCCTCCATGGAACAATCCCTCTGCTGAGCTCCAAATCCTGGATCCAGCCTGGAACTGGATCAGCTCAGTTTTAACCCATTCCAGAGTTGTGTTTTTCGCAGAACAATCCCTCTGCCAGGCCCCAAATCCTGGCTCCAGCCTGAAACTGGTGCCCAGATCACCCAGCTGAGGTTTAACCCATTCCCAGAGTTGTATTTTCCACAGAACAATCCCTCTGCTGAGCTCCAAATCCTGGATCCAGCCTGGGACTGGATCAGCTCAGTTTTAACCCATTCCCAGAGTTGTATTTTCCACAGAACAACCCCTCTGCCAGGCCCCAAATCCTGGCTCCAGCCTGGGATTGGCACCCAGATCACCCAGCTGAGGTTTAACCCATTCCCAGCCCCAAGCCCAGCCTGCCACAGCTCCGTGGTGCATTTTTGTGTGGGCAGGAAGGGACAGATCCCCCAGCCCTCAATCCCCAGGGGACATCACAGACAGGGGACAGGACAGACAGACAAGGTGCCAGGCAGACAGCAAGCCCAGAGGGTGCATTTGTGGCCTAGGCTGGATTTTCCTCCTGTTAAAACACAAATTCTTCCTCCTCTCCTGGTCTGTCCAACGCTGGGAATGCTGACTGAGGTCAAAGCAGGGATCTCTGTCAGCCTTCCCACATTGCTCCCTCCTCTCCCTGGCGTGACCAGGCTGCTCCACAGGGGTGACACAGAGTGCTGGGACACATGGAAGCAGTGGAAGGGACACGTGGAAGCAGAGGAAGCTGCCAGCTGCTGTCACCATGCAGATCCCACAGCTCCACGAGCACACACACGCTGCCCACAGTCACAGCTCACATCTTTCTGAGTCTGCCACGGTTTTTTCATCAAATCCATTGGTCACCTGAATCACCCAGGAGGTTCAAACCCCTCCCAATCTATAGGAAAAAAAGAATCCTTTGAAATGGAAACAGCCAATTTCCCAAATATGTAGCAGATATTCGGGTTCACCTTGTTAAAAGCTCCAGGTTGGATGCCAGGCTGTCCTTGCAGGTAGAGCCAGACAGTTTTCAGGGAACCTTCTGGAAGCCCAGCACATGGCCAAATGTTTTTCACTTCTCAGCTGCTCTACTGACTTGATCCCCTTCCAGAAATCTGTCCTCCTCCCTGTGTGCTCTCCATGAAATGTTACAACCCTCATCAGTGCAATGGCTGGGCTGAAATAGCTCCTTGGAGGTGGTGGATAAAGAGGGACAATGTCACTGTGTCCATCACTTTGACAGGGACTGGCTCTTTCTGGTGTCTGAGCTGTGGAGTCACAGCCAGGCTTTAATAGGATTTATTTCCTAATCAGGATCTGAGCTGTGCCTCCATTCCTGTGCCCCTCTTTTCTCTAAGGATGCTTAAAATTGCTTTTTTTTTTTTTTAATTTAATATAAACTTCAAGTTTACCCGAATGTCTTTTTGGTCAGCACATTGGGGTAGAAGCTGCACAAGGAGGACCCCTGGGACCCTAAAGCTGATTCTCCTCCCTGTGCTGGAAATGCTGCCTTCAGTACTTCCACCCTCATGCTCCCAAAGCAGAATGGGAAAAGGGGAAGGAAATTGCATTTGAACTCTTGGAAATCTCTGGAGGCACTCAGTGTCTGAGCTGGATTTCATTCTGAGCCAGGCACTGAACTCACTAAAATCAAAAGGGCTTGGCCCTCCCTGTGGTGTCATTAAGGTCCTGTGGGGACAGCAGTGCCACCAGAGGTGTCCCCTGGCTCTACCAAGGAGAGGGGATGTGAAGGACACAGCTCCTGCCCCAGGCCTGCAGGGAAGCAGGGAATGGGGTGGGATTCCTCCCAGCACAGCCTGTGCCGTGTCCTTGGAGCTGGGCTGCTTTTCCAGCTGGAAATGGACACCCGTGGCTTGATGTGTGGGGCACAAGCAATTTGTCACAATATTTGGTCCTTCCAGGAGATGACACGGCCAGGCAGAGTCACAGCACTGCTGCAAGCAAACAGGGCCAGAAAAGCTCAGCCTTACGTCTGACTAAGCTCAGCTTTGATCTCAGTGGCCAAGCCAGGTTTGCTCACCCCTCAAAAATGCCTGGCAGGCTCTCCCTGCTCACTGAAACTTCTTGGAAAGCTTGCTTTCCTGGCAGTTTTCCTGGGAATACCCTCCCAGGGGCAGCCTGCCTGGAGGAGGTGGGAATGGACAGGTTTGGGGCAGGAAAGCAGCACAGGCTCAGGTGGTTTTGGGCTTTGATGGTCCCTATGAGATCCACTGAGAAGGACATTTTGGCTAAAGGCTTTTTTTTTTTTGCTAATGGCCCTGCCCCTGGCCAGAGTTCCAAGGACAAATCAGTCCCAGGACTGGAGGCCCAGCCTGGAATGGGACGAGCATCTCTTGCCGTGGACATGTTCCCAAGAGGAATTCTCCCTGCTGTCCCCAGGCCGTGGCTCTGCCCGTGCCCCCATGCAGTGTCTGTGGCATGCGGGGCCATGCTCCAGGACTCCCAAACAGCATCAGCACTGGTTTAGGTGAGAAAAGAATTCCCAAATCAAACCCCACCACCATCCTCAGGTGCAGGCGGCGCGTTAAGGCACGGGGGAGCCTCGGAGTGGCCTCCAGGCACAGGGGGAGCAGGGAAGCTGCTCACCCCCATGTCCCTCGTGGCCTTGCAGAGAGGACTCTGCT